>NC_064643.1:266113031-266421424 GCF_023864345.2 Schistocerca serialis cubense
TTCGTCGGGAGCAATGCATCGTGCGAAGGCCGAGAAAAGACAAACGGACTTGAGACTTACTTGAAACTTTACTTTAAATGGCATCATTTCAAGAGTACACCTGTAAGTGATGACTATTGTGTATACGCAGTTCGGCCCAGGTAATGGTCAATTTGTCAGAAGTCGAGAGCTTAGCTTAAGCAGAGCGAGAGGAGAAAAACGTGCTATTTTCGACGAGCAAAACTGACAGCTGCCTGTAGCAAGAACGGCTGCAGGGTGTTAATTGTTGCTCTAGCTCGCTCGATGCTGTCAGCCTGATCAACAAATTATATCCGTTTAAGACAGTTGTTTACCCTGATGAGGGATTATATTATTGTATGTATTCTCTAGCTAGCGTTGGAATACATTACCACAAAAAGTATTTTGTTTGGAAGTAGGAATGTGGTGTCTCATAATTGTTAAAAACAAAATCCTGTGCTATTGTCATAGGGTAAAACTCTAGTCTCTTCGCAGTGTTTCATAGAATGAGTGAAATGAGATTATGAATGGTGACTGGTTAATCGGACTGCCAGTTTCGTTGGCTTCCACACTGTCATTTGAGTAGGCTGTGTGCCCACAGTAGGTTTGTCCCCGCCCTCCCCCCCTCCTCCTCTTATCCAAACCCCTCAACAACACCACACTGCACTGCACAAAGAGTCGTCATCCACCAAGACACTCTTATCCGTAACAGGTCGGAGTAAAACAACGGCAAACCACCTCCACTTGATGACGTTATTAATGAACGATTCGCTGGAACGGACTACTCAGCAGCGTCCCTATCAGCAGTGATCATTGCAGTGGCTCAGTAGAACACGAGAAGCCTTGAGGAGCGTGTTCATCTGAAGACATGAGACAATGACGCCTCCCAACAGACTAGCCTGATTTTGACGAAGGAATGAATCATACCGACATTAGCGTGAGCTGATGTAGTGAAACCACTAAAAGCTAAATGAGGATGGCCTGATGAGATTTTGAACTATGGGTCCCCCGAATACGAGTTCAGCTTCTAAACTACTCCATCATTTATCTCGTTCAGTGCTGATCCATGATGAATCCATGATAGACTAGAGCTAGCAAAGATTTGACGGAGAACAGTCTTATGCATCCACGTTCCTCTCATCAGTGTGCCGTGCAACTGAGATCATTTGTCTACACCATCTCGGCACGGTCAATGCTGATCCGTGATCGTTCAGTTGTAGCATAGATCTGACAAGGGTTTGACGAAGAACAGGTCTATGCATCTACATTCCTTTCATGAGCGTTCCAGAGGAACTGATATCATGGACCATAGCGAAAAACCAGTTATGGTGGCGTCTGTGGATAGTTCGTTTACCCCAAACAGTACCCAAGAAATGAGGAAGTGTACTGGCTTGCTGAATGTAACGCTGTTCATCGAAGGACTGTAGACGAATCAATGGATCTGGTTCATTTGCTACTCTTGTCATTTGCTCTTGAGGTCAGACAGCTGTAGAAGTGTACCATTTCATTTCACGTACTCATATCCCACAGGGAAACTTCGGTGCCCCAGTTCTATTATGAACTAAGGCTACCTATTGGAGACCCGGTAGGTGAAGGGTGCGCCTCTTTTCATGGTCTAAACCGTCAATGTGCATTTCACGCAGATTACACAACAGCTGTAGAGAAAGTGAGAAGCGAATTAAAATTACTAACATTTTTATTAGTATTGAACACAGCTTAAAGACGATTGCTTAACCCTTTGCTTAATTTTCGAGATTTTGTGAAACGTGCAATCCCGGAACTTGATCTAATGTAAAAAAATTCGAATTTTATATCACTCGGAGCAGGAAAATAAACATTCAGAACAAACAAAAAAAACACGCATCACAATATATAAATCTACACTTATTTAGAAAATTTAAGTATGAAACAGCGTTATCAGCGCCTGACGAAGTTTGAAAGGCGCCTCATTGCACTCTCCACTTGGCTGGATGGTCGAATCGTGCAATATTCACATTCGTGGGGCATTCATATGTGATAGTGATCCGACGACGGATTGCATGGGAACCTAAGGATACATATATTCGTCGCCAAGGATCCGACTGACGACGCCCGACCACCAGTAGGGAGGATAGTCGTATTGTGCACCAGCCACATAGCAGTTCCTTCACTTCTGTGCCTGTCATTGGAGAAAAAGTATTCTGTGTCATCCCGCACCACTGGCAGGACACAAGCAGCGGCCAGACAAGGGAATTACTGTCCAACGAAAATCAAAACATAGACGTTTGCTTTTGGAGTTGTGCTATGGCCGGGACGGATTGCGTGCAGCGATGAAACCCGGTTTTGCTCTACTGTCGTGTGTGCGGCAGCGACCTCAGGAGGGATTTCATTCCCCCAGTGTTTTGGAGAGGCACAAACGTGTTACTCCTGGCGTCACGGTGTGGAGAGCCATAGGGAATGACTACAAGTCATGGCCGGTAGATTTAGGTGGAACTCTGACAGCACAACGGTACATCACAAACGTACTGCATCTTCATGTGTTGCCTCTCCTGCGATAGTATCGTGGTGTCAATTTTCGACAGGGCTATGGTCGTACACATAACGCACCTGTCTCTATGAACTGTCCCGAGTGACGCTGAGGTATCCTCGTGGCCAGCAAGATACCCAGTTCGCACGTCGAGTTGTTAACCAGCTATCGAGCCACCTTGCCCCAGGGGAGGATACAATGGCTTTACGACACCCTTAACAAGCGTATCAATCCATGTATCCAGGCCAGACTGCGTGCGACGTGGTACTGACAAATAACCTCATACTTGCAATTTCTTCGTAAATTTTACTCGATTTTGTAATTACAGCATCAGAGACAAGGGTATCGTCAGAAGTGGCCCAGGGGAGTGTGATAGGTTCAAATGGCTTTGAGTACTACGGGACTTAACATCTGACGTCATTAGTCCCATAGAACTTAGAACTACTTAAACCTAACTAACCTAAGGACATCACACATATCCATGTCCGAGGCAGGATTCGAACCTGAGACCGCAGCAGTAGCGCGGTTCCGGGCTGAAGCGCCTAGAACCACTCGGCCACATCGGCCGGCAGTCTGATAGGAGTGCTGTTGTTATTTATATATATAAATGATTTTGATGACAAGGTGGGCAGCAATCTACGGTTGTTTGCTTATGATGCCGTGGTGTACGCAAGGTGTCGAAGTTTAGTGATTATAGGAAGATGGAAGACGACTTAGACAAAATTTCCAGTTGGTGTGATGAATGACAGCTAGCCCTGAATGTGGAAAAATTTAAGTTAATGAGGATGAGTACGAAGATAAAGCCTGTAATGTTCGGGTACAGTAAGTGTACTGCTTGATCCAGTCAAGTCGTGTAAATATGTGGCACAGCCCTGAAAAGCGATCCGAGGTGGAACGGGCATGTGAGAACGTGATAGAAAAGGCGAATGATCAACTTCAGTTTATTGGGAGAATTTTAGGAAAGAGTGCTTCAACTGTATAGGAGACCGCATATAGGACGCTGGTGCGACCTATTCTTGAGTACTACTGGAGTGTTTGGGATCCGTACCAGGTCGTATTGAAGGAAGACATTGACGCAGTTCAGAGGCGGGCTGCTAGATTTGTTAACGGTAGGTTCGAACAACGCATAAATGTTACGGAGATGCTTCGGGAACTCAAAGGGGAATCCTTGGAGGGAAGGCGACGTTCTTTTCAAGAAACACTATCGAAAAAATTTAGAGAACCGGCATTTGCAGCTGACTGCAAAATGATACTACTGCATTCAACATACTACCAAGATAAGGTACAAGAAATGAGGACTCATACTGAGGCACCCAGAGAGTTGTTTTTCCCTAGTTTTTTTCTTTCCAAGTGGAACAGAAAAGGAAATGACAAGTAGTGGTAGAGGGTACCCTCCGCCACGCACCGTACGGCGGCTTGCGGAGTATCTGTGTAGATGCAGATGAACATCACATTGAGGCTCAGTCCCTGAAGCTTCATTTCGTTTCTTCCTCCCTTCGCGGGTGATTAATTTTTTTGGCCTGCTAGTGTATTTCGTCATTGACCACGAAATTATCGTGAGTGTCCTCCCTCCCTGCCCCATGCCCACGCCCACCACCACATTTCTCCTAGCTTAGACCCTGGATGCGCTGTTGATGGCAGTTGTCTATAGATCAACTACTCTTGTCAGTGCATTTTCGTTATTGTCAGTGAAACCGGAGGTAGGCTGTTGCCCTCATTACGGCGCGACTGGAGCTCGTGCGTTTGCCCAGACGCCAGTTAGTGCAACGCACGGAGACGCAGCGTGATTCCTCACGGAGGGAGGGCCAGCGTGAGTGAGGGATTTACTGGTCGGGCAGCGACGCAGCGGCGCAGCGGAATAGCGGACACGATTTGCGCCGAGGCCCGCACGTCTGCGCCCACCCCCGGTAGCGGAGGCGCGCTTTCTGTTAATGCCAATCAAGTGTCTTGCAGCTGGCACCACAATGTGGGCGCGAAACGCCGCTCGCCATTAGGGCTTTATTTATACAGCCGCGGTCGCTGCACCGCAGGTTAATATGCGGCGCTGCGCCTCCGTGCCGCCCCGTCATCTGTCATCGCGGCCCACGCCGCTGTGATAGCCTTTTAGAGCTTTCGTAAAATGTTGGTCATTTAGCTCAATTTATGGATCATTACGGTGGCGGCAGCGACTGATGACGTGGCCCCGCGCTCGTGCATCAGCGCCACTATGACAGAGGGCTAAGCACGTGTCGCGCGCGGAGTCAGTTTACGGTAATTAACGGGAATATATGTACCCGCCAGCGCTGTTGCTCCACCGCGGGAAATAAAAGCACGTGGCGCCGAGGAAAGGCGCGAGATTTAGGCGGGGGACCCTAGCGTTATAGCCCAGTGAGACGGACATAAAACACGCGGAGGGCTTGCGCAAGCTGGAAGAATGTCGCGGTGCTAGGTATCGCAGCATACTGCTACGTCTGTTTGAAGCGTGAGATGAACATTTGACCATGCCCGTATCTCTTCTTCAGGTCGCTAAATGACAAGAATCCATTTGTCATAAAAACTTTATTGACGCATTTTGGACATGACATGACCGAGAAATAAACTTGCTACAAAGTACCGTGTCAAGAGATAAATCTACTAACATCGATCTCAGTGCAGTATTAATTACAAATGGACTCTTGTTCTTTAGCGACCTGACACTTTATCAGGGGTGTGCTCAGTGAACCGAATCATTAACATAATCAGCCAATGTGACCTCTTTAGAGTTTGCATGCAACGTCGGATCCCTACATGTTCTTCTATTTTTGCCGATCTTGAGCTTGTTGTTGCCAACTGCATCCAGCTGTCTTTCTGAACTCTCTTTCCCGTCTTGTAAACTGAAATCCAGTCCAGTATTTCCTTGATACAAACGACATGAAGACATCGGATCCCTCTCGGTATTGAAATACAGCAGTAGGGGAAGTTGAAAATCTGTGCCGCACCGATACTCAAACCGGATTTTTCCGTTTCTGGCGAATGCTAGCCTTGACCACCTCGGCCATCCGGACGCATTCCCTGACCGACCCAAATTTCCAACATAAGCACACGCTACTGACGTAGTGCCCCTGCCCGTCAGCCTCACAACTCGCAGCGATCGCTGATCGCTGATTCTCGTAGAGTTCGCTCATGTATGTTACACCGCACCGAAGGGATCATTGGGCCGTCTCACTCCAGTTATATATAAACGGTGTCTGTTCTTTCGGACGTGTGTACAGTGTTTTATTGACCATATGTCAATCTTTTTTCGAGCAACACTACCAACCCAATCCCATTTCAAGGTATTGTCTCTTTCTATTATGTCATTGAACTTTGTTGTATCTTTCACGTCTACTGCCTTGTGTGTGTCTTTCTTCGCGTAGGCCAACATTGGTTTTTCCATTTCTGTTTGAGCTACTACCAATTTTTTGACAATGAACTCTTACAGCCATAAGTTATCACTGGTAGTAGGGACTATGCATTAATCAAAAATTGTTTTCTTCAGCTCAGCCGACATCTTAGATTTGAAAACTGGAAAGTATCTTTCGTAAACCCGCCAGCTGAATTTAACACCAACTCATATATTTCTCTCTGGTGTTCGTTCATTTAATATGATCTTGGTTTTATCATGGATCGTTTTTAGACCAACTTCAGAGCAGACTAGCACAAGTTCGCTAACTAATATTTCAAGTTCTTCTATATTATTTGCAAATAGAACAATATCATCAGCAAACCTCAGGTTATTTAATCTCTTTTCCACAGCTTGGATTTCCTTTCTTTTCCAATTCAGTTTAGACATTACTTCTCCTTGGATTGCTTTGGGGATATAGAGTCACCTTGTTTAACACCGTTTTCAATGGAAAATTCGTTGGTCTCCTCAAGAAAGCTCACAAAAGGTGTGGAGGTTTTGAATATGTTACAAAAGATTTATATAACCCTTCTCCACACCTTGTTCTGTCAGAACCTCAAACACAGATTGTAGTTTTTCGATCTCCATATTATATACATAACTTAAGCTTCATTTATTAGACTATTTTTATTAGAATACAATGAGACCTTATTGCCTTTTTCTCTACCAGTACTATTACTGAAAGAAGGTGCTGTGTGTGGATATCTTACTCCATACAGTGATTTGTAGATCATATTTTACTTTGTGGCAGCTTCAGAAAATACTTATTATATGGAAACTATTTTGTTATCCTTGTCAGTTATTTACATCAGTTTCGTATACTTCTAAAGAATTTTTCGTTGTATGGATACGTTTTTGTCCAGCAGTGTATTTATGATCAGCGTCACCAAGAATGTTTCTATAGTAAAAGATCAGAGTTTACATACCGTCGACAGCTCGGTCATAAGAGTCGAGTTCCTCTTGCGAATTACAGTAGCGATTCTCGTTTTGCTTGTGCAACAGAGAGACTATCAATCCATATCCTAGGTCTTATTCTTTTTTTTTTATTTTGTTGCTGCACGTAATGTGAGTTTCGTTTGTGCCAGTTCTTTATGCATACGGGAATTAAATAGTTGTGCTGCGGTTAATATTCGACATTATATTGTAAGTCATTGTCTGGTTTAGGCAGTACAGAGAAGATAGTCTCATCTTCGATAGAACCATGACTAGTAGAGCACTATACTGTTCAGAGCAGTCTTCAGCTGATGACACATCACTTTTTTCTACTGACCTCTACTATAATAAATCCACTGATGGAAAAAAACCCAACATGAAGAAATCATTAATGTAGGGTAATGATATTTAGGGAATACTTTTATCTGGGTAATATATTTAAGTGATTGACGTTGCATGATCATAGGTTAACGTATGCACGAGATGCAAACATGAAAAGCTGGTACATTAATAACCGGTGTAGCCGCGCAAATGTAGAATGCAAGCATGCAGACGTGCGTGCATTGTGTTGTACACATGTCAGATGGCCGAGCGGTTCTAAGCGCTTCAGTCCGGAACCGCGCGACTGCTACGCTCGCAGATTAGAATCCTGCCTCGGGAATGGGTGTGTGTGATGTCCTTAGGTTAGTTAGGTTTAAGTAGTTCAGAGCCATTTGAACCATTTGAACGTGTGTCAGATGTCAGTTTCTGAGGTGGAGTTCTATGCCTGTTGCACCTGGTCGGTCAGTACAGGGACGGGTAATGCTGTCTGTGGACGAAGCTGGAGTTGTCGTCCGGTGATATCCCATACATGCTCGACTGGAGACCGATCTGGTGATCGAACAGGCCAAGGCAACAGGTCGGCACTTTGTAGAGCAAGATGGGTTACGACAGCGGTATGTGGGCGAGCGCTGTCGTGTTGGAAAACACTCCCTGGGATGCTGTTCGTGAGTGGCAGCACAACAGATCGAATCACCAGACTGACGTACAAATTTGCGGTAAGGGCGCGTCGGATCCTCACGAGAGTGCTCCTGCTGTCATACGAAATTGCACCTCAAACCATAACTCCAGGTGTAGGTCCAGTGTGTCTAAGCAACAGAGAGGTTGTTTGTAGGTGCTCACCTCGCCTCTTTCTAAACAACATTCGGCCACCACTGGCACCGAGGAACAACTGGCTTTCATCAGAAAATACAACAGACTTCCAATGAGCTCTCGCTTGATACCACTAAAGACGCAAATGGGGTGGTTTGTAGTTACTGGAATAGACGCTACAGTGTGTCAGGCTCGGTGCTGTCCTTGAAGTAACCGATTTGTAACAGCTCGTTGTGTCACTGTAGTGTGAACTGCTGCTCGTTTTGCTGATGCATAACGCAGTAGTATGAGCCACAGCCATACGACGAACACGATAACCTTCCCTTTCGGTAGTGCCACGTGGATTCTGGAGCCTGGCGACCGTGACAACCGCTGCCAGCTGTCATGTACGTTGGCTACGTTCCTGCCAAGTCTTTCTACAATATCACAAAAGGAGTATCCAGCTTCTTGTAGCCCTATTACACGATAATGGCGCCTTTGTCGCCTTTAAAGGCATTCTTGGTTAACGTCAACTCACTACGTCCAGTCTCAAAAGTAACTAATGCTCACGACCGCTACAACGTGTATTTACAACAAACCTGGTGTGCATGCTCATAGTGGCGCTACTAACGCCACTCTGATGCCAGTGGAGCTAAACCTGAATAGACGTCATCTTTCAGATGTAAAAACACGCCTACCAACTTCCGTTTTTTCGCACATCTCCTACTTAGTCTTGGGATTTTTTTCCCGTCAGTGTATTATGAGGCAGGCGCTAGAGAACCATAACTCCCAAACGAATGCAAAACTATCGTTGGCGGAGTGTCGTGGAAGTATTTACGGTTTTGCAGCGTTTAGTGCTCTTCGGATGTGGAGCGGAGCTGATGGACACGCAGTGTTGGGAAGACTGCGTGGCGGGTGACAATTAGAGCTGCAGCGGCGGCCACGGTGCGTGGCGCTGCGTGGGCGATGAGATCACCGCGTTGCGTGCCGGCCGCGCCGCATCTACATAAATCTGCAGAAAAAACACGGCGGCAATTTGTAGCGCCCGCCGACTGTCGCTGCCGCGGCGCGCATGCGCGTAGCCCCGTGTCTCCCCCACCGCCCTGCCACTGACGGGGCGCTAGGCAAACACGCGAACGGCAGGCAGCTTCTTCGCGTCTCCCTCCGTGTGTGTGTGTGTGTGTGTGTGTGTGTGTGTGTGAGAGAGAGAGAGAGAGAGAGAGAGAGAGAGATGCGGCAGGCATGTTAGCAACATTTGTGACGTACACCAACCGTTTATTAAATAGAAATATACGAGGTGAACCAGAAATCCTCAGACAAATTTTCTGAGGTTGTTCAGGGATACCTTCTGAGTAATCTGGCTCGAAGGACCCGCGGTCTCAGGTTGCTCGGTACAGAGTAATAACGTAATTACGATTTATTCGGTTTGTTACCACAATCATCCTCGTTTCTGTCAAATTAACTTCAATCGGTGAAGGAGCCTCTAATATGCAATAACCAAAAAATGTGACCAACAAGACACAGTAATACAACCTTGAGATGAGAACATGTAGTTTCATCACAGAGTGTTCGGTCTGTTGTATCAGCATACTGTACAACACGTAACAAATGTAGAACTGTTTCCTTCCAGTTACTGCACAAAATTTCGACGGCGGTGTGTACAGTGACGAACCATGGACTGTCTTACACGCTCAAGAATGCCAGGAGTTGGGAGTACGATTCCCGCAGCTGCTATGATCCTAGCAACCAGGTCCGTGTGAGTATCGATCGGAGTCTCGTAAGGTAAGAAATGGGGCCAGTTTATTTCCAAACAAGACATATAGTACATGCCATCGACATGTGCTCTGTTTTGCATTATTTTCAGTGCAGTTCAAATGCGAAGCTAATTGAGGCAAGAAACCAAACGACACGCACTAACCTTGTAAGGAACTGCTAGCGACCATGGGTTCCTTGTACCAAAATACACTCTAAGAAAAGAAAAGACGAATTACTAAGGGGTTACCGAATGGGATGGAAGTCGCTAGACGTGACATACATGTGCAGACAAAAAAAATTCAGAAAAAATTGGATGATTTATTCAAGACGAAGAGCTTCACAAATTGAGCAAGTCAATAACGCATTGGTCCACATCTGGCCGTTATGCAAACGGTTATTCGGCTTGGCATTAATTGAAAGAGTTGTTGTATGTCCTCCTGAGGCATATCGTGCCAAATTCTGTCTGGCACGAATCGCGAAAACTAGTGAAATCTTCCGCTGATTTTACGTAAAACACACTCTTGCCCCACTTCTTGGTCTACTTTCTAGTGCAGAAACCACATATACATAATTTTCAAGGCCAAACAAATTTACGGAACAGTAGACATTTAACATCTCATACTGCCAATTACACACACCATTCTCTTCTCCTTGTCATTTTAGCCTGGGCTCAAATTCTACTTCATGCCACACAGCTAGTCGTCTTCGCCCCTTTTCGCAGACTTCTTTCAGTTTATCCTAGCTGTAGAAGGAATTTCCATCGGATATGGTCACGGAGAAGAGCAGTACTTATGAAACAACGAAGTTATTGTATTGCCTACACGATCAAACATTATCATTAACTAATGCAGTAACTGTTAACATCCGTTGCAAAAACTGCGAAACTTTGTGTCACAGTGATGTATGTGATGAATGTCGATTACTGAGATGGAATGGGATGCTATCCAAATGAACACGGAGGTAGCGAGAAATGTGTCTGTCACAAAAGTCGTGCGAACTCTGCTGCGTAGAGGGCCACTGGAGCAGATGCATCATGCATCAAAGGGAGTGACGGGTAAGCTGGCAAAGAATGTCTAACGATATTTTATGCGTGTGCCGCAAAATAGTTCTTTGCGTATTCAATCTTGATTTTCTTTCTTATTTGACTAACATTTCCGTGAATAATCGAAAGGCTTTTTAAACTTTTGTCAAAAAGAAATTCGCTTCTGAAGCATCCTCAATGGTGTCTAACACGCAATTTGGTCATACACTTGAGATGTGTCAATATGTTTTTCAACGGTGTAACGTCAGAGTTTTCAGCATTAATTTCGTAGTGTAGGATGTAAACAGGTAATAAACGGGAAATTTCTAGAGACATGACTACTAATACCTTACTTTAATTTCGAAAGGGGATAACCAACCCAAAGACTGATGTTATATGCGGATTGACTCCCCGAATGAAAATCTGTACCAAAGCTAGGATTCGAACTCGGGTCTCCTGCTCGCTAGCTTTGCACAACCGCATCGACTACCCTAGCACGCCTCGCTGACGTAATAAGATAGTCCTTGCAGTTGAGCAAAGCCACTGTGCCAGGATGGCGTAGTGATTAGTGCATCTGCCAAATGGTTGAAATGGCTCTGAGCACTATGGGACTTAACTTTTAAGGTCATCAGTTCCCTAGAACTTAGAACTACTTAAACATAACTAACGTAAGTACATCACACACATCCATGCCCGAGGCGCGGCTCCAGCTGTAGTGCCTAGAGCCGCTCGGCCACCCCGGCCGGCCCTTGCTTCTGCCCAGCGACCACGAGACCCGACTTCTAATCCTAGCCTAGGTACAAATTTTTATTTCTCGTTTCAGTCTGCATAAATACATGATAGATGTTTGAGAATTGAAAATATCTTTGGAATATAGTCTCATTTAACCCAAAAATTGTTTGGAACTGCACAGTACATTATTAACGATGTTCCTGCTGGAGCTCATTTGACCTCGAATTGCCGAGAACCGAAACACGTGAAGTTTTAAGGAGATAATGATTTCGGTTCATGGAGTTAAACATGGGATCTGAAGCACGGCGCAACTTGGTATTCTTCATAGGCACATTTAAATTCCAGAGCTCGAAATCGTCCTAATATCTACATTCAACGAAGGAACATAACCATTTGGATTTTTCCGCTGGATTTCAGCCACTGAGTATTAAGTAATGTGAAAGTGAATTCTGTCAACACTGTGCAGTTTCCACAGCCGAGTGCTGCAGTCTTAAAAATCTCATATTCTGATCGAATTGGCATCGGTCTTTCGCAGCCGATAATCCGAGAAAAACTGTGTGCAACGAAAAAATCTGGAGGGCTGGGAGCAGGTATAGCTCTCACTATCAAAAAATCCACACCGAAGCTACACTGCGCGCGTAACGTAAATGGATTTACCGTCGCCCCTTGTCTGTCTCCAGGGTCCTTGCCAGCAACTGGACCTGTCCACCCCCTGCCTTTTATTTACCGCGAGGCTCAGAGAGACAGTCGCCGGTGGCAGCAGTAACAATACATTTTTATATTCAGTGCGCCGGTTGTGGCGTTGTAGCTATTCCTGACGGCGGCGCCGCTGATGGAATGGACCGCAGTCGCCGGAGGAGGAAGTCGGAGAGGTAGCCGCGGGGTAAATCCGATCCCGGCCGGCGGGGGCGGAATGGCCGCCCGGATCGCTCGCCGCTCCCAGCACTGCTTGAAATTCATGGCCGCGGACCGCGGGCGCGCCCGCACGCGGCGACAACGGCGCGGCCTGGTTCTCATATTTAGAAGGCGCCGACCCGTAATGGCTGTTTTATTGTCGAGTTTAATTCTCTAGGTGAACAGGTGTCGCTTTCTCCGGGTTTCTCGACAAGTGACGTTTACTCCGCTTCATTTCGAGGACTCTCCGCGTGAATTTGTTTCACAGCTGCGGGAGGCACGTCGTGAGACCCGCTGCGTAGACAGCGTGGCTATTCTGAGCTAAAGCTGCTCCTTAGCATTTCAACCGTCCCATTTCATCGACATTAATTAAATATATTTGGGGAGCATTCTTCGCCATTGCGACGACATCGTTTCAGGTACAAGTTAATAGCAAGTTTTACACTGGGAAGTCACCTTATTTTATCCACTCGTTACTACGCAGAGAGGCAGTCCTTTGGAGCACAAACAATATCTAGACGAAGCCGTACTAGGTACCGAGACGCTTATGTACCTAGTTGGATATCAGAAACACTTCTTCACAATGCTTCCTTTAGCTGCTGGAAACTGCGAGTTTCATTAGCTAAACGATTGCAGAAATACACTTTTGGGTTCAGGTCTCAAGAAATTTGGTGACCAAAGGACTTCGAGCGCCTTTCTGCGCACTGCCGGATGTGGACCAAGGTGTATTATTTTATTGAAAGTTTTAAGACCTTTAAAACGAATACAGCTATATAGTACCTCTAAGAAAGTATTCGTTAACCAAACTGACCAAGAGTATCTCACACTTATGCACACAATTAGCCCATTGCATTACCTTCAACCAGCGATAGTTCCGGACCTTCTTCTCCAGTTATTTCTCGCTAGCTCATGTTTTGATGCTAACAATCAAACTGAACTCTTTTTGCCGCTGATGCACAGTCAGTAGTATGGGTAAGCATTTTTAACAGTGACGACGTATATGACGGGAACTTCGCGTAAATTTACAATCTTCTCTCAACCGACTAGAAACCTTCCCAGATTTTAGCCTCTTAAGTTTTATGCGCCTGTTTTAAAACCGACATGTATACTTGCGAAGCAAACAGAGAATATATTATCAACAAAGACACACACGAAACTATCATAATTCTACACTATGTAGAATATTACACCAGTGTCGTCTGTGTTTTCATTCATAATGTAGAAAATATTCTACCAAGAACGACGAAACAGTCAGTCACTGGAAAGACAGAAAAATTTCCTCAGTCGTAATTATGTGTTACGATCGTGGTCGGTACGTAGCCTTAGATGAAACGGGGATACAGTTTGCAGCTAAATCTGATGATCGTCAGAAGCGGCCTTCAACCAGCAACACTGTAAGAATGCGGTAGTAGTGTTTTGAGACGATCGACTGACATAAGTGTTGTCAACATAGGCGTTCGCAAGGATGATGATGATGTTTCGTTTGTGGGGCACTCCACTGCGTGGTTATCAGCGCCCGTACAAATTCCCAACCTTCGCACAGTCCAATCTCGCCACTTTCATGAATGATCGTTCGCAAGGAGGGGGCTATTGAAGTCTGACACTATCGTACCTTAAAAACATTTAGTGAACACCTATCTGTAGTTTGAGGTACAATAACTTCTGTGTACTTCCTATTAATTTTAATTCTCGGAGCATCATACGTTCTCAAATTCACCGAATCACGTGCATGAAAGGCAATTTTAGAATGTTGACCCCCTTGGATAAATTTCTGGGGACGTCCAAATCGAACAGAGCGAATGATTTACAAAACCTTAACAAGGTATCAGTTGCAAACTGGTTGTGAAAGGTTTTTCGGGATCTTGTTGAAGCGAAACATAAAATGTGTTGTATTCGTTCTTGTTGCGTTATACTTAGAAAAAATCTTAAGCCGGCCGTTGTGACCGAGCGGTTCTAGGCGCTTCAGTCTGGAACCGCGCGACCGCTACGGTCGCAGGTTCGAATACTGCCTCGGGCATGGATGTACGTGATGTCCTCAGGTTAGTTAGGTTTAAGTAGTTCTAAGTTCTAGGGGACTGATGACCTCAGATGTTAAGTTCCACAGTGCTCAGAGCCATTTGAACCATTTCAAAAATATTAACCTGTATATGGTTTCCTCTAGCGTCTCCTTCGGGAATATAGAAGTTACCTCCCAAAATTTATTTGTCTCTTTAATGTTAGCATAAGCTGATTTCTCGGCGTAAGAGAAGCTGGCGGGTTAACCCAAACCCGACGTGGCAAGAAAGCCCAAAGAGCCATGAAGGGCGCCCTACGCGAACCATTCAGGCGGAAGAGGTCTTGGGACCGGATTCGAATATTTTTGCAAAAAAGCGTCGATATCGAGTGGCGGCCATAGTTGGGCCCGCCTTCCAGAAGCTGTCCATGTGCGCTAGGAAAACGCTGCGGCGGCGGGCGTAGGCTGGCAGTGCGGTATTTGCGCGGTGCCGCCCTGTGTATACAGGAGCTCATTTCGGCGCAAACCGCGGTCGCGCATGTACACGGAGGCCAACAGCGGATGTATCGGAGCGAAGTGAGCCGAGTTTTCGACGCGGAAGTAATTAATTACTCAGCGGAGCGTCACACGGGCAGTTCAGTTTCACAGCCATCGATTATTGGATACCACAGTGGGGGCGTGGAATACAAATGGCGCGGAACAGTCATCCGCTGGCGCTTCGCGGATATGTCTCGCATCACTAGGAAATTTATGAGTCCATAACCGGACAAAATTACGCGGCAGAAAGCTACGCAACTTGAAGCGAAATCCTTCTGTGCTGTGCGTTCATCGCGAAAACGACGCCTTAGATGCTACCAAAGTTTGCATACTTTTAATTTTTTCCCTTAATTGTAGTTGGGGTGGCTTAAAATCCAAGTCATCGCATTGCAAGCGCAATGCAATCAGAAGTTACAGTCACGTGGCTGATTTGCGTGAAATAAGAAATGATGTAACACTGTGCTAGTTCCTAGCAGAATCAAGGTCGATTTGCCTTAAATTTGCGCCATTATCTCTGTGTCGCCGCATATGATTGTAGTAAGCGTCTTTTCTGTTACATTCTTGACAGTAAAGAAGAACAAACACTACAGGTAATCAAATTGCGATGAACTATTGCCACAGTTAAAGAATACAACTTAAGAAAGTAAGGTATGTCATGCAGAATAACATGAAATTATTATTATTACTTGTATAAGAACATAGGTGATGTAGTGTGTGTACCAACAAATATTGCATGCTTTCTTCACAAAGGTCTGATTTGCTGCATCTTTGGAAATGTCTGCACATGGGGTTATTTCGCCCCGTACACGTGGGGCTATTTCCGCTCAGTGAAATTATTAGTTTAATTGATGTTTTACTGCGAAATTCTAGAGAAAACGTTTTTTTGGTTTTGTTTCAGATAGTCCGTACATCAAAAGGGAAAAAGCCAAGTGCTTCATGGTCTGAGGAAGATATCAAACAAGTAGTAACAAGTGTTGTAGGCAGCTCGTCTTGAATAAAGTGCCAGCAATGTGCTACGTGGTTTCACGAAGTGTATGTGGCTGCTAAACGATGAAAGTGATTACTTGTGCTGAATGCTTGTCATGTTGACACTGGAATACGCTGGACGGAATAGTCTCATGACTGGGTGGAGTAGCCCCACCATTTTGATATCTGCCTTCTTCAAATGTTTGTTCGTGTAAAGGAATTTCGACCTTTCATATACTGGAATATATTCAAAATCAACATACCATAATTGCATCACACTGGCAGACATTTTACAAAAAATGTCATATTATGTAGGGCATAGAGCTGAAATGAGTGTAATAGCTGTTCTGTATCTTAAAATACTACGTTACACAGGCCTGCCATAACACTACGTTACACAGTATTATGGCAGGCCAACCAACTTGTATAGAATGCTGCACTACACATCAAAGTGACTCAAATAAATATCACTATTTTTCAACATAGTCACCAAGACTCTGTAAACAAAGATTGGAATGTTCTCCCAATATTCAGTTCCTCGACGACAGAAATCCACTCCTTGGTCTCGGATTCGAGAACCACTTTGTGAACATCCTCGTTATTGGAAAATCTTTTCGCCCCCATGCTTTCTACGCCACTGCATGACATTGTGGTCGATGTCGATGGTATTCCTTCCCGATTAGCACCATCCATGTCTGAGAGGCCTTGGTCAAATTGTTGTCATCATTTTTCACTACGGTTGGACGTGAAACGGCATTTGGTGATATAACGCCAAAATTTCACGGTGAATCTGCGTGCATTACACGTTTTGCAACGAGAATCGTACCTCCTGCGCGTTTCAACTTCCGAGTAGGTTTCCAGTTGTCACGACATTTCAGTCGCACTGTTAGCCGTACCGGAGCAGAACTGTGTTTGCAGATAATCCAGAACATGTACTGTATTCTGACTGTGTGCCACTCTTGTTGCGTAGTGACCTTGATGTGTTTTGTTTTCTAACTTTTCGTCAAAATATATTATTTGTACGACTAATACCATGCCACCTTGCGCGAGATGGCGCAATGGTTAGCAGACCGGACTCGCATTCGGGAGTACGACGGTTCAAACACGCGGCCGACCACCCTGATCTAGATTTTGGGTTATTTCCCTAAATCTCTCCAGGTCAAACTGGGATGAGTCCTTTGAAAGAGCACGGACAATTTCCTTCCCAGTTCTTCCATAAGCCGAGGTTGTACTCTGTCTCTAATGACTTCGTTATCGAAGGGACGTTAACCCCTATCTGGCCCCACCCCTCCCAAACACCACGCCATAGTTTACGCCTTGTCTCTTAAGATTTCGAATAAAATAATGAAGGGGATGTTAAAATAGACAAACAAATGTAGCATTGCTAGAAGTCTGTCAGTAAATACCTGGTGATACGCTATAATTTGTTAAGATACTTACATATATATTACTGTTCGCATACGTAATAAAAACATCCATGTAACTTCGAGCTTGAACCAGAACAGCTTTCTGTATTTTAGTGTCAGATAGTGCCACAGGTTACCCAGAAGTCGTAATAGAACCTAAGGAAAAAACATCAATTTGTTAACCGCTTTCTCGTGAACAAATTATCCACTTTTTCTGAAACCGTAATTACTCGTCTGTCTGTTCATGTACATCACATCTACCGATTTCCATCCCGTTCTGATAATTCCTTCGTGGTGCGTCGCTATGTTTGTCTTAGAGTGTGTAATATACAAATTTAAGCATGTCTGTGACCCAACAGTACTAGAATCATATAGCCAACCGGTTGCAGCAAGATTTAACTTGAGATAGTTTCGACACCGACTATAGGTGTCTTTATCAGAAAAAACCAGTCACATGAAGTGACGGTTGAAAACAGTGTAACGAGAAAGATGCTCCCTTCCTATGAAATAACTTTTTAAAAATGTTGTGCTGGGACACGTTTTCGCTAGTGGCTGTAGTTCTGGAATTTTTCAAGGAAAACGTCAAAAGTGACCTTAAAACGCATTTATCTAAATCGAAAACCGCGGCCTCCAGCGAAGTAGTATGGCAGTACGAGATATAACTACATTAAATTTCCTACAAAAAATCCAGTTATTTTTTTCTGTAGGACTAATAGTTTGCGTGCGGCGAACGAGAGAAAATGAAAAACCCGCGCGAGATATTTGAGGCGTTGCGGGCTGCGTACAATCCAGCGGTAGCGGCAGCCGAAACACTGTATAATAAAAATGACTTACGGCAAGTCGATTTTTGTTTCTGGTAAGAGGACTCAGCCACGAAAGTTGCAGAAGTACAGAAAAAGTTGAGGAAAAAAGAAAGGGGAGATGAATATGGTCCTTCACTATGAGGGCAACTAGCAAGTACGGAGGCGATAGAATACAGGGTGAGGGGTTTGAAAAGTAAAGACGTATTGTAATAAATGGTGAGGAACGCGAAAGAATACCTCCGCGTCTCAGGGGCTGCGCGGTGCGCTCCGGCGCTGCAGCGGTGACCGCCCGCTCTCTCGCGTTATGACCGTTCTGGGAAGCTGCTGGTCCGCGGGCACGCAAGAACGGCCGGCGCTCCTCAGATGTTCCGCGCTGCCCGGCTGCTCGCTTACTCGGAACTCCCACACTTCATCACAAACATTGAGGTCAGTGGCCCCAAAATACGTAAAGCATTCAACTGGCCTTACCGTTCCGTCTCCTGATACCTACTTCCTTTTCTTCTTCAAACATCCACGCCGTTGTATCTTACGATGCGCAATATCTGCATTTCTTTCTTTCGTTTAACTTGCTCCTAATTTTTTTCTTCTTAGTCTGCTCATAAAGAAGACCTGTTTTAGCTGTAAGCGCCCAAATTACGGGTTCGATGAGCCGAGACACATGAACGCAGGAGGATATGGATTGTAAGGAGGCTATATCTAGCAAAGCCTTGTTTTATTTAGAACAGCAATGCTTCCGGCACATGAGACAAACAACATGATGCTATGGTCTCTTTTCCCGCCCCTGAGCCCTCAAAGACTGGTTTTGCCGTTTTGTTCGAGCACTGTCTCTGGATATATGATACTCTATGGAAGTCTAAGGCAGAACAGCAAGTAATATCGATGCTCGTCAATAGCTACCAAGATTGGGTCGGAAGAAAGGAAGGTTCCCGTTGACGACAAGGTCATTAGATGCATATGAATGGAATCGTTTCGAGGTCGCCAACTACGGCAGAGCGTCAGCTCAGCATGCCATTACAGATCTGAGCGCTGGAGTCAACGCAACATCTGCGACGGTCTGTCGAATGGGAGAATACTCATCATCGTAATCATCATCATCGTTAGATAATAATCTTCACGACGCTGTTCTTGCGTTGGGGGTTACAGTAATGACGTGAGTAGGCTACCATGGCTACTGCTTGCCTATGGTCACTTCAGAATAACTCTTGGGTAGCGTGGTGTACTCTAATCACCCTCAGATACGTGATGCTCATGGCAGACATATCACTCTTGTAAATTTTTTTCGTGCCCAAATAAAGTAATGAACAAAGCCATCTAGATTACTATTATTTATGCATATTTCCTTTTCCAGTTTTAGGAAATTGTATATACTATGGGCCTGTAACTTCTGATCTATTTGCTCTTCAGTATGTTTTTGTGACTTAGACGAAAATAGAAAAATAGATAGTTGATTACGGTTTCCTTATTCTGTTACTGGCGTGTTAAGCACACAAGGGAAGACTTGTGACGGGCAGTCATACTGAGTGCCAAATTTGTCTTCGGGAAGTTTTGTTCGTCGAAGAACATTTCTTTTAATTATTGTAAATTCAGTTAGAGATGTTTTGAACATAAGTTTTTCCATTCATTTAACGTTAGCTCTTATATAACGGGCAATCAAAAAATTTCCGTTTGAGGGCGTTGCTGCAGCGTATGTGCAACCTAGCGCTGCTCCGGTGCTGATATATAAGCACCGACATGTACGCAAGGGGTAAGTGTGGTATATGAACGGAAATCTTTCGATTGTTCCTTATATAAATATGCACTGAAGAATTACGCCCACGAAAGACTGCCTTGGTACCCATGTAATTAAAAAATGACTAGGATCCAAAAAATCACTAAAATATGCTTTAAGTTTCTCAGGCATCTTAAAAAACTGAGCTTGAACGCAAAAATTATGTTGACTGTTGTGTGTGAAACAGAAAGTAGTTGCATCGCATCGGAAAATAAATGAAATGTCTGAATAGACTTAAAAAAAGTCCTTCCGTGGCGTGCTATAAAATTTCAATTGCTTTACAGTACAGACATTTCATGAATTTTTCGGACGTCTCAATCATTTTGCGTAGGCACATATTTATATCATATTTCAGTTTCAATTTTTTATCGTTTCGTTTTCGACCGTCACGCATATATTCGCGCCCTGCAGGTGCATAGCGTCCACATGGCATTTGAAACTCAAATCCATAGCGGGGATTTGATTCAGGCACAGATGCAACTCAGACCACGGAAGCCGAGTCGGCGATTTTATGCGACACCTTGGCTGTTGTAAGAGATGTGTCGTTCATTCAGATCGTACACAGGATTCGTTTGACGAGGCAACTTGTATACACTGGAACTACTGTGTTTAGAAATACGTGCCGAGGTAACTACGTGGAAAAACTGAAACGGGGGATTTTGGCTAGCATGAGGGACTAAATATATGACTGACGAGATGCTGATGGAAAGCTCTCGAGTTTCCAGCCGGCAGGCAGTGCTGAGATTCTGTGACGTTTCGATGAGTGGTAGAGTCACCATCCCCTGGCCAATAACATAATAAGAGTCGTCAAAAAGTCATGGTTTCTCAGCAATGACTCCTGGGTGGAAACTCGAGAGCATTTCATCTGTAGAGTACGCCGAAAAAGTCTGCATTCACACATAATGACATGTTGATAGCATATATTGGAAGATTATTTCGCTTCGTAGTTTTAGAAGTGATACAGAGTGTGAGAACTGTAGCGGAAGAGATGGAGTTGGACAGGACTGGTGACGTTGCCAATACACGGTGGAGCAAAACGGCACCTCCGATGAGTTGAGAAGATCATACTAACTACTGGCAGATAACAGATGATACAAAATTGCGTCGATTGTAAGCTTCGCATAATATAGAAGGGAAAGTGTGCGAGAATCATTAGAGCTGGAGCGATAATGAAGACTGGTAGAGGAAGGGAAAAACAGAAGGAAGAAGAAGAAATACCATCAAGAGAATAGAGCCAATAATGAGACTTGCCACCCGCATCGCAATAAATCTGTCCCACCTGGCCGGATTACACAGTCTCTCTAGTTTACGATACAGCTTGGCATAGTCTCTTCTCTCATCTCTCCTCCCATGACGGTGAAAATAAGGTAAAAGAAAAAAATAAACAGCGCTTTACGCCCACCTTAATTATGTGATGCAAAATCACTGAGAAAATGTTAATTAAAACTTGAGAAAACCGTCTGTGGAGCGGCTAAATTGCTATGCAAGAAACTATTAGCCGAGGGAAGGGGGGCGTGCATACAGAGAGGCAGAGCTGAGCCGGGCCCTGCACGCTCCGCTCCGCTACCCCGCAGGTATCCGAAAGTTCGCCTCGGCGCAGTGGCGCGCTTGTTTGCCGAAGCCGCCGCCTGCCAAACGGAATAGCACCACCTGTTTTGTACGCAGCCGAGAGGCGAAAGAGCTGCTCAGAATTTTCGATCCTGCAGCCGGAAAAATCTCGTTACAAATGAAGCACCTTTCGTGTCCGTTTTTGAGTTTACTCGGATCCGCCCAGGTCCATTGGTACTGTCAGGCACAGTGATGGGAATAAAAAATTATCTGATAGAATCTGCCTAAATATACGATGTACTGAATGAGCAGTTGTCATGTACCCGGTGTAACGATACCATATCAACTGGGATGCCATGCGATGCACTCAGATGGGGATTCATGCACCTAGCGGAGGCTTGGCGAATTATATTTACCAGAGCGTTTTGTGACGACAGCGAAAGCCGGTGGAGATAATGTGGTGATCTATAGTTGTTTCAAGTGATTTTGACTCGGATCACTAGCTTCGTCTTTAGAAGAATGAACTCCAGGGCTTATGGAAACATTTTAGATACGGGCGTGCTTCCCATACTGTTTCGACACTCTAGCATCAGAACGTTTTTCATCAGCTACATAATGCTCCTATTTACAGCGCAAGGGCAGTTGTGTCGTGGTTCGAAGAAAATCACCTGGATTTACTGGAACGGCCTGCTCCTCTTCCCGACCTAAGCCCCGTACAACGTGGTTCTATGGCATATCATTTCAACCAAAAATAAGTGAGAAATATGCCCCACGCTTCGACTACAGCAGAAACTTGTTTTACCTATAGCGTATGCAAAGACTTTTCTGAGGATTAAAGACTGCAACAGAAGCAAATAGAGCGCGTACGAAATGTTCGTCACTCTGCAGCCGTCTTTAGAAAGGAGGTACATTACGTCTCCAAGGACTACTGGCACAAAGTGTAATTATTTTTTTGTTTTAGAACGTAATTAAGAGTTCTTGGTGAGCTGTATTATTATTAGACGGCGACTGGTCTACAGAATCAAAGGTAACGACGGGCGTACCCTACATCCTTAGTATAAGGGTTGGACTCGAATTCTACTAACCTCACACTTTACACCAAAATCGTATATTATCGTTCTGTTAGAAAATTGAAAACCATTCACTTGTTATCCGAATGACACCACTGTGTACTGGGAAGTATCGTCGTTAGTTTTCTTCAAGGAAACTCAGAACAGATATAGACATCGATAAAATTTACTTCAGCATCTGAAGACGAGTATGTGTTATTCTGGGTAATATATTTGCGTCTGAGACCACATGCAACATTCCGATACCGTGCGTGCTTGAGTAAAGCTCCTATAATTAGAATTATCACTATGTCTGCCGGAAGGAAGAGATCGAATGAATTCAAAGACAGTCTGGTTGAACTGCAATTGGCCAAAGAAAATTTTCCATGGCTGTAAGTGAGAATCTACGGAAGACATAAGAAGTTTTCCACTAGAAATGCATTCGACAAATTTAGGGAACTGATATTAGAATGAGGCTACAAAATTCTTCATGGCTTCCACTATATACTTCGCACGCGCAATGCAAAACCAGTCAATGCGACAATAACGCTTGCGAGGGTATTCAAGTACATTATTTTCCACTCATTCCGTTTGTCCATAGAGGTAGATGTAGAATCACTAATAATCATCCAAAGAACGTAATATCATTTACCGTACAGTGACTTGCAGCCTTCATGTGCAACTGCAGATTGTATTTGTATTACCGCAGGAAAAGTTCCGCTCATGATTTGATTTCATCTTCGTTGCGAGTTATCTATTGATCTGTTTTTTACAGGAAGCATATCCAACAAGCAGTACAGTAACAGTTTGGATCAGCCGGAACCACAACTTGAAAATTATTTAATTTCACGGCTAAACACGTAGTTACTAACTTTCGCTCAGCAATCGCGGTGACGTTCTCCTTCTATAGCTAACGGTTCGGTGTTTAATTGATACAACTACCGCCCGCTAGCAGCCACAGAAGCAGTGCCGCTTTCCAACACAAAGCAGACACAAAATTACTCTGCGGTGTCTTTCAATTTAGAACAACGATTTTCCGCCATCTAATAATAGAACCCTAGTTTCACGTTTCGGTGGCTACTGAACATCGAATCAGACAGTTCTCTAACAAGATCTGAAACACGTGTGCTTTATAATATGGTCGGAGCGGCAGTTAAAATTAGCAAGTCAATTACATTGTCAGCCCGTTGCCGCTGGCAAATGTCTCTCAAGAAATAAAGACGTGTGCGGGAGGAAGCAAAGCACCTGAATACAGACGAAGTGATGAAATTATAGTGTCTTAGAAATGTTGCTTTGGTTTGACATATAGTTGACTGAATCATGTCTGAATCTGAATGTCCCTGAAAAATATCTTGTCGCCCATGAGCGGTAGCATACGTAAGCCCTTTGTGAAACGGGATGTCTCATTTGCTCATAAGGATTACCACTGCAACAGCACATACTCCTTGTTTTTAATGTTGGTGTATAATAAATCTCCGAAATCGTAACTTGTTGCCTTGGTGAAGATAACAGCACTTCTCACTCTCGACGTAGGGCATGGAACTAGAGTCCAGTCGCCGGCCGGTGTAGCCGAGCGGTTCTAGGTGCTACAGTCTGGAACCGCGCGACCGCTACAGTCGCAGGTTCGAATCCTGCCTCGGGCATGGCTGTATATGATGTCCTTAGGTTGGTTAGGTTTAAGTAGTTCTAAGTTCTAGGGTACTGATGACCTCAGATGTTAAGTCCCATAGTGCTCAGAGCCATTTGAACCATTTTTAGAGTCCAGTCACTAGGCACATTTTAATGAGTACGGGTGTGAATTACCAGATTGTTGAGGCTTGTCACACCTGATATTTCGTTTACTCTCTTTGTGTAATGGTGGTAAATGTATGGCGTTCCTACAGAGATACAAGTTTCTAATTCGGGAGCATATTTAAGAAGACAGGACCCGTTCTCATGGCTTATCTGCCTGGTTTCAAGAATTTCGAGAGCTTAACAGCGAGTTTATTAGCAAGCTTGATCTTCAACTCTAACTCAGCACTTGTACTTTGACTGATTTCCTGTGTCTATCTGTTATCAAAACGGCAGCAATAGCACAGCTGTATTGCAGGAATATCACCGACAGGAACAGCTGCGAAGAGGCCCCAGGTCAATAAATGAACTAAAGTACATGTAAAGAAACGCCGGCCGTGGTGGCCAAGCGGTTAAAGGCGCTACAGTCTGGAACCGCGCGGCCGCTACGGTCGCAGGTTCGAATCCTGCCTCGGGCATGGATGTGTGTGATGTCCTTAGGTTAGTTAGGTTTAAGTAGTTCTAAGTTCTAGGGGACTAATGACTTCAGATGTTAAGTCCCATGGTGCTCAGAGCCATTTGAACCATTTTTTTGTAAAGAAACGGGCGACTTAGGAGGTGCAGCAGGGAGAGGCAAGCGGCCCATTCCCATGGCAGCTGTTGACGAACTTGCTGTAGCTGTAGCACATACCTCAAATTCTGCAGCCAGTGCTCGAGCTGTATGATGGGAATTGTCTCTCCCCTTGTCAACAGCTGAAAAGATTTTGCAGCGCATTTTACGGCGGTATCCCTACAACATGTATGAGACAGGCGAAATACCCTCAGATCTCAAGAAGAATATAATAATTCCAACCCAAAGGAACACGAATTCTTCACAGGAAGATCAGTTTGGATTCCGGAGAAGTGTGGGAACACGTGAGGCAATACTTTTATAGCATTTGTAGACTTGGAGAAAGCTTTTGGCAATGCTGACTGGAATATTGTTTTTCAAGTTCTAAAGGTGGTGGGGGTAAAATAAAAGGAGCGCAAGACTATCTACAATTTTTACAGAACCCAGATGGCAGTTATAAGAGTTGAGGGGTTTGAGAGGGAAGCAGTGGTTGAGAAGGGAGTGAGGCAGGGCTGTAGCCTAGCCCAGACGATACTCAATATGTGCACTGAACAAGCAGTAAACGAAACCGATCACATCTTTCATCCCTACAACGGAACTGGTCTCTAGCTGCATAGATGGTCTATATTTGAAATTGTAATTAATGTCTTGTGTTCCTGACATTCTCTTTTAATCTGTGAGTTGTCGAGTCTTCCACCACAGTCGCTGTCTTCCTTGTCTTTGTGTTTCCTGCTTACTTTAACTTTCGTTGAATCAAATCTACCACATCTCGAGTCTTTGTTCTATACACAATGTCCCCCATGCACTGAAATCCAGCGAAATCAGATCGTGAGACCGAGGGGGGCAGGCATTGGGACACCTCCCCCCCCCTCCCCCCACCTTCTGATCCAAAGCTCAGGAAACGGCTCGTTGAGAAATATGGTAATATCCCCATGATAGTGAGCAGGAGTAGGGGGGAGCACTATCTTACTGGAAAATGACATCGGGATGCATTTGTGGAACTGCATAGTTCACCAGCAAGTCGATACATGTGCACCATGCTACTCAGCGTGTGGTGTCGCGTATCGATGACACCCGAAGGGCGTCCCACAGTGGGTAACGGAACTGCAAGTCGATAGCAGACGCGCGGGATCTGGCAGAGCCAGCGGTGCACACCTGCTGAGCCACGTCTCCAGCGAGTCACGACTGTGAGCGACCTCTGCCCGACTTACACTTGGAGCCTCATTGCTATGACACAATCTTTCGTGCTTAGTAAAGCCTCATCCTAGTTGCTACTGTATGAGCTGCTTCAAATGGCTCTGAGCACTATGGGACTTAACATCTGAGGTCATCAGTCCCCTAGAACTTAGAACTACTTAAACCTAACTAACCTAAGGACAGCACACACGTCCGTGCCCGAGGCAGGATTCGAACCTGCGACCGTAGCGTTCGCGCGGTTCCAGACTGAAGCGCCTAGAACCGCTCGGCCACACCGGCCGGCGTATGAGCTGGACTCTGTGTCTTGCAGCATTATTTGTGATGAGTATGCTTGGAGAAATACAAGTTAAGTGGATCTTCAGTTCGTTGTGATATAATGGGTGATCAAAAAGTCAGTATAAATTTGAAAACTGAATAAATCACGGAATAATATAGATTGAGAGGTACAAATTGACACAGATGGTTGGAATGACATGGGGTTTTATGAGAACTAAATAAAATACTAAAGTTCAAAAATGTCCGACAGATGGCGCTTAATCTGATCAGAATAGCAATAATTAGCATAACAAAGTAAGACAAAGCAAAGATGATGTTCTTTACAGGAAATGCTCAATATGTCCACCATCATTCCTCAACAATAGCTGTAGTCGAGGAATAATGTTGTGAACAGCACTATAAAGCATGTCCGGAGTTATGGTGAGACATGGGCTCGGATGTTGTCTTTCAGCATCCCTAGAGATGTCGGTCGATCACGATGCACTTGTGGCTTCAGGTAACCGCAAAGCCAATAATCGCACGGACTGAGGTCTGGGGACCTGGGAGGCAAAGCATGACGAAAGTGGCGGCTGAGCACACTATCATTACCAAACGACGCGCATCTGTCGGACATTTTGTGAACTTTTTTTTTTTTTTTTTTTTTTGGTTCTAATAAAACCCCATGTCATTCCAAGTTCAAATGGCTCTGAGCACTGTGGGACTTAACATCTGAGATCATCAGTCCCCTAGAACTTAGAACTACTTAAACCTAAAGACATCACACACATCCATGCCCGAGGCAGGATTCGAACCTGCGACTGTAGCAGTCGCGCGGTTCCGGACTGAAGCGCCTAGAACCGCTCGGCCACCGCGGGCGCCGTCATTCCAAACATGTGTGTCAATTTTTACCTCTCTATCTACATTATTCCGTGGTTTATTAAGTTTTCAAATTTATACTGACTTTTTGATTACCCGGTATTTTTCGCCTCACATCTTGGAGAGTGTTTCTGTCGATTGCGTTTTTACTCAACAGCTTGAAATGTGGAATTCTTTCGCTATAGGCATTTGTTTGTGTTTACCTCTAGCAAGGACACCCTGTATTTCTGTCCCTTCTCAAACTCTGTATGTTGATTTTAGGGAGATTACAGCGCAGGCATCCGTACGAAAAATTAAACGACAAAAATGGGCAACTGTATAAGGTACGGATATTGAAAATGAATGGTTGTCCCTTTAGTTGTTCGTTGGAAGCAGGGAGGAATGTTCACAACTAATTTTACCTTCTGTATTTTCTCTTTTTTTACGGAATGAGAAGGGAGGCGAGGAAAAAATTCGCGAGGAATGTGGAAACCGGAATTCGTCACAATTGTCTCCCCTGACGGAGGATTAAAACGGTGGAGGCCGGAGAGCGAGGAAAGAGAAGGTCAAACAAATCAGATTATGTCAGCAGAGGGCAGCGGACGGGAAGAATGCCCATCAAGACAGCTGCGGGGGAGGGGCCTGCCCTGCGACCCGTTTTATTAATTTAATTCGGGCGGGCGCCATCTATCATTTCCGGGCCCGACTGCCGCCGCCGCCGCCGCTGCCCCCTTTAATCAGGAAGGCGGCCGTCATATCGGCTCGGCTGTCCCCGGCAGCGCGGCACGTCACGCCTGCTCATAATTTTACAAGCCATTAACCCCTTGCGTAAGGGAAGCAGGCGCCCGCAGCGCACGCCGAGGGGAGGAACACGCCGCTTCCAGCCGTTCGGCTGTGTCATCGCTGGTGGCTGCGCTGCGCCGCTCTGCTTTGCTTCGCGACACCTGCGGGGACGACCTCCGCTACTACCACAGCGGCGTCTTTCTGGTCCTACACGTGTTCGCAACGACTCCGCCGGGATACATTGCAGTATTCTCCCCATAAGCTAGGTACGGGATGTGTCACCGCTGATTGACTTTTGGAAGGATACACGATGGACGTTCAGTAAGTTATTCAACACATATTTTTTCTGTGCCACTTTCGGTGGAAAAAACGGAGAACTTGGTGGGGCCATCGTGAAGTATTCACTCTTCAGCCTCTATAATTTCATGAAGTTCCTATAAATGGCGGCACTATACATAGTCTTCAAAATGGTGTCTCCAACGGAGGTGCGTTGCAAGCAGACAGCTGTCATTGAGTTTCTTTTGGCGGATAACCAGAGCATGCAGATATTCAGAGGCGCTTTCAGAATGTCTGCGGAGACCTGGCAGTGAAAAAAAGCACGGTGAATCGTTGGGCGAGGTGTCTGTCATCATCGCAACAACCGTAAGTAGGCTGTTTAGGTTTTTATTTTGGTAACGCCACTTAGCGCCCTATATGAAAATCACTGACTGTGCTGTGTGAAGGCTGTGGTTGGTTTGCATTGTTGGAGTATATGCTATTGTAGTGTTGGGCAGTTGGCTGTTAACAGCACGTAGCGTTGGAGGTGAGCCGCCAGCAGTGGTGGATGTGGGGAGAGAGATGGCGGAGTTTGAGAGCGGATGATGTGGACGTGTGTCCATCAGAGACAGTAAATTTGTAAGACTGGATGTCATAACTGATATGACTTTTGAACACTATTAAGGTAAATACATTGTTTGTTCTTTATCAAAATCTTTCATTTGCTAACTATGCCCATCAGTAGTTAGTCCCTTCAGTAGTTAGAAACTTTTATTTAGCTGGCAGTAGTGGCGCTCGCTGTATTGCAGTAGTTTGAGGTAAGTCATTCATGAAAGGTATAGGTTATTGTTAGTCAGGGCCATTCTTTTGTAGGGATTTATGAAAGTCAGATTGCGTTGCGCTAAAAATATTGTGTGTCAGTTTAAGGACAGTCATTTATAATTTTGCTAAGGGGACGTTTCACAAGGTGGCACTAGCTTGTAAGATCTCCTGTGCCAGCTGGACCCACACAGCTGAGACTCCTGCAATATTGGAACGTGCGGACACTTTCATTCGAGATAATCGATGGATCGCTCAAACACCTCGCTGCACAACAAGACGTCTCTGTTGGTAGTACTAATACATTCCTCCAGTAGTTGGGGTACACAAAGGCTTGTGCCCGCTGGTTTCCTCCTAACCGAAGGCCATTAAGAGCAACGACTTTGACCCAATTAAGGATGCCCTCCGCGGGAAGCAGTACGTGGATGATGTGGAGGTTATTCATGAGGTAAGATGTTGGCTTTGACTTTGACCAGACATTGCCCCACACTGCCAGCCGGCCGGCCGGAGTGGCCGAGCGGTTCTAGGCGCTACAGTCTGGAACCGCGCGACCACTTCGGTCGCAGGTTCGATCCTGCCTCGGGCATGGATGTGTGTGATGTCCTTAGATTACTTAGATTTAAGTAGTTCTTAGTTCTAGGGGACTGATGACCTCGGCAGTTAAGTCCCATAGTGCTCAGAGCCATTTTTTGAACACTGCCAGCCACTGAAACTCCCACCAGCACATGGTCTTCTGGTCACATATATGGTAACGGCCTGCAAGGGGCATGCACATCGAGCTTGAGGCAGAAGGATGCAAGTCTCCTTGGCGGCCGCATAAGCGAGTTCATTTATGCGAGTTCATTTACACGGATACCCAAGTGCCCTGGAACCCAGCAGAAAAGTATTTCTTTTTCCCGCCGTTGCCAGGGAACTAGAGCGTCCTGGACGGCCTAGCACCATCCTATGATCTGATAGGTACATCTGACCAATAGCAAGAGTGTCGCATAGCGAATGAGTCCGGTTGAGGAATTTCGTGCCACGCTGGCGTCTCATCTGCTCCAGTGCCCTAAGGATAGCAAATAGTTCCGCATAATTAACTGTCAACTGCGCCGGGAGCCCTATCCGAAGAAAAAAGTTGGGTAACACGACGGAGCAATCGATAAAATTCTCCTGCTTAGGCCCGCCTGTGTAAACACTTTTAAATTCGGGTGGTGATTTAAAATCTTGTAAAATTGAGTTCTAAAAATATGATCTGAGGTACAATTCTCCATGTACTCATTCAATTCAAAGACATAGAGAGTAGAGAACCGACATTAGCAACACAATTCCATGAACAGAGTCAATACTAGAATAAATTATGCAAGGATTTAAAAACGATTTACTTTGGCTCACTAAAGTTTATACAGCTTGTCCAGGCGGAATGGTCAACATTCTTTAGAAACAAAAAAGTTTAGTAACCATGTGTTCTAAAGCGCATACATTAAGAGCTATAACCACTTTATCTTCGATACTGTGAAACAAATCTCTTCTACTGCAAACCCTTTGCTTTCTGTATTATCAGCGGTGGTACTAAGACCAAAACACGAAGTAATTGTTTAGTAAACGAGGCCTCTGAAATGCATACCTTAAGAGCTATGAGCACTTGTTTAGTAAACGAGATGTATTTCATTGTATCGAAGACGAACAAATCCTTATAACTATACAGGTATGCACTTTAGAACCCATGTTTACTGGACTTGTTTTCTTGTTTTGGTCCATATTGCCACCTCTCAAAATATGGGAAGCAAAGAGCTATCAGTAGAAGAGATTTGTTTCACTGTATTGAAGATGAAGAAGTGTTCATAGCTCATAGGTATACAATTTAGAGCTCATTTTTACTAGAATTTTTTGCTTCGAATTATCGTTCCTGTTATCTTCCAGAATATTGGCCATTCCTCATGGGACATCCTGTATTATTCACTAATACATATTTTCCACAACTTTCGATCAGCTATTTAAATTTTACCTACTAATAAACTACAGTTTAAGGGGACCCTAAAGGATTTGTTGCTGGTCAATTTCTCTTACTCCACTGACGATTTGCTTACAGGTGTCAAATGATATTTTTGTATGTATGGCTATTAATATCAAATAACACTATTGTTACGCAAAATCTTTTAGAAACCTTCATTGCCGGCCGGTGTGGCCGTGCGGTTAAAGGCGCTTCAGTCTGGAACCGCGTGACCGCTACGGTCGCAGGTTCGAATCCTGCCTCGGGCATGGATGTGTGTGATGTCCTTAGGTTAGTTAGGTTTAATTAGTTCTAAGTTCTAGGCGACTGATGACCTCAGCAGTTGAGTCGCATAGTGCTCAGAGCCATTGAGCCAAACCTTCATTACAGTGAAGTGACGTGTAAAAATTTTGTAAACTGCTTACTATTTGTTGATGATAAGTGGCTATAGTAGCCGGAGAATTATTTTATGCGCTTCCGTATATATACTTTCAAATGTTTTTGACAAGTTTCATATTTACTCTGATGATAATTTCAGTATTGATTGTATTTCAGCATCAGAGACTATAGAGACACCAGTGAGTTCAATCCGTCCGTCCTTCCGCAACGCTTCTATAGTCATGAGTAAACATGAGAGTCCCTTAAGGAAACACTGAAACTCGTATTAATCTATTTGTATGGATCGTAATGAACGACGTGGTGTTCGCGGTAAATATTGAATATTCTTGTTCGAGAAAGACAATACTGCGATCAGAATAATAACCTTGAATATTTCATTTCAGCGGAGAGAGAGATATATGCGTACAAACACATAAATCCTTTAATGCTGCATTCACCTGCCTGCCCATGACACACGCTATTGGAGTTATTACCCACTGACTTCGTCCGCGGGAGATCGAACATGAGTAGGCTATACGCGCCAGCGATTTAAAAGCATGACGGCCCTAATTAACCCTGGCGGCAAGAAAGGAGAATCAGCATGCCGATATCCTGAGCAGGAACCGAAAATTGTGCAACAGCTCGTAACTTTTATCCGTCCTAGTCTCCGTACGGCCGACACACCATGAAATCACTAGTAAGATCCGGGGAGACAAAGAACGAAGTGGTGCCTCATTGACGAAGAGTTGCAGTTGAAGACTTAACCTTAAAGGGCGGTATGTAGGAGTGGTTAAGGAACTGGACAAACTTTTTGGAGGAATCCCGTAGTTTTCCGATGTCGCGTTAGGTGAATGCCGAGATAGTTATCGCCGATTTCCTAACCGATATTTGTCCAATCTGAGTTCGTGCTCTAATGCCCATACTGAAGTGTCTAAGACACAAAACTCTATCTTCGTTTATATTTATCAATTTCTATGTGCGCCCTGGCATCTCAAGTGAAGATCCTATGTTTCCCATTGTATTACTTCACCTGCTGCCGCTTGCAAGTAACATGACTTTCGACTATAGATTCTTACACACCGTATCAAACATTAACCTTCCATCAGTTCAGCTGTGATGTTTGTGTCTCTTCCACAAAGGCAGCTTTTATCAGCATTGTGCGAAGAATGTTGAAAATTTTGCCATTGGTGTTCTGCTTCAACAAGACATTGGCACATTTGCGACGAGAAGACGTCGCATGGAAACGAGGTTTGTTTGCAGGAAGCATGCTTCAATAAATGATTACCGTCTTGTTTTGGAACAGTATGCAAGCTACGAACATATTTTTAAAATGTATTCACCGTTGTTTTCTGGTTCAAAGTAAATTTTTCAGCCTGAATACTGTTGCCTGTGATATGCCAGACCAGATAAAATAGTTAGTGCTGCTTTTTATAAGCAACAAACCTTCGTCACATACCTTTCTGTTCTTTCTCACTTGTTTCGTTTATGTAGTGGCTTAGATTTTTTGTTTTCTTATTTAAGACTTGGACGAGGAAAGCAATTTTATTAAGCCTTTTGTCAGTCTGTCACTATTTAAATGTCTCATACAAAAGGATTTATTTAAAAAGTGTATAATCGTAGCATGATTATCCTCCACTTCCACAAATTTCATGTTTTTCTTGAAGCAGAAAGCCTTCAAATAAATGTTACTAAAATATATCCCTTCACTTTATTCAAAGTAATACCAGGAACAGATTTAGCCTCTCAGTTTGCTATCCTGTTTAGTTTTTTTCACAGGTCATAAAACTGAAACATTATCAAATTAGTTACTAATTCATTTGATATCTGACATTTATCAGAGGGCATCATTTCAACCTTATATACAGGGCGATCAGAAACGGTCTTGAAAGCTTATAAGGATGATGGAGATTAGACTGCTGAGAAATAACAGTTAAGGAAAAAAAATCGATACGTTGTGCCGTTTACAAGTTAATTAACATTGAAGTTAGTCAACCAGACCGTTGCGCACGCAAATTCAAGAGGCCCACCAGATACAGTTAGTGTCAATTGTTCTCATAGCGTAGATGATAGGGCGCAAGATTGCTCAGTCTTTGGCTCGTGTGCGATTCTTACTACTGCCCCACGTACAGTTTTTGCGTCACTCTCTTATTCGACTTTAGGAAACCAAACAAAGAGCGCGTTTGGTGACATCGCATGAATTTACGCGTCAACGGCCTTACTGTCTAACTTCAATGCTAATTAAGTCGGAAAAGAAGCAACGTGTAGAATTTTTTTCTGAACAGTTATTTGTCATCACAATCTACGGTGCAATTCTCTTAGAAGCTTTTCAGATTGTTTCTGACCCGATAGGACTTTAGTAGTTCATTATTCCTTTTAGTATGTTATTGTGCTTCTCCTGCTCTGTATCGTAGAAGCAAACAGTCATAGATTGTAGCTAATACTTGTACATGATAATTAATGTATGTTTCGGAACACAACACCCTTGTAAGATGGGAATGTCATTTATTTGTGCACTTTGTCTGTCCTTGTTATTGCGTACAAACAACAGTCTGTGGTACGCTACCTGATTTATTGGCAGTTCCTCTCGTAACTGTCAGAGCGTTGGTAAGACTTTGCAGTGGACGACTCTGAGCTCCGAGAACAGATTGTTGTCGCTGTATTTTGGAAGATTGCCAGTGTTTGTTGTCTCGAATGTGACATGGTTCTAGGTGATGACAGTGAACACAACCCGTGTTAATAAGATAAGGAACGTCTGTGGACTAAGAGCTGTTATCAGTATATTATTAAAGGAATCTGTTTCGGCTTTGATGAAGAAACTTCACCGACATCCACTGATGCCACAGAACAACTAATGTCAGGAAGAGTCCAGCAAACATTGAAGATGGATTCTGTGGCACTCTCTTGCTTGGCCTTGGGAGTTAACTAGATGATAAATGAGTGTCCAGAGAACAAGGAAAATTTCTAGGAATCTTCAAGGCTAGAGTGTGAAATGCAACCGTGGAACTGCGTTATTATAAATATAATTCCAACTAGAGATGACAGTGCGTTGCCGTTCTCTGCCGTAATGACGGACCTCTCCTATTATTAAACAGCTTTGTACGGAGATGCCAGGTACCACTTTTTTTATTAGGTATAAGTTACGTAATCACTAGCGCGTGGTTCACACGTTGGAGAAAGGCGTAGGCCTAACACATCCAACAGGATCATGTCTTGTAGTGCAGTGTGCTGTTAAAACTAATCTTCAGGGTAATATCTATTCATTTTATGAACTACTGGATGTTAGTGTTGGCTTTCGAAATCGGAACATATTACGAGACTGAGTGTACCCTGTTCTAGCCCTGCTGAAAATAATGGTTCAAATGGCTCTGAGCACTATGGGACTTAACATATGAGGTCTTCAGTCCCCTAGAACTTAGAACTTCTTAAACCTAAGTAACCTAAGGACATCACACACATCCGTGCCCGAGGCAGGATTCGAACCTGCGACCATAGCGGTCGCGCGGTTCCAGACTGAAGCGTCTAGAACCGCTCGGCCACAGCGGCCGGCCCGAAAATAATAATAATAATCAAATCCTGGAGGTATCGGAGGCCAAACATGGATCTTCCACGTGGTGCAGACCTTTCAAATAATACAAACAGAAATTCGGTATTTCATTAATAAAGTTTTAGGTTTTCTACTGTTCATAAAATGTTTTTATAAAATCCTGTGGTATTTATCCCGTAATATGTCTACTTATTCTGGTGGTTGTAAATGCTGGCGTAAAAGGCGGTGGTCGCAGAGGGGAAAAAAAAGCACTTCTTCATGGTAGCAACTCCCTTACACACACAAAGTCCTCCAGGAAAGCATACTGAGGTTTACGGTGGTCACTTCAATTGTAATATTCGCATACATGTATGACAAAATGGCAGTTTGCAGCCTTCGGCCCAATATTTGTATCTCCTTCCCCGCTTTAACTGAGAAACTTTAGTGGCGAGAGAGAGAAAAAGTCTCCTATGTGCATCTCTGCTCCAAATGTCGACGCGTCCCTCATTGCGTCGCCCCCCCCCCCCTTCCCCCCCCCCCCCCCCCCCAGACAAGGCCCGGTGGTGGCGAGGTGAGGTGCAGTAATATGCGGCTGTGCACTGCACAACACGCCTGTCAATAGAGGAATTCCAAGAATACTGTCTATAGCGAGCGCTTAAGTGTGTGTGTTGCACATTCAGCGTTTTTTCCGTGATATTTTGTCAGTTTTGTTTTCTTTAGAGATATAAACCACTGCAAATTTTAGGTGAACAACCAAGGGCAGGTGTTAGAGTCATAGGAAGAGCTAGAACTAAGGGCACTGTCCCCACGTGAAGCGTGCCTTAGCCCTACCAGGTGGCAGGAGACAGAAGGGATGTCGCGCGTGTAGCGTGACAGAGACAAACAGCGAACTGAGGAAGCAACTTAGTAGTCTCCTTGTACCGCTGCGCATAAGGTATCAAGCACTCAGTTGCTTGCGCCTCACTCCAACAGCCTCCAACAGCTTCTGCTACTTATCGGAGAGAATTTTAGCCTCGAGGTGGCCAAGACTTTATGATTAATTATAACCGCTGTTATGATGCGAATTCCTTGTACACCACAGTGTACGCACTGGGAATGTATCTGTCGTGTAGGTCATTCAGCTGCTAAATCTTTTGGTACGCTCGGAGGTTCTCATCGCTTATTTGGCACCTAGCCGTATCGTCCTTGTATCCAACAAGTCACGAAGACATTGTCCTTTTTCCCGTCTGTTCATGCTGGTTTCTCTGCACACTTCGAACCATCAGCAGCCTCTCAGACTTTTTTCCCTTTCTTTCTTAGTGGCGCTCAACATCAAGGCCACCGACATTCTAACTAAAATAATTTCAGATGACAATGCCTAAAATAATTAAAATCAAATTTAAAAATTCAAAATACCATGTAGAAATTTGAAAATACAATGTAGAAATTTGCTGCGCTGTTCTCGGCTTTCATTCACTATTTCTCGCAGAAGCATAAAATAAAAGACTCTTATCTGCAGTAATCCTGTATAATCCATTGTTAAAATACACAGCCTACACAACAGCTGAAATAATGTAATAGGGTACTGTGAATGGCTGATCACTGAAAAAAATAGGATGAGCCAACGACTCTGAAAACACATCAGATCTTTTACATACGAGTAACAGCCTATGTAGTGGGTTAGACGCTACACAGGATCTTAAAAACCCAACCACATTCGTATCATCGTCTCTTTAAACAGTGGGCAACTCAGCTGGTAAATCACCTGCAGTCGTCGTATCTATATAAGACAGATAACAGTTAACATGTAATATTTAGAGATGGTTAATACATCAGAAGCAATGCATTCTGAATCTTTCAGCGTAGCGGTGCGTGTTAAAGGGATGCTTCCGTGACGGGGAGGTGCACCGCCCCGGATCGAATTTGCTCCGCGAGTTAACGACGAGTGTCCGTGTGCCGGTCAGCTTATATGTAGCTTTTAGGGTGTTTCCCCCATCCCACTAAGTGAATAACGGGCTGGTACCCAAGGAGGACGGCTCAGTTACGCGATTCGCAAACATTTAGAAAACTCTCGCTCACTACACGCAGACAGTTGGGGGTACACGTATTCCATCCCGAGGAAAACGGGCTGACGACAGGAAAGCCATCCGGCTGCCCATTAAATTAACCATTAATCCGTTAATAACCATGCGGATGCACGACAGCGGAACAAGAAGAAGAACAAACAGTACGCCATGATGTGCCCTGTCGACAACGGAGGAATCTAGGTGTCAGAGGACACAGCCCTGTCTTTTTTCTTTATTTATTCGTATGTCTCACATACAGTTTAAAAATACCCATATATAGCATAAGTGTACGTATACAATAAGAATACAGAAAGGTTCAAATGGCTCTAAGCACTACGGAACTAAATATCTGAGGTCATCAGTCCCCTAGACTTAGAACTACTTAAACCTAACTAACCTATGGACATAACACACATCCATGCCCGAGGCGGGATTCAAACCCGCGAGCGTAGCAGCAGCGCGGTTCCGGACAGAAGCGCCTAGAACCACTCGGCCACAGAGGCCGGCAATACAGAAAGACAAAAATACATATAAAACTAACTAAAGGTCAATATCTAAGTTCCTGATCCATATAAAAGTTGTATCATTAGCTTTCATGAGGTCTTTCCTACTCCCCTGATAGGAACGCAGGGGGCACTCATCTCTAATGTGCTTGATTGTCTGGTTCGAAGCCCCATAATCACAGACCGGAGACTCTGCAACATCCCATTTGTAAAGAGAGTCTGCGCATCGTCTTTGCCCAGTGCCAGCTCAGTTTCCTGTCGAATTCTGTGCCAGCATTATCACAGTTATACTTTCGGAACCATATTCACGCTCTTCAGGATTTTCAAGAAGTTGACTGTTCTGATCCCACAGGTCTCTCATCACGGTATTACTGGCATCTTGCTGTTCTGCTTGCCGTAAGGGTGGGTTTCTTGAATGAGGTCTCGTCGTAGATTTGGTATCTCTTCCCGTATGCGTAATTCCAGGTATAGTTTGCGGCATTCCCTAAGCAAGGCCTCGCTTCTACGAGTTGCGGGTGGATAGACGTTGCTCAGCAGAAGAAGCGAAGAAATCGGTGTTGCTCGGATTGTCCCAGTTCTTAACCGCGTAGTGTGGCTCAACTGGACCTCGATCGAGTTGGTGTGGTATCTGTTTAGCCACACCGGGGCACAATACTAGGCTGCTGAGAAGTCCAGCGCAATGAACGATGTACGCAAGCTATCTGCTGAAGCTCCCTATGTCATTCCACACAATTTTTCAATAATATTTTTACGAGTTTTTATCTTGGCAGTGGTATTTTCAAGATGTTTTCTATATGAAAGGGTGCGGTCAAGGGTGACACCAAGGTACTTAGGGTACTTGTTATGGCAAAAAGTGAGACGTGTTAAGAGTACTTCTTCCCGCCTCAACGAACGTACAGGGCAGCGCCACGGCTATTTTCACCGACCGCTGCTTGTTGTTCCTCAACGCTAACCACCTCTTTTCCTACAGACTTGATCGATCGTCGCGACAACAAGTAAATTTCCTCTAGGGAAGGTGGCGGGGAGGGGGGAGATGGGCATCGTGGAATTGTATTTACCTTCCTGGCATCCCCAGCTGATTCATTACCCCGAATTCCCAGTTTCTTGCGCTTAAGATGAAGTGAGTAGCAGAGACGACGGGGACACGAGGAGCTATGCTCTCGATGCAGACAGTGATCCACGGGCGAAGTGCCCGTCTCCGGTGCCATGCGATCACTTGCGCGCAGAGGCGGCCAGCCTGTGACACTCAGATAAGATGCGCCTCGGCCAGATTTGTTTCCGTGACGTCCACCCCGCGCTGGTCACGCCACGGGCGAGCGCCCTCGGAGGGTGTCGTTAATTGTCAGCCGGCGCGTGCTGTCCGGGACAACCACCGCGCCAGACAAACGGTCCGGACGGATCTTCATCCGAGAAATACGATGCGCGGCCGACAATGCCGGCAAGTAACTGCGCTGACTGGCAGAGGTTTTATTGCGGTCTAATGAACTCGTAAAGTGTTTCGTCCGAACCTTACAGGAACCCCGCGAGGCATACGGAACTGTGGAGCGCAATTAATTTAACTAGCTGACATACATTTGACTCGATTAGCTTCACAGAGAAAGTTAGGAATTATCTTTTCCTCTAAGTAGGCAATTACAAGGCGTTCGTAAAATTTACTGCTGTGTACTCTTCTAGGTTCTGTGCTCCGAGGGTACACTATCTCTACGAACACGTCATGAAGTCTGCAGTTCGTATAGCTCGTGACACTACAGGTGCGTTGGCGACATCGAAGAATGACACTGATACGTTGGACCTGGAAACAGACTCTACGTCTGCGTGTATATTCATACTCCGCAAAGTAGATGGCAAGGAGTACTCCTTATTGCGTCTGTTATTACGGCTTTTTCCACAGACATTCACGTATGGAACTCGCGAAGAACGATGGCTTTAACGCTTCTGTGCGCTCAGTAATTAGTCCAATGGTGTCCTCGTGATCCCTACGGGACCGTTACATAATTGGTTGTAGTGTATTCCTAGATACATCACTTATAATTTCTTCTTTAAACTTACCAAGCAGGCTATCACGCGATTATTAGGGTTCATCTTCAAGTATCTGAAAATTCAGTTTTTCCTACGTCCCTGAGAGGCTCTCCCGTGAGTCAAACAAACCTGTCACCATTCGTTCTGCCCTTCTCTGTATACGTTCAGTATCCCTTCATAGTCATATTTGGTACAGGTCCCACACTCGTGAGCGATATTCTAAAATGGGTCGCACGATTCTTTTGTAAGCAATCTGCTTTATAAAGTGATTGCATTTCCCTCGCATTCTACAACTAAACAGAAGTCTGCCATCTCATTTACCTCCGACTGAGCCTATGTGATCGCTTCATTGCATATCTCCACAAATTGTTACACCAAAGTATATGTACGAGTTGACCGATTCAAACTGTGATTCACTGGTGTAGACACAGGATACTACGTGTTGTGAAGTGCAAAATTTTACGTTCCTGAACATTTAAAACAAGGTGCCAATCTTTGCACCTTTTTGAAATCTTACCAAGCTCTGAATGTGTATTTGTGGAGCTTTATCCAGACAGTAAATCAACTGACGGGTAACTACATTCTCTGCGACAATTTAAGGTTATTATCCTGTAAAAGTACTCAGATAATGAACTGTTACATATGATTTGAACCTTATGTCATTGCGAATTCGTTCATTCATTCATTACGTTTGGTGTGTGAAATCTCGCTTATTTTACAATTTAACGTAAATTTTCTAGTCAGGTGCCGGCCGAGGTGGCCGAGCGGTTCTAGACGCTACAGTCTGGAACCGCGCGACCGCTACGGTTCTAGGGAACTGATGACCTCAGAAGTTAAGTCCCATAGTGCTCAGAGACATTTGAACCAATTTTTCTAGTCAGGTCTTGTAAATAATTGTTTACCACTTAAAATTTTAATGATTTGTTTGAACAGTAAACTGGGAATATCACTTGCTTGCGGGACATTTCTGGAACACCAAAGCTTATGAAACGTTCTCACGTGTATAGTGAATAGACTAGTCGTGCATGTATGAGCTTTATCAAAACCTTAGTTTCGGGGTGATAGTAAACTACTGACAGCACCTGAGGGCGAAAAACAGGAAGGATGATTACGGTTTAACGTATCGTCGACAATGAGGTAATTAGAAACAAAATTTAAGTGATTGTAGCGGGAGATCCAACCCACAACCCACACGATAGAGTGGAACAGCTCAATCTGCAAAATAACTCAGGGACCTAACAAAAGACAGAGAGAATCTTTCAAGAGAAAACTGAAACTCTTAGGGTAAACGAACGGATGTTTTGGACGGATCCGGTTACAGGAGAAAATTAAATGTTAGGACGTGGTGCGTAACACTTTTAGCCATCCTGGCAGCAGAAGAACGGCCCTCTTGTCCTCCAGTAGCGTCGCACACAATTCAATCTGTACATCAGTGAAACAGCTTAAAAATATTAACAGAAAACATCATGTCATGGCAGAATGAAGAAAAAAATATCCTTTGAGATTTTGATTTGTATCGCTTTACAGAGCGTAGGGGAGCGACGCGGGAGACCCGCACTGCCTTACTAGGCAAGGTCCTAGTGGAGGTGGTTTGCCATTGCCTTCCTCCGACCGTAATGGGGATGAATGATGATGATGAGGACGACACAACAACACCCACTCATCTCGAGGCAGGAAAAATCCATGACCCCGCCTTTAATCGAACCTGGAACCCCGTGGCCGTGAAGTGAGAATGCTACCGCGAGACCACGAGCTGCGAACCCTCACTATTATACTTGTGCCTATAAGTTCACATCTTGTTCAGCTGTACATGTTTGCATGATCACAAGGGGACCTCCCCATCGCACCCCCCTCAGATTTAGTTATAAATTGGCACAGTGGATAGGCCTTGAAAAATTGAACACAGATCAATCGAGAAAACAGGAAGAAGTTGTGTGGAACTATGAAAAAAATAAGCAAAATGTACAAACTGAGTAGTCCATGAGCAGGATAGGCAATACAAGGAGAGCGTGAGTTCAGGAGCGCCGTGGTCCCGTGGTTAGCGTGAGCAGCTGCGGAAAGAGAGGTCCTTGGTTCAAGTCTTCCCTGGAGTGAAATGTTTACTTTCTTTTTTTTTCGCATAGTTATGATCTGTCCGTCCGTTCATTGACGTCTCTGTTCACTGTAGTAAGTTTAGTGTCTGTGTTTTGCGACCGCACCGCAAAACCGCGCGATTAGTAGAATAAAGGACGTGCCTCTCCAATGGGAACCGAAAACATTTGATCGCAAGGTCATAGGTCAACCGATTCCTCCACAGGAAAACACGTCTGATATATTCTATACGACGCTGGTGACGGCATGTGTGTCACATGACAGGAATATGTTGTCGACCAACCTAACTCGTACACTTGGCGAATGGGTAAAAAGATTCTTCTAACTTGCGCGATTTAGGTTTTCTTGTGGATGTGATAATCACTCCGAAAAAAGTGATGAAAACATAAGAGTTGCCACATAAACTGCAACAAATGAATGCAACAGTTTCACAGTCGCACAGTTTTCCCTGTGCTCTGTGAAAAAATATGTTTTTAACGTTTTCAAATTTTTCCGTGTGTAGACCGTCAAATCCTCCATATGTCCAAGCAAATCTGAACATGTCCTGGAATTTTGGAGAGGGAAGTTGATTATGTGTGAGTGCCTGAACTTTGATAATTGTCTGAAAATAAAAAATTAAACTTTTCGCTCGAGGAAAGACTGGAACCAAAGACCTCTCGCTCCGCAGCTGCTCGCGCTATCCACGGGACCACGGCGCTCCTGAGATTGCACCATCCATGTTGTGGCCTATCTTGCGCACGGACTACTCAGTTTGTATATTTTGCTTATTTTTTTAATAGTTCCACACAACTTCTTCCTGTTTTCTCTATTGGTCTGTGTTCAGTTTTTCAAGGCCTATCAACTGTGCCAACTTATAACTAAATCTGAGGGGGGTGCGATGGGGAGGTTCCCTTGTCAGTGCTAACATTTTTTATATAGATATTTGTTAATTTGTAAGTTTCGCAGGTACGAATCCTGCCTCGGGCATGGCTGTGTGTGATGTCCTTAGGTTAGTTAGGTTTAAGTAGTTCTAAGTTCTAGGGGATTGATGACCATAGCAGTTAATTCCCATAGTGCTCAGAGCCATTTGAACCATTTTGTAAGTTAAATCAATGTTCTGATTGTCTGGTGGAACTAGAGACTGAAGTGGCTCTTATACTTCACTTGCATGCTACGTCTCTGTTTTAGCGCAATCGTTCCCTAATACTCAGTCATTACGCTTAATGTGCGGAGTCACACTTTTTTTCACAATCAGATCTTGTAAATAGTTATTTATCACTAAAAAGTGTGGTTTTATTACGCTCAAGGTCCAGCATTCGGAAACAAATAGAAACGGTGCTATCGAGATGTTACACTTAATTACCAAATGCGAAGGCGCGGCGTTCTTTAAGAGTCCTCTATTGATATCAATTGAAATTATTTTCTCCTGGAGAAGCTACTTTTGAGGTACGAAACAAATTTTAATTCTTAGGGAGCTTAAAATCATAGATAATTCTTGTAATACAGGCTTTATTCGAGTTAGGTGAAAGCATGATTTCTGAAAGACACATATTCGGTTCTGTCCTGTGCACTGCGCTATTAAATTCTTCCTCATCATCCCGTATAGAACATAAAAATTTTCTGAATTGGTCTTTTATGAAGTTGGTTCTCCACCGCTTCGGTATTTCTAGCGCTTCTGTAAATTTCTATATGTAATATAAAGTATCGTGTTGAGAAGTCTTGGGCGGAAATAAAAGCACTGGATAAAGATTTTTCAGCAGTAAAAAGTTCTGTGAACGTAGTGCCAACAGGAAGAGCGTCATGAAAGAAACAGTGGCGATGATGGAGGTGTGGAAGTGTCTGAAACAATATCTCGCTCCTACAAAATGAACTCATGGCCTCCCCTGTTTCCACGGCGAGAGGGCGAAAGACAAACAGGGACTTTTTATTCCTTTTTTCATACGGGCCTCCCTCGCTTTATGCTAACATTGGCAGTATGATGAAGTCACGGTACAATATGGTGTCCTCCCGACCGTGTGAAATAAAATACGAGGACCAGAAGGACGAGCGCACACAAAGGCCTGCTATATTAGCTGCACGCAGACGCGTCGAATTTCATATTTGCCAAAGTCAACACGACCCCCACTTGCGGGCGCCAGCCACTCTCCCGGAAGACATCGGGCTCTCCATGGGAGTAGTGAAGCGCTGAACGGCGCTCGCGGCGCCCCTCTGGCCTGTTAACTTTTTAAAATTTCACGGCCACCTTTCCGAATTCAAGAAAGGTCGCTTTTCTGCGGCCTTCTGTGAAGGAATTGCCAGAGTGATCCGCAATTTCCTACACAAAATTTACGACCTGGTGTTTTCGTAGCAGACTCCACATCTACATCTACGCTCCGCAAGACACCTTCAGGTGTGTGGCAGAGGCTGGTCTGTGTCCCACAGTCACTTTCCCCTTCTCCTGTTCCAGTCGCGTGTGGTTCGCGGGAAGAACAATTGCTGGTAAGCCTACGTGTGGGCTCGAATCTCTCTGATTTTATTTTCATCGCCTTTTCGCGAGGTATACGTTGGAGGAAGCAATATATCGGTTGGTTCTTCTAGGAACGTACACTCTCGGAATTTTAACTGTAGACCATACTGTGACGCAGAACGCCTATCTTGCAGCGCCTTCCACTGCAGCTGACAGAGCATCACCGTGATGCTTTCGCGCTTATAAATGTACCTGTAACGAAACGTGCTGCTCTTCTCTGGATCTTCTCTATCAATACTGTATAATGTGGATCCCTGTCTGACGAGCAATATCGAAGGATTGATCGAAAGAATGGTTTGTAAGCTACTTCCTTTGTTGATGGAGTACATTTCCTGAGGATTTTTCCAATGAATCTTAGTCTAGCTACTGCCTTACCGGAATTAATTTTACGTTGTCGTTCCACATCTCATTTCTCCTTACGTATATTGCTAGATATTGTATGGAACACAGACATACATTAATAGACTGACAAAGACGTAGCTTTTACTGAAGCTAGACGTTTGGTGAGATAAGATGGCAGTGTCAGCAAATTTGTGAGTGGTCCTAACACGATTTTCTGAAACGAAATGGCGTTGTAAGCTTTACGAAGTGACTTACAGAATTATTACACTGGAGCAAATATTTGCGCACTAGTTGAGTTTAACATACAGTATATAGTTCTGTTATGTGAAGAGCATCGAGATACATACATACACGTTTAAAGCAGACTACAGTTTTCATGAGAACACTCAAATGAATTACGGCACTTGTTATCAACGACAAATAGCACGTTATACTTATAGGAGCACTTTCATAATGAGCACACTATTCTAAGAAAAGCCGAAAAATGGTTCAAACGGCTCTGAGCACTATGGGACTTAACTTCTGAGGTCATCAGTCCCTTAGAACTTAGAACTACTTAAACCTAACTAACCCACTGACATCACACACATCCAAGCACGAGGCAGGATTCGAATCTGGAACCGTAGCGGTCGCGCGGTTCCAGACTGTAGCGCCTAGAACCGCTCGGCCACCACGGCTGGCTAAGAAAAGCCGAAATTCATCACAACTTGTTAAGATCAAGTATCAGACGCTCTTACAAACAGCCGAACAAATCTTATACTGCAGAGGAGTACCTCGGTATCGGTTATTCTATGGAACGTAACATCCTGGAGATTTTGTCATTTAGCTCCAGCTATTGGGATAGTCTTGTTAAGAGAACCACTTGAAATTAAATTAGCAAATTAGGTGGTTAAATTCTGCTTGGAATCCTGGTCTTTATATGGCCAAACAACAGGTCCAACCGTTGATAATTAATATTCATTATCGATAACTTCTGATGATCGTTTTTGATTTTATGGTAGCGCTAGCTATTTACAGTGTGTCATTGTGTGTGTGTGTGTGTGTGTGTGTGTGTGTGTGTGTGTTGTCTTTCTGCGTATGCCGTATTATGGTTCTTGGTCTACGTAGTCCCTGCTATCGAGGGTTTAAATTTCCTTGCACAGCCTGGGTGGGGTGTTCACCTGTCGAAATATCGGCGAATGTCGCCAAAGTCACGCGGCTGCGTTCCCGCAAGTTGAATGAAGGAATTGCATTGGTCTCCAGAGCACAAGTGATGTAGCTGTAGAATTCACGACACTAGCTCATCACGAAGTAAAGGTGCAAACGTCTGCGAAGGAACTAACCCTTTACACTAATTCGGCAGGTCAATATCACTCCGGCGAAGTTACCAGGTGACTCTTTCTTTGTACCGGGATCCCTGAGAGCAATAAATGAGGCCTTGTTTGGGTGAGCCGCGCCTGCCGCTACGGGGGAGCCGGGAGGGACGACGTCGCGTGCGCCACCTCCGGCCATGTTGGCGGCAGGCTGGCTCCGCCCCCGCGCTGCATCGCGCATATTCATCGCGAAATATGGGGCGCCGCCGACGCCGGCGCCGACGCTGACGCCACCCACGCCGCCGTGTTTATATTGGCGCCGCAACGCCGTGCCCGCCACGGACGGCCGCGCAGGCGCCGTCCGTCCACCGTGGCCAGATTAGCAGTAGCCAGGAGCGGCTGTTCCGCAACGAAACACACTGCTGGCAGCGACGTTCACATGTGTCCAGAAGCCTGTGCGTCATCAGTGCAGAGCAGAAAGTAAAGAAGCTTAAGCATCAGCGTCCGTCCACAAAGAGGACCTAGTTCCTGGCTCGGTATAATCACCATGCCAAATTTGAAGGTTCTACTTTTTATTAAGACTAATATAACACAACAAATAAACAACATATTATGTACATCATCAAGGTAAGAAAACATACTAGCAGTCTGTTACCTAATATCTTCCAAAAGGCCGCGCATAAAAACAGGATTTGCCAGTTCTCATACCTCCGTTTCTATTGGTGGTAGAATGGCAGGATCGTGTTTCAAGTAGAGGAATTGACTTAGTGTCACTATCATACAGTACAGCGTCAAAGCATGACTATTACACACTTCCTCCAGCTTAGGTAAATGGAGCTTCTTGCATTAGATGTGGTCTACGGTGGACTTGATGGGACTTACGGAGGCACCACTGGTTCATGGATACTTCTCCGGAGAGCCCCAAAAATTTCCCAGAAGGCTATGCACAATGGTGAAATTTTTGCGATCTCGAACAAAGTTGAAAATGTTCTTGATGTCTTAATCGTCCGCGGGTTGTGGTCTTGCGGCAGTGTTCTCGCTTCACGCGCACGGGGTCCGGGGTTCGATTCCCGGCGGGGTCAGGGATTTTCTCTGCCTCGAGATGACTGAGTGTTCTGTGTCTTTCATCGTCATTTCATCCTCATTCACTCGCAAGTCGCCGTGGTGGCGTTAAAGAACTTGTGGAGCGGCGGCCGAACCGCCCCGCGAGGGGTCTCCCGGCCACCAGTGCCCTACGCTCATTATTATGTCTTAATCCATTTCCAAGATACAGAGGTTCATAGTTACCGCACGTTCAGGGTGAATTCTCGTATGAGGCGAAATCTAAATAATGAACAACGGCATCGAATTGCTCAAATTTTAACGATATATTTCTAGGCATTTATCTCCTCCTTTTGAAAAAAAAACAAAAAAAAGTTGTATCTGCTGTCCAGAAACACTTAACGTACTTGTAAGATAATCAGTAAAAATCAGAGAGGCGTCAGCGTATAGGCACCCGAATAGCATTTAACTCTGATCAAATTGATAGAGCAACTGGATAGGTTGTGATGAAATTGCCTACAGTGGAAATAAAAATATGTTCAAAACGTACTTCCCCTGGCAAAGTCGCATCTGTAAATACAGGTCCACTTAGTGTCACTTGGTGTTTTGTATGGGTGTGAAACGTCGCGATAAATGGCAAATAAAACTGATAAATGTGAAAAAATCGAAGACGGATTAAGTTTTAATGTCGGTAGGTGCTAGGTATAATGGTTCATTGTGGAGGAGCGAGAAGAACGACATGCATAAACTACACAAAATGTTAAAAAAAGACGCACTATTCGACAGGAAAGAGAGGCAGCAGAGAGGAGTTACCTTCACATGGTGTTTAAAGAATGAAAGAAAGCAAGAATGCAGTTTAACGTCCCGCTGACAACGAGATAAGAGCCGCAGCACAAGTGTGGATAGTACAAGATGAGAAGAAAAACGTCACAGTCCTTTTCAAAAGGAACCGATTGCGTGATTTTTTTTATTTTTAAAAAAAAAACGTAAGTATGGGCGGACGGACGCAATCTTTTGTTCTGCTCTCGCCAGATACACGTAAAGTGATTTTCTGTTAAGCAAGTAGTACGGGGCTTTGACAATAGTTGTCATATGGACAGTTTTGTGTTACTATAAATGGAGGAGCCGGCTGCGGTGACCGAGCGGTTCTAGGCGCTTCAGTCCGGAACTGCGCGACTGCTACGTTCGCATTTCGATGAAAACTCGTTTGCTCAGTCTATGACGAATCTTGAAATGATGTGTATGCATCTGTTCCATAAATTTTATATCCTGTCACGAAGTTCCCACGACAAAACAGTGCACCTTGTAAACAGCTATTCGTGGAAGCATCTTTGCTCCTTAGTTTCGATGCTGTGTGTGCCTCTGGAAAATTGATTCGGATACCGCTAAGGTAGAGCAGCGGCTGCAGTCGGCCAACGTTCGCCGAAGCAGTCTGTGTTCCGGGTCGGTGAAAGGCCACGTGATTTCTGCGCACTGTGAGCGAATAAATAAGACCTCCGATGGGTCGTGAGCGCACTGCCGCAAGAAAGGCGCCCGTCGCTCCATTTAACAGGTCGCTCCGGCCGATTGAGACTGCCGATAAATATGTACATTCATTTCGCGGTAGAGCGTTTTAAATTGATGTGCTACTTACCGAGATGCAGGGCGAAAAATGTATGACGTACAGCCACGGTACAGGTACCTGCGGGAACGCCGCATAGATGCGATCGTGCGGGAATGTATCTCGCAGGAGTCACGCAGATAAGCCGGCTGCCTTTATGAAGAGTATTTATGACAAGCGAGTAAGTAGGCCTACTGCAGATTTGTCACGCGATCCCAGACGTGTAGTTCTACTTAAGGGTTGTGACGATGAAGCTGTATAACCTGCTATGATACACTCAAGATATTGGCTAGCAATGTAGTTGTGCCTCGTATAATTCAGGAATTATCTGAAACCCTACAATGATCCTCCTCTGTTATATATTTCGTTATTTGTGCCAAAATATTGTCTTCGTAGCCAGCGGTTCACGTGAGCAGCAATGAACAACGGAGGGAGCCAATTAAAGGCTGTATTGTGGGTGATCAAACACTTCCCATCGAAAACGTTGCTGGAACGTCTTCATAGCCCCTGCAGAATGGGGCTGAAACTTGTATTGAAGAGAGAAATGTATGACATTTATGTTATGGTTCAAGTGGCTCTGAGCACTATGGGACTTAACATCTGAGGTCATCAGTCCCCTAGAACTTAGAACTACTTAAACCTAACTAACCTAAGGACATCACACACATCCATGCCCGAGGCAGGATTCGAACCTGCGACCGTAGCAGTCGCGCCGTTCCGGACTGAAGCGCCTAGAACCGCTGGCCACCGGGGTCGGCATTTATGTTATGTGGGCTGCATATTTTCAGATGAAATTTCTCACCAGATCCACATAATTGGCGGGAGATACTGTTGTTTTAGGCATTTATACGTGATCACTTTGCACTCTGAACCGAGAAGAGAGACGTGAAGCGATCGGCAGGCACACTAAAGACACTACTCAACACATCTGAGTAAAGTTCCATCTGATTTTCACAGTGGTTTCCATTTCGCGCCTAATCGAACCTTACTTTCCGAATATACGTGTATATATGAGAGCTAATCGGAAAGTAAGGAATGATCGGTAGCGGAATGGAAACCAGTGTGAAAATCAAGAATGTTTCATTTGCAACAGTTAGCGACACCTTCCAGGAACTTCTCTACGTAGTCGTCGCTCCGACTTAGACATCCGTCATAGCATTATACCAACTCTCCAATACCCTCGTCATAGAAGGAAGCCTCCTGTGCTTTGGGACGATTTTGTTCGCTGGATCGCAGCTCGCTGTCTTTGACAAAATATTGTCTTCACAGTCAGTGATTCATTCGAGCAGAGATGAAAATGAGAGGGAGACAAGTCTGGGCTGTATGGTAGGTGATGAAATGCTTTCCATCGACGCTCCTGCCGCATCCTGAATTGCCCCTGTAGAGTGCGACCTAAAACTTACGAAGGAGGAAATGCGTGACAGTTGTGTTATGGGGGTTGCATGAAATCAGGCGAAACTTCGCAGCGGCTACCCTCACTTGACGGGAGAGACTATTTTGGATCATTACTTAACTGGTGGCGTTCAGCGTCGAATTACGTCTCACAAGGGGAGGCCGCCAATTGTGAAATTCAGATTCGATTCATACTCCGCATAATAAAAGCTCATGGCCAGAGGTGTAATGTGACAAAGCACCAATATGCACTTCTCAGCCGTTGTCGAGAAAATCGACAGTTAAAAGAAACCATTGCGGTGAAATACTCTCTACGATTAATAATTTTCTACAGCGTCGTGGCGCAGGGGTAAGCGCTCGGGTTCGTAATTCGAAGGTCCCCGGATCGAATCCCGCGGCATGCAACTTTTTTTTATTATTAGTTTTTTGTAATTCAAATATATATATATATATATATATACATATATATATATATATATATATATATATATATATATATATATAAACTATTAATGAATTGCTTATGCATGTTGGTGAAGGCGGATCGCTCTCCAATTGTACCGCCTCCATTTTTCCGTTTGTTTAACAGGGTGTACCAAAGCTCTCACGCCCGCACTGATTTTCGACGATGTTATAAGTTGCGCTAGGGAGCGCATCTACCTTCTTTCGAAGTTAGCAGGCAACTACGCTGTTATGCGGCGGCTCGTTTCGGCCCATTCAACATCTGTCCATCAAGTGTAACGAGCGAGTAACGGATTTTATATTTCATACCTGCCTCAGCAAATTTGTGTTCATGGGGTCTCTATTCTAATTCGAACGTTTGACTTACGCTATACGTATTCGTTTCGGAATATCGTTTCTACGTCTTCCGTTAACTATACGTGGTAAACATTATGAAGACAATTAATAACATTTGTGAAATACAACTTTGTTTGCGGAAAACATAATGATGTTCGAAGTCGCCAGTTTTCCACGACAAACGACTTTCAACAACTTATTATATGCATAATTGTTGCAACTGATTGCCGGGAATTATATATATATATGTGTGTGTGTATATATATAAACATTTGAATTACAAAAAACAAATACTAAAAAAAGAAAAGTTGCATGGCACGAGATTCGATCCGGCGACTTTCGGATTACAAACCCGAGCGTTTACCGCTGCGCCACAACGCTGTAGAAAATTATTAATCGTAGAGAGTATTTCACCGCAACGGTTTCTTTTTAACTGTCGATTTTCTCGACAACGGCTGAGTAGTGCATTTTGGTGCTTTGCCACATTACACCTCTGGCCATGAGCTTTTATTATGCGCAGTATGGATCGAATCTGAATTTCACAATTGGCGGCCTCCCCTTGTCAGTTACGCACAGGGCAGCGTATCAGCTGATTAGGATACACCAGCGTGGTTGGTTGCACATCTGACACAAAGAACGACGGGTAAAAAATTTGCCCTCTCCCTGTCTGTAGCAATGTAGTCCCTACTGGGTAGAGGTGAGTGCAGCCAATCTGATGTTCAGTGTGTGTCACTGGGACGAGTGGAGGGCTGAGGGTGGACGCCGACGCACCCGATCCCCAGGGCGTCGTACGAGACATCCCTGCTCGACCCTCTTGTAAGGTTGGTCGCTGGCGGGGCAGTCAAGTAAAGCCACGTTGTTCTTTCCGCATTTGACGTCGCACGGTGGGAAGTGACATTGAAAGGAGGCGTTGTTGGTTGGGGGAGTCAAAGATACAGTTACATCACCCTAATAGGGTTCTAGAAGACTGGCAAGGCGTGAAAATTGCGTCTTAACTATAGCTTTTCAACGTAGATAATTATCTCTAACTGTTGCATGTGACTTTCGATGTATTTATTTTTTCAGTCTCTGATTAGCCAGAAAAGATGTCAAAACACAATGACTGCTTGCAACATGTCCTTCACTAAAACCGTTAAAAGGGTCGTTACGATTAGCTTCACTATCCCATGGGCGGATCATCATTATCAGCGTCTTTTATGCTCATACCAGGAGACTAGCTCACACTTTCTTTTCTAAGCGCCAAATTCCGGTGACAAAAACTTTTATTGATGAACTTGTGCTCCTTAACTGATTAATATAAATGTTAATAAAGCCACCAAGACTGTATTTTAGGCAATTTTATTACGTTACAACAGGTTTCGCTCTAAATGAACATCTAAGGCTGATCGGAAGTTCACCAACAGTCTTCTTAACTAGTTCTTGTCAAGTGGGAGAAATGTGCCGGTGTCATGACTAAAAATGGCTAGCACACTCAGTGTGCTCTTTATGTTACAGATGTGCCTGTTAGGCATTTTTGAGTGATCACACTGGCACGTTTCTGCTAATTTGCAAGAACTATTTATGAAGGCTGTTGGTGAACTTAGCGTCACCTCAAAACGTTCAGTCAGGACGAAACAGGTTGTGGCGTAATAAGCGTTTCCAAAATACAGTTGTGGTGCTTTTTAACATTTACATTTAAAGATCTTTTCATACAACACAAGATTTCACAGTCAGGTTGTTACTTTCTTCGTGCTATCTGGGATTTATGTCTAATTTTTGGCCCGCTACATCAGGGCAACAGATGTGTATCTATATTAAGGGGCGTTTATTAATTAGAATAAGCAATTTTCCCTCTCTCGTCAATCCAGAATAGTAATGAGACTTATTAAACTAGCTGTTCCAAAACTTTCTAACAGCCTCCGCTACTCTTCAGTCCTGGTACAAGGATGCCTGCCCATAGCAACTCTTTCTGCCAACTATACTTTTACACACATTCCACAACCTCACCCAAATTAACTTCATCTGTCTGTGATTTCTTACGTTTCCACTGAGTATTGACAGATCGTAAAGTCAGGAGTGTCCAGCCATACTTCGGTTCCATTTTTAGGCAAAAAGAGGACCGCCAGTTCTCTTGGACTCTGAATCGACACCAGCCAACGACAGTCTCATTACCAAATCATAAAATCTGTCCTGAGAGACTTTCCTTGCCCTTTCCACACCGGGACTCCTTTCTCTCCTGTTGCTATGCATCGGCTCAGAATTCACAATTGTCGCGTCGCTTGTCACTAAATCGTTAAAATATCCATACCTCTACATGAAACACACATGCCAATAATGCTGTGCGTACACTGTTTATCAAATTAGGCAAGTCCCTTCTCTTCAAAGCCTTGCATAACCATAGAATTATTTTTTTTCGTACCTTAAAAAAGCTACTAATCTGCATTATCTTAATCATCTGCATTTATCATTGAATGCCAACTCATTCTAATGTTGTAAAATTTCAAATCAATTTTCTCTTTTCATAAATAAAAAGTGCTTCGTATTTTACTTTTGGTAGCATGTCAGGGGAGATTAAGGCATTACCTGTCACCATCGGCTGCCACAACGTAAACTTTGTGTGTTTCTTCTCCACTTTTGATTCCTTCTGTAATACTGCACAAATACAAGATGTCTGTGTGTACACTACCTGATGCCGGGCTGCTTTCTTTCAAAGGGCTCGGCCGACCTCCTTCCTCATCATTCCCTAATCCGATGGAAACGATGACCTCGCTGTTTGGTCCCCTCCCCCAGATCAACCAACCAACCAAACAACCAAACAACGAACACTAGCTGACAAACCCGGCATTGTCCCAGCATTCATTTTGCCACTTTTCTGTTAGAAACGAAAGCAAAAATTCAACTGTGTAGTGCGATATCCCGGACAGTTTTTGTATGCTGAGCACAGCTGCTTTGCGTGTCTTCAAAGCTACTTTGTAAACGCCTCTTGTAGCTCTATAGACGGAGATTGTTTTCGCCTATAGTCGTCTGCGCTTCGCTCTTGAAAGCTGTTAAAAGCGCTACCAGTAATCACGGATTTTCTTACGCTGACTCGAATGTACTGTAGGTGCGTTTCAACAATAAAGAAAAAGTGTATTAAAATTTCGGCCATGATGCGGCATTTTTTCACGCATCTCAGTATTTAAGAAGCCATTATCTCCTGAATTATGACAGGTTGGCTGTTCTTACCATGACAGTAAGGGATACGTGTGCGAAGTTTGGTTGAATCCGTTCAGTGGTTTAGGAGCAGACGTGGAATATACATACTTATACACGCACACACACAGAGTGATCAGAAAAAGTCTGAAAAACTGCAGGATAGTTTGTGCCGAGAAATATTTGTTAAAATGTTATATGTTGCGCCGTTTCCGAGTTGATTAGCACTGAAGTTAGCAATCAGGCCGTTGGGCGCGAGATTTCAAGCGTCCCCTCCAGATACAATTTGTGTCAGTCGTTCCCATAGCGTAGATGAAAGCGCACGAGAGCGCTCAGCCTTTGGGCCGGGTTCGATCCTTACTGCCGTCCCATGTCCAGTTTTTGTATCGCTCTCTTGTTCGGTTTTAGGAAACCAAACAAAGAACGTGTTTGGCGACACCGTCTATGGCGGGCTGCTTGAATATGCGCACTCAACGACTTGATTGGCTAATTTCAATGCTAATTAACTCGGAAACGGCGCAACGTATCGAATTTTTTTCGGAACAATTATTTTTCCGCCCAACCTGCCCTACAGCAACACTCTTACAAGCTTTTCATACTGTCTCCAACCACCCTGTGTATATGTAATCTTGGCAGATGAAAGAAAAAAAAAGGGTTCAAATGGCTCTTAGCACTATGGGACTTAACTTCTAAGGTCATCAGTCCCATAGAACTTAGAACTACTTAAACCTAACTAACCTAAGGACATCACACACATCCATGCCCGAGGCAGGATTCGAAGCTGCGACCGTAGCGGTCGCCGATTCCAGACTGAAGCGCCTAGAACTGCTCGGCCTCTCCAGGCGGTCTTCAACATGGAGCTTGGTTTGAACAGCTTTATCGGGTGTGATACTATAAAAGTGGTCTACCCTTCTTAGATCATTGAATTGATCAGACTGAAGCGCCTAGAACCGGTCGGCCTCTCCGGCCGGCTCTTCAATATGGAGCTTGGTTTGAACAGCTTTATCAGGTGTGATCCTATAAAACGTGGTCTGCCCTTCTTAGATCATTGAATTGACCAGTTATAGGAGAGCTGAAGTGTTTACATGGATTCCGATCCACAGTGGAACTGGACATTCCTTTCATGCATAATTCGTACCAGAGGTAAAATAATGAGTGAGATACAGCAAAATTTCCCAGACCAGCTGAGAATTAAACTCCGGACAGCCATTGAGCCTCACCAATATTTTACGAAAGTTTTGTTTATGACTAAAATATTTGGTAGGTGTTTACGTTATGGTGACAACTGATGCACGGTATCTCTACCTGTTCGTATGGCGCGAGTCCAGATGAAACGAGGACAATGGGGAGTTGTTCACCGCAACAGTGCCGTTCCAGTTAATGTTTTGACGCTTCAGTGTGTCCTCCGCTGCCCCACCGGGAGCGGACACGGCGATTCAGCTTCGAACCGGCTGCAACTTTCACACGTCGATTAGGCCGGCAATAGATAATTCCGCGGGTGTCTCGCGGCCCGCGGTGGCTACGGCCGACGGCCACAAAGGTGCCGCGGGCGACATCAAAGCGGCGCGATATAAATAGAGAGCGCCTCTGTGTGGGCTCCGCGCGGCCCTTCATTATAGACATGCTCGCCGTTATTTATCGCCACCCCGGACTCAAATTGGATGTTATTATTAATATTATTTTGTTTGGAATGGCGCGGCGGCTGCCCGAGAATAACTTTTCTTTTGAAGTAGTGGCGGCCCGAGCACAAAAGGTGCCTGTACTGCGTCTCGCGCGTCGCGACATTGTCGTTATGTGTTCCTAAGATCCGCCCCCAGACCTGGGCGCTGTTCTTCTCTTGTCTTTATGGTGCATTAGCGCCTGACACCAAACGCTTCTCGTAATTTAGCCAAGAATTTAGCAGTATTAATTTAGGGAGCCCCGGCCGTTATACGCGTGCGACTATTACCGCTGTCTCGTGAACGAAGGCGAAGATTAGTGAATGGATTTACGAGCTGTCAGTAGAATGCAGACTATAGAACAATGGTCGTTAAACTTTCAAAACTTTCTTGCTTAAGAGCTAATATTGACATTGTACGGCGATACTCTGGCCGGGAATGAAGGGGGCAGGGGATAAAGAGGCTACTCAATGAGAAATTCAATGTTCCCAAACCACGGCTGCTGACAGAAGCCTACTCATTTTTAATCTACATATTATAAGGTATCGCATCGAATACTCTTAAGTGAAAAAGAAAACAAGGTATTGGAACCTCGTGCATTTCTCTGAACGCTTACATGGTGACCCTGAACGGATACTGCGGCGAGTGCCATCGCAACAGGATGTCATTTTCGTTTTCCTGATATCTGGACACATTTTCTAGGCCTCTTGACGCCCTGGTATCTGAAAGAATACCACGCGGCTGCAGCAGACCTTTTCAACTTGACTTTTGTAGTAAGCCATATAGAACTGTGTCGGTTATGATTAATAGAACTTAATTTGGTAAAAATAGACACAAAGGGATACAATGACAGATGAATTCAGTTTTGTCTGATGCAATATGCATGTTTTTTTTTTTTTAAGTAGTTAACTCTTATTGGGGTGAACAAAGGGTTGACATATCTAGCTGGGACTTCGTTGGGACATTCTGTTATGGGTGTGTAGAAATGAAGTAAAACATTCATTTAATGTAATTACTTTTTATTTAGATAAATAGGATAATTAGTGGATGGATGACGTGGAGGAAACTGAGCGGAGTACTGTGTGATAAGAAGGTTAGCTGCAAAATGAAAGGAAAGCTTTAGAAGTCTGTGGTGAGGCCTGCGATGCTGTGTAGCGCAGAAACTTGGTCAATTACAAAAACCCAAGAGAGAAAGATGGAAGTGGCAGAAATGAGAATGTTAAGGGAGGGTAGGACGTCAAACGGGCCGACTTGGAGCAGGAGAAGCACCACAGGACATTTTAATTTACACTGTCTATACTTTTACAAATAAATTCATAAAACTTTGTTAGCATGACCAGGAAGGATTCAGGATTCACACTCATAGCAGACGAAGTTCAAAAACATAACAAAACAATTTTTTTTTACATGTGAAATTTCATCATTTTTTCACTTGGTATTAGCTACATTTGTTGCTGTAGGTACACTTTTCTTCATAAGTAAAGAGAGATTATTCGATGAATTTTGCACAGCATACAAACCATACTTACAGGTGTATGAAACTCTAGAATTTCCCAAATCTGTTAAAAACTGTGGTAAAAATTGAGATGATTAACTATAAAATTCGAGTTTTCTCTAAACAGGAAGTTTAAAACGTAACAGTCCATTCATTTTTCCATATATTAAATAAATTCTAGAGTTTCATACACCTGTAAGTATGATTTGTAAGCTGTGCAAAATTCATCGAAGAATCTCTCTTACTTATGAAGAAAAGTGTACCTATAGCAACAAATGCCGCCAACAGTAAGTGTAAAAAATCATGAAACTTCACATTTCAAAAATATTATTTTTCGTATTTTTGAACTTCTACTGCTATGAATGTGAATCCTGAATCCTTCCTGGTCATGCTGACAAAGTTTTATGAATTTATTTGTAAAATTATAGACAATGCAAATTAAAATGTCCTGTGGTGCCTCTCCTGCTCCAAGTCGGCCCGTTTGACGTCCTACCCCCCTTAAGGTGCCCGTAGGGAAGAAGATCCCAGAAAGTAGGCTAAGATGGTATGGACATGTACTGAGAGGAGATGAGTACTACGTGGGGAGAAGAGTTGAAGACCTAGAAATCGAAGGATCAAGGAGAAGAGGAAGTGCGCACATTCGAACAATTAGTGGATGGTTGACAGCAGAATTACCATAAACAGAACAGTGCTAGATCTTTAAGAGAGAAGTTGAGTGGATTAGTGCAGAAAGCCAATGAAACTGTTGAAGCCTTTTCTGACAGAATTCGAAAAGTGAACACGCAGACATATGAGTTGACAAAAAATCCAGAAGAGGATCAAGTCATGCTCAGAGAAGAAGAAAATAGTGCTAAGTGATTACGAGAGGTGTGGCAAAGGATAAAACATGCCAACACTAAGGCTTTGAAAACCCTGGAGCATGGTAGCCGATGCAGGAATCCTGCATCGCTTTGCTAAGCAGGGTACTAAGAGAAGTCGTTTGTCGTTGCGTTCCTCTGACCATTGATGAAGCCCCAAGTTCGCATCCGTGTCGTGTGGATAACTGACGAGAGCTTGTATAGTGTCTGTGTTGTTATCAATGAAGGGAACTGACTGGGTGAAACCCAGTGCCACCTCCTCTCGAACAGCACCGAGGCGGCCGCCGAACTTAACGTTTCCACCGGACGGATGGATCCCATCACATGCCCCCAATTCATATGTAAGAGAAGCGATCTGTTAATAGAACACGTCCTTCCCCATGGTACTGGGCGATTCAGCAACACATTCAACGCCACCCTCGATTTCTCAACTTGGCGCTCACGAGAAGAGAAATTGATACTATTGTGTAAATACACTGAGGAGCCAAAGTTATGGTGATTCTCGTGTACGACTGTGATTGTGTTATCCTAACGCATTACGTTACTCCACCACAGACCGTCAATGTACAGTATTACTGTTCGTTTTTGGAGCATCACCTGGGACCAGGTTTGGGAGAGAAGCGGCGACACTTTGCGCGCAATCCATCCATCATTTTGCACGACAATGAGCGGGCGCATACAGCGCAAGCTGTGGCTGCTCTGTTCGGTCGATGGGACTGGAAAGTACTGTACCATCCACCATAATCCCCGGACGTAAGTCCTTGTGACTCTGATTTGATTCCGAAGATGAAGGAACCACTTCTTGGCATTCGCTTCAGAACTGTTCCAGAGATTCGACAGGCAGTAGACCGATCCATTCGCACCATCAACAGAACAGGCTCTGCTAACGGTATACTACGCCTTCCACATCGCTGGGAACGGGTTCTACAATATGCTGGTGCCTATTTTGAAAGAAGAACATGTAACTCTTTTGTATCGGTTGTGAATAAATAGTTGCCACTATTTAAGTTCCAACCCTCGTATTTGCCGTCTTTGTAAAAAAAGAACTTTAAAATCTGAGGATATTTTTATACTTCATTTCGAATCTATACAAAATTTCGTTGCGGTTATTGTAATGGCGCAGACTAATGTACTTTATTGATTCCGTTAATTATGTTTTATAGTTTGTTATGACGTTGGACCAATACCTCATTCGTTTCATTATGTATGATAATTGTACCTGGTGAAATTGGCAACGCCTGAAACCACATGAAATACAATAAAATTAAGAACGCGTCCTGAGGTTTCAAAATTGTAGAGAGTGACTAAGGTTGATTTCAGTAAGCAGGTTCAAATGGATATAGATTTGCAATAGTTATATAGAGATGAAGAGGCATGTACAGGACAGACTAGTGCAAAAAGCTACAGCAAACCAGCCTCTGGAATGAAGACCACAAAGCCGGCCTGAGTGGTCGAGCGGTTCTAGGCGCTACAGTCTGGAACCGCGCGACCGCTGGTTCGAATCCTGCCTCGGGCATGGATGTGTGTGAAGTCCTTATGTTAGTTAGGTTTAAGTAGTTCTAAGTTCTAGGGGACTGATGACCTCAGCAGTTAAGTCCCATAGTACTCAGAGCCATTTTTGAAGACCTCAAAACAATAAACAAAAAATAGAATATGTCAAATTTACCATGCGTTTTACAATGCAGGCTTTCGCAGTTGGTGCTTGGATCTTATATAATTTTTCCCTTTTGTAAACTGTAAATGAATGTGACATGACGGTAATTGAGGCAAAGGTTAGGACTACGAAAAAAAAATCCAGGAATCTTTACTGTGTCACTTCGGCTTGCAGACCCTTCTCCGGCGAGCTGTGCTCGTCGCACTGGTGACGAAAAGCCTTCTGTGGCTGACGTGTGTATTGCGCCACTGTTTTAGGACCGCCTACGAAGCCAGCACTAGAGCCTCTGGTAGTTATCAAAACGGACGTCGGCGCCGGAAAAATATTGTGGCCGGCGGGTAAATTAAGGCCGGACGGACAGACACACACACACACACACACACACACACACACACACACACACACACAGAGAGAGAGAGAGAGAGAGAGAGAGAGAGAGTAATGTCGCGCTGCTACCGACGGTATCCGCGTTGGCTACGATGCGCAGCCGAGATGAATCTGGGGTCGCCATTAAACGAACAATTGCGTCATATTTCACAGGCGGAGTGTCGCCTGCGGGTTTATGAGTAATAAACCGCATTTAGCCCGCCGGCTGCCGCGAAAGAGCAGGACGGAGCAGGGCCACCGCGGGCGAGTGACGGGAGGCACGCCTTCCTCCCGAGGCGCGGTCGCCGCCGACGGCTTGGCCACACCAGAGGTCTCTGGCGTGGAGCGAGGGCCACGACTCCGCCGCGTGGGGACGCCGTTTTAGTCACTCACTGGTAGTGGTAGTAGTAGCAGTTGCAGGAGTTTTCATTAATCCGTGGATCGCACTTGGAAGGATACCGAATACGACGTTTATTACAGTTTCAGGACAGAAGAAAATCATGCATGGTGTCCCTTTTATCTTAACCAAGCCACATAACTTTCCGTCCAGAAGTAAAATGAAAAATGTATCAAGCGAACGTTGTTTGGCTGCTAGGGGGGACACAAGGCAGCATGATTGTCTTCCCTGTAACGTCGTTCGATACAAAGATACACTACTGGTCATTAAAATTGCTACACCACGAACATGGCGTGCTACAGACGCGAAATTTAACCGACAGGAAGAAGATGCTGTGATATGCAATTGATTAGCTTTTCAGAGCGTTCACACAAGCTTGGCGCCGGTGGCGACACCTACAACGTGCCGACATGAGGAAAGTTTCCAACCGATTTCTCATCCACAAACAGCAGTTGACCGGCGTTGCATGGTGAAACGTTGTTGTGATGCCTCGTGTAAGGAGGAGAAATGCGTACCGTCACGTTTCCGACTTTGATAAAGGTCGGATTGCAGCCTATCGCGATTGCCGTTCATCGTATCGCGACATTCCTGCTCGCATTGGTCGAAATCCAATGACTGTTAGCAGAATATGGAATCGTTGGGTTCAGGAGGGCAATACGGAACGCCGTGCTGGGTCCCAACGGCCTCGTATCACTAGCAATCGAGGTGACAGGCATCTTACCCGCATGGCTGTAACGGATCGTGCAGCCACGTCTCGATCTTTGAGTCAACAGATGGGGACGTTTGTAAGACAACAACCATCTGCACGAACAGTTCGACGACGTTTGCAGCAGCATGGACTATCAGCTCGGAGACCGTGGCTGCGGTTACCCTTGACGCTGCATTACAGACAGGAGCGCCTGCGATGGTGTACTCAACGGCAAACTTGGGTGCGCAATGGCAAAACGTCATTTTTTCGGATGAATCTTGGTTCTGTTAACAGCATCATGATGGTCGTACCCGTGTTTGGCGACATCGCGGTGAAAGCACATTGGAAGCGTGTTTTCGTCTACGCCATACTGGCGTATCACCCGGCGTGATGGTATTAGGCGCAATTGGTTACACGTCTCGGTCACCTCGTGTTCGCATTGACTGCACTTGTAACAGTGGACGTTACATTCCAGATATCTTACGACCCGTGGCTCTACCCTTCATTCGATCCCTGCGAAATCCTACATTTCAGCGGTATAATGCACGACCGCATGTTGCAGGTCCTGTATAGGCCTTTCTGGATACAGAAAATGTTCGACTGCTGCCCTGACCAACACATTCTCCAGATCTCTCACCAATTGAAAACGGCTGGTCAATGGTGCCGAGCAACTGGCTCGTCACAATACGCCAGTCACTACTCTTGATGAACTTTAGTATCGTGTTGAAGCTTGGCTCAAATGGCTCTGAGCACTATGGGACTTAACATCTTAGGTCATCAGCCCCTACAACTTAGAACTACTTAAACCTAACTAACCTAAGGACATCACACACATCCATGCCCGAGGCAGGATTCGAACCTGCGACCGTAGCAGCCCGCGGTTCCGGACTGCAGCGCCTAGAACCGCACGGCCACCGCGGCCGGCGTGTTGAAGCTGCATGGGCAGCTGTACCTGTACACGCCATCCAAACTCCGTTTGACTCAATGCCCAGGCGTATCATGGCCGTTATTACGGCCTGAGGTGGTTGTTCTGGGTACTGATTTCTCAGGATCTATGCACCCAAATTGCGTGAAAATATAATTGATGTGTTGGCAGAAGAGCCAACACCGTGTTGCTAGAGGAGGCCAAAATGCACGCGTTTAAGCTCACGCAAACTGGCGTGAGGTCTGGAACAGGATAATGTAATTAATATAGCCAATAAGGTACGTTGCTGCTGGAATACTTAACTATAATCCATAATTGGTGTACATCGCTCTTGACGGTACATGTTTTACAATCTCAATATTAACTGGTAATGGCGCCTTGCTAGGTCGTAGCAAATGACGTAGCTGAAGGCTATGCTAACTATCGTCTCGGCAAATGAGAGCGTATTTGTCATTGATCCACCTCTGGCAAAGTAGGCTGTACAACTGGGGCGAGTGCTAGGACGTCTCACTAGACCTGCCGTGTGGCGGCGCTCGGTTTGCAATCACTGACAGTGGCGACACGCGGGTCCGACGTACACTAACGGACCGCGGCCGATTTAAAGGCTACCACCTAGCAAGTGTGGTGGTTGGCGGTGACACCACAATAATCACATGTCAGTTCTAGTATAACATATTTGTCCAATGAATACCCGTTTATCATCTGCATTTCTTCTTGGTGTAGCAATTTTAATGGCCAGTAGTGTATGAAAGGCATGTGATAGCTCAGTTAGTGAGACTATAGCCTGGAGATGTAGTTAAGCTGTATACTGGACTTGCTTGAATCAACGGTGGGAAACTTGATGCTTTGGCCGCGAAGAAAACAGTTTCGCGGGTGACGGCTTCCGGTGATTGAGAAGGGGCTGGCCGCTCGCTTGGGAACGCTGACCAAACAGAATTCAAGCGCGACTTCTGGAGTTGTTGTGGAACCATAACGGGTCTGGGAACTCCAAGTTGTATTTTGCAAACCCAGAGGAGAGGTGTGTCGGCGACTGTCAAGTGTTACCTCGCCCCCGACAGTAGTAGCTGTGGTTCCCAGGCCACATTTATCTCGGAAAATTCCTCTGGGAGGGACAAGAGAGGCAGTATCCAATGACAGCTCGTCGTTGTGGTTGTTTATGAGACAGCCAATCGAAAGGGGGGAGAGACCAAGATTTGCGTAATGGGGCACAGGAGTGAAAAGAATAGGGAAGGCAGTAGGTGTTGGTCCCGAGTCGAGGCCGGTTGTGTAATTATGAAGTGGTGACTGCTTCGTGAGGAGCAGCCTGAAGGACGAGAGGGAAGGTCGGCCTGGACCTGTGGAGAACGGAGAGGCGCTACGCTCACTAGCAAAGGTAATGCGCCCTGCAAACTCTCTGTAGTTTCATTAACGGGTGGGAGCAAGTAAATCTGATCGGTCGAAGATTCGAGCACTGGTACTTTGTGAGTTTCACTAGTCGTCAGGAAAGACTGGAAATGCCTAAAAGTGTTACAGAAGTCAGATTAAATCTCATTTGTCACACTTTATTAGACAATGTACATAGACTAGGCGAAACTTTACATGTCGAAGTGTAAAAGGATGGAAACGGTTGTTAAAGGATGTGAATAAAATCCTTTTCACCTTCAATTTGTATTGCCATGTTCCTTAGACAGTTAGTCTCTCCACCTGTATGTGTTATATGTCCTATGTGCCGTCATTTTCTTTTCATTGACCGCCATAACCTTTTTATGGAGAGAATCTATGTTTAAATACAATGCTTGTATTTCTCAATTGGTTTTCCTACTGTTAGACGATCGTTATGAACGGACGCTGGGTCTTTGCGAGTGCCAGATGGACCAATGATTTTCTTTCTGAATGGTTCCCTTTGTCTCACGGTGTGAATCTTTTATAGTGAGGCTGGCGACCCAAATACCTTGTCGGTGTTGGGAGAGTGGGTATTAAAGGCTGCCGATAGCAATGAACTTGATTACGTAGTACATTTAATGGAGGGAGAGCTGGAAACATTACGTCATTTTTCAAAATCAGCCTTACTTTTTTATTCGCTAATCCACTTCCTCTTCTCAGGAATGAAGTGAACACTGCCATATTAAAAACGTAACTCAAGACTGACTTCGACTCTGCTGTATTAGCGTTCATTACTGCTACCAGTGGTGACGGAAGTCGTTCACTTCCAGCAGTTGACACTAAACGAAAGGAAACAAAAGGTAAACGAGTATCTTCGTTGCCAGTTGTACTGTAGTTTGATTTCATCACCTTGTTGTTAACGGTATTGGATTCGTCACACATCAATTCCAACACATTTGTAACCCTGTATACAAAGAGATTTTCAGTCAAACAGGTGTTAAAAATACTTAAGTACTGTTTAGCAGATAAAAAGTCGCTGAGTAAGAAATGGAGAGCTGCCGTCATCCGCGAGCAGAAACCTGGTGCTCCCCGTGTAGCAATAGGTTACGCAGTCGTGACAATTGCCTCTGTTGGTAATTTCAAGAGTCCAGACTTCTACAAACACGCTTTGTAGCTCGTGCTTCCAACAGAAACACTGGTTTATAACCGTCAGTACAGATATACAGGGTGTCCACATGAAACCTCCCTAATTCCTAAACGCAATTAAAACTGAAAAATCCATCACGCGTATGTGTTTTCGGGTTACGGCATCCACAATGCCAGTTTACAACCTGCAATTTCAGCCTACTCCCTGCTGCTTTGCCTGACACTAGGGCGACATGGTCGTCCCAAAGAACGCCCGTCGCCCAGTGTGTATTTGCTAGCGTATCTGCCTTTTATAGTGCGCGTCATTTATGACGGCGGCCAAGTTTAGGTTCGTTCTGCGCATCTGACGTCACAAAACAGTCAGACAATGAACAGAGAACGACGTTGCCAGAGCTGGACTGCAGTGCAGAGCACGGACGAGTGTCTTCAGTTTTAGAAAATTTCAGTCATAAATAAAGTAATAGAACAAAAGCAATGTCTTGATAGCAGACTTCCTTTTATAGAAAGTTTGGAAAAAGCATTCTTTATTCCGAAGATTAGATGGGTAGGTCACATAACTAATGAGGAAGTATTGAATAGGATTGGGGAGAAGAGAAGTTTGTGGCACAACTTGACCAGAAGAAGGGATCGGTTGGTAGGACATGTTCTGAGGCATCAAGGGATCACCAATTTAGTATTGGAGGGCAGCGTGGAGGGTAAAAATCGTAGAGGGAGACCAAGAGATGAATACACTAAGCAGATTCAGAAGGATGTAGGTTGCAGTAGGTACTGGGAGATGAAAAAGCTTGCACAGGATAGAGTAGCATGGAGAGCTGCATCAAACCAGTCTCAGGACTGAAGACCACAACAACAACATATACCAATTCCTTCATATTCTATTAATTAATTAAACCAAACAAGCAATAAGCCTCCTAATTCAGGCGATAGCAAGGAAAGATGTTTGTATCAATCTCACGAACCGCTTTTTCGCAATAAAGAACAGCGGTAATTGTTTATTTTCTATTATACTTCGACGAAGCGTGAGTAATTCATAGTCATACCAACAGTGTTTGTCAGTATTTTGCGTCACGTGTTAGACTCCTCAAGGAGGTATGATGGCATAGAAGCTGCGTTAGCGTAACAGATAAGGTGTTGGGCTACTAAGCGAGAGGTTATGAGTTCATACCTTATGCGGTGCTTAATATTTTCTTTATTTAAAAACAATATCGAAGTGTCTTACTTCACGAATTTTATTCGTCTGAATGTAATTTTTTTGAAATTTCTAGTGCTTTGTCCCTTCATTAACCCTTTCGCTGCTACAGAGACGTGCTCCCCGCGTTCCGCGCTGTGCCCGATTTTGTCATCACTGCACTGCTCGCCTGTGCAGACGCATGGTGTTCCGACTGCTTTGACACACTTATCATTCGATTTAACAAAAACTATTTGGCCCAAAAAATTTGATTTTTACACATCTTCTTGAGTGATGCCTTCCCCCCATAAATGACTTAATGTTGTGTCGATGTTCAACGGAGTTATCATGCAGCATTAAATGTAGTAAACCATTGCACGAAATTTTGAAGAGTTTGCAGAGGTAAAGTCCATAGCGTATATTTTCCGTATGGTCGATTTTAGTTGCTACAATGTTGAGAATGAAATGTGTACAAGATATCTAAATTTCATATAAAACTTACTGTACAACAATATCTCATTTAATTTAAGTACTACATAGGTGTCGTATGTAATATTGAGATATTCCGTCTTTTACCTCTGCAAACTCTTCAAAATTTCGTCCAATGGTTTACTACATTTAATGCGGCACGATAACTGCGTTGAACATCGACACAAAAAAATGGTTCAAATGGCTCTGAGCACTATGGGACTCAACTGCTGTGGTCATAAGTCCCCTAGAACTTAGAACTACTTAAACCTAACTAACCTAAGGACAGCACACAACACCCAGCCATCACGAGGCAGAGAAAATCTCTGACCCCGCCGGGAATCGAACCCGGGAACCCGGGCGTGGGAAGCGAGAACGCTACCGCACGACCACGAGATGCGGGCCATCGACATAAAATTAAGTTATTTATGGGGGGAAGGTATCAGTCAAGAAGATGAGTAAAAATCAAATTTTTTGGGCCAAATAGTTTTTGTGAAATCGAATTATAAGTGTGTCAAAGCAGTCGGAACACCATGTGTCTGCACAGGGGAGCACTGCAGTGACAAAATCGCACTCAGCGCGGAATGCAGGGAGCACGTCTTTGTAGCAGCGATAAGGTTAATGCGGCCGTGGTGGCTTCATGAACTGCGCGCTCCCCCGTAAACGTAAGTTTGCGAACTATACTATACTATGGCGCTGCTTCTCTTGGCGCGTGCGTCGTTTGCAACTGGCAATGCAGCAATCTCCCGCGTCTGGGCGGGCGTGCGCGAGCCGCCAAGATAAAAGAATTGAACTATAGTGAAAGAACAGTTTCGAATGCGATTGTATACCTGCTTCCACAGTCAGCTAGTGGGCTCAGGAACTTTCACCACCATACAGAAATCAAATGCAGAAGTAGTAAATATATTCACAATCATTGATGTTTGTTTTTGTTACACGTATTGCTTTTAATTTGAATTGATTTTGTACTCTAATTTGAATAGCTCGTGATTAATGAGGTTACAGAGCAATTTTGGAAAAACTGTAAGTAACATTGCCTGCGTATGCTGTACTGTGCTCAAAGGTAATGTCGCTTATTACGTTCAACTGAGACCCTGAAACTGTTTAATCCAGCTACCGTAGTGATCTTCCCTGTAATCTTCTGAGAGTCTGATCAGGAGGTTCGGCACGCGAATGGATGAGCGTTCTGAGGAAGCGGTAGCGGCCGTGGCGGCCGCGGTCCCAGGCGGACGGGCGAGTGCGGGGATGTGTCCGGCACGGCGGCACTCCGGAATTTGCGATGCGCGGCGCGGCGCGGCGCGACGCGTGAAGAGCGGCGGCGCCCGCGGCTGTCCGTCAGCGTCGCGGCGCTCAATATTGATAAAATGTACACGGCGCGCCCTGACGCGGCGCACTCTGCCCGATTAGCGCGTCACTCCGACGCCGGCGCTGTGCGGGGCCCGGCCTGACTGACGGACGAGCCCGCGACGTGCGTCCGCGGTGAATCCCCGCCCCGGCCGCGGGGGTCTCGCTCCCCACCTGACAGCGAGCTGTCTCGCACCCCCCGAGCCAGGAGTCAACCTAGTTTTTCCAATTTTTTAAAAAAATTTTTTATGAGCGCGGTGCGATATCGACTTGGTTCAGTAAACGAGACGCAGAGCTCAACTGCTTGTGTTCTACACTACTGGCCATTAAAATTGCTATGCCAAGAAGAAATGCAGATGATAAACGGGTATTCATTGGACAAATATACACTCCTGGAAATTGAAATAAGAACATCGTGAATTCATTGTCCCAGGAAGGGGAAACTTTATTGACACATTCCTGGGGTCAGATACATCACATGATCACACTGACAGAACCACAGGCACATAGACACAGGCAACAGAGCATGCACAATGTCGGCACTAGTACAGTGTATATCCACCTTTCGCAGCAATGCAGGCTGCTATTCTCCCATGGAGACGATCGTAGAGATGCTGGATGTAGTCCTGTGGAACGGCTTGCCATGCCATTTCCACCTGGCGCCTCAGTTGGACCAGCGTTCGTGCTGGACGTGCAGACCGCGTGAGACGACGCTTCATCCAGTCCCAAGCATGCTCAATGGGGGACAGATCCGGAGATCTTGCTGGCCAGGGTAGTTGACTTACACCTTCTAGAGCACGTTGGGTGGCACGGGATACATGCGGACGTGCATTGTCCTGTTGGAACAGCAAGTTCCCTTGCCGGTCTAGGAATGGTAGAACGATGGGTTCGATGACGGTTTGGATGTACCGTGCACTATTCAGTGTCCCCTCGACGATCACCAGTGGTGTACGGCCAGTGTAGGAGATCGCTCCCCACACCATGATGCCGGGTGTTGGCCCTGTGTGCCTCGGTCGTATGCAGTCCTGATTGTGGCGCTCACCTGCACGGCGCCAAACACGCATACGACCATCATTGGCACCAAGGCAGAAGCGACTCTCATCGCTGAAGACGACACGTCTCCATTCGTCCCTCCATTCACGCCTGTCGCGACACCACTGGAGGCGGGCTGCACGATGTTGGGGCGTGAGCGGAAGACGGCCTAACGGTGTGCGGGACCGTAGCCCAGCTTCATGGAGACGGTTGCGAATGGTCTTCGCCGATACCCCAGGAGCAACAGTGTCCCTAATTTGCTGGGAAGTGGCGGTGCGGTCCCCTACGGCACTGCGTAAGATCCTACGGTCTTGGCGTGCATCCGTGCGTCGCTGCGGTCCGGTCCCAGGTCGACGGGCACGTGCACCTTCCGCCGACCACTGGCGACAACATCGATGTACTGTGGAGACCTCACGCCCCACGTGTTGAGCAATTCGGGGGTACGTCCACCCGGCCTCCCGCATGCCCACTATACGCCCTCGCTCAAAGTCCGTCAACTGCACATACGGTTCACGTCCACGCTGTCGCGGCATGCTACCAGTGTTAAAGACTGCGATGGAGCTCCGTATGCCACGGCAAACTGGCTGACACTGACGGCGGCGGTGCACAAATGCTGCGCAGCTAGCGCCATTCGACGGCCAACAAGGCGGTTCCTGGTATGTCCGCTGTGCCGTGCGTGTGATCATTGCTTGTACAGCCCTCTCGCAGTGTCCGGAGCAAGTATGGTGGGTCTGACACAGTGGTGTCAATGTGTTCTTTTTTCCATTTCCAGGAGTGTATTATACTAGAACTGACATGTGATCACATTTTCACGCAATTTGGGTGCTTAGATCCTGAGAAATCACTACCCAGAACAACCACCTCTGGCCCTAATAACGGCCTTGATACGCACGAGCATTGAGTCAAACACAGCTTGGATGGTGTGTACAGGTACAGCTGCTCATGCAGCTTCAACAAGATACTACAGTTCAGTAAGAGTAGTGACTGGCGTATTGTGCGACGCAATTGCTCGGCTACCATTGCCAGACCAATTGCTCGGCCACCATTGCCAGACGTTTTCAGTTGGTGAGAGATCAGGAGAATGTGCTGGCCACGGCAGCAGTCGAACATTTCCTGTATCCAGAAAGGCCCGTACAGGACCTGCAACATGCGGTCATGCATTATCCTGCTGAAATGTACGGTTTCGCAGGGATCGAATGAAGGGTAGAGCCACGGGTCGTAACACATCTGAAATGTAACGTCCACTGTTCAAAGTGCCGTCAATGCGAACACGAGGTGATCGAGACGTGTAACCAGTGACACTCCATACCATCACGCTGGGTGATACGCCAGTATGGCGATGACGAATACACGCTTCCAATGTGCGTTCACTGTGATGTCGCCAAACACGGATGCGACCATCATGATGCTGTAAACAGAACCTGGATTCATCCGAAAAAAAAAATGACGTTTTGCCATTCGTGCACCCAGGTTCATCGTTGAGTACACCATCGCAGGCGCTCCTGTCTGTGATGCAGCGTCAAGGGTAACCACAGCCATGGTCTCCGAGCTGATAGTCCATGCTGCTGCAAACGTCGTCGAACTGTTCGTGCAGATGGTTGTTGTCTTGCAAACGTCAGGGATCGAGACGTGGCTGCACGATCCGTTACAGCCATGCGGATAAGATGCCTGTTATCTCGACTGCTAGTGATAGTGGTCGTTGGGATCCAGCAGGCGTTCCGTATTACCCTCCTGAACCCACCGATTCCATATTCTGCTAACAGTCATTGGATATCGACCAACGCGAGCAGCAATGTCGCGATACGATAAACCGCAATCAAGATAGGCTACAATCCGACCTTTATCAAAGATGATGGTACGCATTTCTCCTCCTCGCACGAGGCATCACAACAACGTTTCACCAGGCAACGCCGGTCAACTGCTGTTTGTGTATGAAAAATCGGTTGGAAAGTTTCCTCATGTCAGCACGCTGTAGGTGTCACCACCGGCGCCAACCTTGTGTGAATGTTCTGAAAAGCTAATCATTTGCATATCACAGCATCTTCTTCCTGTTGGTTAAATTTCGCGTCTGTAGCACGTCATGTTCGTGGTGTAGCAATTTTAATGGCCAGTAGTGTACATCTGCTTATATATTCTACAAGTCGTCTTAAAGTGTGTGGCGGGTCCTGCTTTGTCTACCTCTGTCACTTCACGTCCTGTTACAGACCCGAGCGATGGAGAGTGCGACGATCCTTTTGTTGTAAGCTTGTGCGTGAGCTAAAATATTTGTAATTTTGTCTTCACTGTTTTTTCACAAGGTACACGTAGGAGCACGCAATATACAGGGTGAGTAAGGTGATTCAGTTGGTCCTACCGCTGGGTTTTATGCAACGCGCAGTGCATTAAAATACCATACACAAAACTGTTGGCCGGCCGAAGTGGCCGTGCGGTTCTAGGCGCTGCAGTCTGGAACCGCGTGACCGCTACGGTCGCAGGTTCGAATCCTGCCTCGGGCATGGATGTTTGTGATGTCCTTAGGTTAGTTAGGTTTAACTAGTTCTAAGTTCTAGGGGACTAATGACCTCAGCAGTTGAGTCCCATAGTGCTCAGAGCCATTTGAACCACAAAACTGTTGCTACGCGCTGGCCCGGAGAAAAAATGAGTAGGAGCTTTCTGTAGCAAATTTAGCGCCGTCAAATTTGGTTCTAGGATACGCTAGAGGCTGTAGGTTTCCAATTATTGAAGAAAAACGTACAAAAATGACCTTCAAATGCGCTTTTCTTGAATAACACTAAAGAAGTGGCCTCCAGAGAAACCATATTCCGGTACAAAATTTAACTATATTACATTTCCTACAAAAATGTCATGTTCATTTTTTCCATAGGACTACAGTTTGCATGTAATGAGCGAGAGGATATGAAATTATTGCACGTGCATTTTGAAGGCTCTACAGGCTGCATAAAAGTAAGCACTAGGGTCAACTGAATCACCCTGTGTACAATGACATTTCTTAGAACCTATTTCCTAGTAACTTTTACAGTGGTGCACAAAGCTTCAGAGTACCATTTACCAGTGAATTTCGAGAACCATCTACATCACGCTAAACGAATCTATGATTAAATGTGCTCCTCTGCTTACGACCTCTATCTCTTCTATCACACCTAGCTGATAAGGGTCCCACATGAACGAACAATACTTAAGTATCGGCCGAAGGAGGGTTATGTAAGGAAAATCCCTCAGTACAGCAGACGCAACCCCACGCTCATGTAATGGATAGCTTCAACCTCGTGTGCTGTATATTTACATCTAAACTGTACAAGCCATCTTCCTGTGTGTGGCTGAAGAAATGTAGCACCGTCACTTCTAGCTTTCCTGTTCCAGTCACGAATGGCACACTGCGTGGGAGGAACGATCGTTGGAAACCTCTGAGTGGGCTGTAATCTCTATATATTGGTTCACTCTTATAAAAAAGGGAAACTGATCAACAGAATTTTTTTACGTTTTCTGGACAAAAGAACCAAAGGGTCCTAATTAACTGAGGCTCAACGGATCGAAAAGTCGGAATCACAAATGAAACCCAACCAGTTACGTGATCCTTTCCCTAAGAAACGTGGAACACCCAAAGTTTCCAAGAAATGCCGAAGTTGGAAGCTGACAAGACGTTGAATGGAGAAAGAAAGGTCACAGAAACAAATATGAGAATAAAAGGTACAAGCTGGAGCTCAAGGAAACTCACGGTGGCCCGCTCTGGCCAAAACGAAAGTAGAAGAAGGGGAAGTGCTATATCTCTGCCATCCGACAGTGATGTCGATGCTCTGCGATGTCCGCTATCAGAGAGACAGCCGGTGGCCGGTAAGTGGTGCCAGCGGGTTGACACATGGACCTGGCTCCTGACGTCACGCTGCAGACAAAACACTGACGCTGGTCGGCTACAGGACACTTCGAATAGAACTGTACTTAAGTCCCTACATGACACTTTCGTGACCTGGCTCTCTACTGGATTTCAACGGAACTACATTTTAGGTTGCTGCTCTGCAGCCCTGGACTATCCTGATTATTCCCTTGAAGTGTTCTACAATTTATGATGACCTGACACAGACTGGAATTGTTAACATTCCGTGAACAAACTATTTCAAGGCACACCTTATTTCCTGCTTTGCTCAGTAATTTACGCCAGCATGGGTCATGCGATCGAGTCACGCCACGGGGCGCAGGTGTCAGTAAGATGCCTACGCAGCCACACGCAGGCACACGCCAAGGTTGGCTGTGGTGGTGCAACGCAGTAAAAAAGGGGTCTGGAGACCGGCACTGAATCGGTGTTATTCCGTGTATTAGCAGGACTTAGATGTAGATGTACATGTAGACGTGCGCTTGCTGTCGCTATCAATCAAACTACGCAGCCCCACTGGAGCAGTGACGGCCGGTTTGGCCGAGCGGTTCTAGGCGCTACGGTCTGGAACCGCGCGACCGCTACGGTCGCAGGTTCGAATCCTGCCTCGGGCATGGATGTGTGTGATGTCCTTAGGTTACTTAGGTTTAAGTAGTTCTAAATTCTAGAGGACTGATGACCTCACAAGTTAAGTCTCATAGTGCTCAGAGCCATTTTGAGCCACTGGAGCAGTGGCAGTCAGATCCTGGAGGGAGTTCGGAACCGCCGTCTGAAGTGTAGAGCTGATAGTGTGGAGCTACCAAAGCAGTGGGACTGTGAAAGATCAACACGACGTATGGCTCGCTGTTAACACGAGGCGTCATTTGGCTGGAACAGAAAGTGATATTTGATATTTGCCTCCGCACTTCCAGAGGCTTAAACAGCCGGGAACTTGGAAACGTTTGCGGAAGACGTGTATAGGCGGACTCGTGCCGTTTAGTTGTGTTGGCCTTTGAGTCCACGCTTGCATTAATGAATAACCAAGGTTTTGAACTGACTAAACACAGTGGTCAGCTACAGGCCCATAGTATGTGCAGGAGTGCTTTGAATAATTGTATGGCATTTGGACGAGGCATGGTGAGGCCATTGTGAGACCTGAATATTGTAAACAGTGAATTTTTTGAGGAGCTGTACCTTAGTGATGAGCCTTATTAGCGACTGAAGTCTTTTTTTATAAATATTTATGGCGGTGTAAGTAGGTTAATGTGTCATTAAGATTCTGTATGTTTGTAAGTGTTGTCAGACCGATGTTCACTTGAGGTGCTGGTCATAGCTGGATTCGCTTGTGCTACCTGTTTGGCTACTGTGTGTTGTTGTAGACTATTTTAGTGCCCTCTTTTAAAGCTGGTTTCAGTAAGTTGAAGTAATTATTGTGAATGATATATAAATATGCTTATTAGGCTAAGATTCTCTGTTTCTGCATTCAGTGGGGCCCCCTTGAAATTTGTATTTATTATTGAGATGCAAGTGAGACTATTTCCGTGGAATTTATATTGTTGTATTAGAGGTTAAGTTATTTTGCAAATTGAGAGCCAATTCTTGATTTTGTTTTCTTATGCGAAATCTTTGGTATAGTGTGTTTTTCTCGGTTAATAAATTGAAGTACGTTGGGTTAAGAGCACATACTTACACAACCCGTAGCCAAACTCCATTCCTACCGAAATCCTATCAAGTGACTACAGTGCATCCGTATTTTCTGTATAATAAAGAGGGTTTTGCTCCATTGCAGGTGTAAGAAGAAGAACAAGAAAAAGGAAAAAGTGTTTAGTTTCATTTTCCGGATATAGCGAATCGTATCTCCATTTATGGCGTGAGATTTTCCTGGCTGTGGGACTTGACAGTAGTAGCTGTAGCGCCCAGAAAATCATACATAACAATATGTTTCTAATGCCTGGCTCTTGCCACACAGTTCTGTCCTAAAGTAAATTGGCGAGGCCGCATGCCATCAAAGTTATTTAGGGGGACAAGCGAAGACACACAGCGCCTGTATGAAATATATATCGAGGGGCAGGCTGCCAAATAAATAGTGAGATATTAATTAGCGCTGCGCCGTAGATCAGCCGTAATTAGTCAGAGCGAGTCCATTCATCAAGGCGGGCGGCCCTGGGCGCAATGTTAGAGCCGCGGCCGCCGTCACACGTCTCCTGTCGACATCATCGTCATGGTGGCTGTCACACGCGGACTAGCATTACAGGAAATACTGATTATAATTATTCATTCCCTTCTTCGTAACATTAGGGTCCGCACCTGATGTATCTCAGCTCATCGTGAATCTGCTACTTAATTATGCTCTTTGCTCTTCTCACGTTACATCATCTCAGTCTAAAGAAAGGAATTTCGTGTACATTAGAGACCATTGAATCGCCGTAACTCAGTTCTGCGGGTCTACTTTTCAGTGATGGTGGGGGGCGGAGGGGGGCGGGGGAAAGTAACCAGCAGTCGGCTAAACTGTTGTGGGAAATCTAAAAGCGACACACCTACTATATGACTTTTCAAATAAATGGCGTTGCACGGAGTACAGATTTGATCAGAGTCTGGCCCACACTGTGCGTGTTACAACACATGCACATGTTACACGGAATATTTGGGACGTGCTGCAAAAACTGCTTCGAAAATGAGTTCTGCTACTCATGGCACACAATATTTTTGGATACGTTATATGTTACTTCTTTGTAATCAGATTAGTATCTAAGCCATCACTTTGTGGAATTCCCGCTAGGCATTACTGACATTTAGGTGTTTTCCCTTGTTGTCAATTGGTGTTGCATAACACTCTCGAAGCAGAATACCAACTTCGGAGTTAATTAATATTTGGATATGAAATCAACATTGTATGGTCAAAGAAAGTTCGCTCTTTTTCTGCAACAAGAGGTGTTGCTTTCTTAACAGTTATGCTCTAAGCCATCATACTTTCTACATTCACTCCGTGTGCTTCAAATCGTGTTATTCGCCTGTGATTCTAATTTAATCCGACTATCAAGCAAGACAATACGAAGGGTTTAGGACATAAATGAATTGCTAAAGTGGTTTTGGCATGGATTTATTTATGTCTGTCTACTGTGTGACCTAGACAATGTTATGACTCTTTAGAAATTTGATATAGCAGATGTATGTATTCCTGTGTACATATTTGCATTTGTGATGTTTACATTAAAATGAGGAATACTCGAAATTGCAATCGAAATAAGTAAAAAAAATTTTGACAGTAATACTCGATAGCCACTACGTTTAATAGTTCGTAATGTGTTGCAGTAATGACATTATTCGATAATTCACACTTTCCTATTGTTGAGGTATAAGGCCATAACTTAACTGAGCGTCTGGTTTCTTGTGAGTTCAGCGTTTTCTCGTTCTTCCAGTTTCGATAAACAGCGTCTGTAGCTTTCTGTTACTTTCTGAAAGGTATAAAGCAACTGCGGCTCTCCAAGATACAGTGTGGATTACAATCTTTTCTGCAGCATGCTCGCGCACTACCAAATTTATATGGCACTAGTTTCGTAAATATACGTTCATACAGTCAAATGAATCAGGCCTACGATACCAACACTTTATTACTCTGCGTCTCGATATTGATCAACATAAAATACCTCTTCTTACTAACATGACAACTGTAGACCTTCGAAGTACGTGTCTACGAAAAGTAACTTTTTATCTATGGGGAATTTAGACTTGATTTCGTGACAGCAACAATTCAGCATCGTTGCTGTTAATAATAAATACAAGCGTGAAAACAGTATAATATTAAAGCTTCGGTCGTGGCGCAAAACCAACGTCACGTGACTACTTCAGTTTGGTTCTCGCGACATGCGCAGTGGCTATTTATGTTATGAAGCGCACGAATCCAGATTGTCTATCTAACGGTTTCCAACGGCAACTAAAATTTGATTTTCAGTATTCCATTTAGATACTGACCGAATGTAAAAGTTTAAAATACTGATGTAATCTCCTCATTATGTGGAAGGTTCAGCGCAGTAAGACAGCTATTACAGTTATAAACCGTGTATACGTCTTGAGCCAGTGTAAGTCTCCGACCGCGAATTCTCAGAGTATATTTATCCAGTATTTGAGAATGAGAGCATTTAGTGCCTTGCAACAAATTTGACACATAATTTCAAACCTTCGCGAAGCTTTTTCTCGCTGACATACCACACAAAATGATGAAAGGAAAAAAGTGTATCCCTTACTATACTTTCATTGACCATGCAGTAAAATTGTCGCGTCAGGCATCAGGCCTTAATTTATTATTTCCTTACTACTTTCTGTATTCGCAACGCCCTTTAGAAGCAATATGCACATGTACCAGTGAATGTGCCTGCCAAATTATATCTTTGCACGACACATGGTTCGCAAAATACGACGTCATAAACACTGAGATCCGTGAGAAACTAATTTTTCCTTGGAACGGAGTGCAAATTACCCAGAATATGGCCATCAAGTGCTTGAGAATGAGAGCACTTAGAAACTTTCGACAAACTTAAAAAGTAATTTCAAATCTCTTCTCAACTTTTTCTCGCTTATATACTTAAATGTCAAAACTTTAATCCGTAACCATACTCGGCGTTAAAATGTAACCGGGTAGCCTTGATATGTTGTTACCAGCATTAGATAAATTTTACACCTCTGACCTTCCACATACCTTTCAACCAACTGTCCTTTCATGTAACGTTTAAGTCTCACAGTTTGACGCTTGGTAAAAAAAAAAAAAAAAAAAAAAAAAAAAAAAAAAAAAAAAAAAAAAAAAAACAAGCGTATGATAACGTAGCCACATTAGCAGATGAATGTAAGATAAATAAAGAGTGTGAGAACGAAAGTGACCACATTTCAGAGAGTGATAATAATACAGATACGGAGTAAGACGGAGAAGTGATGATTCAGAGGATGTGGCTGCAATATTTCGAACGAGCTATAAAGGAAAGGATGATAACTTTCTGTGGAAAAAATCTACACAAGAAAGAAGCACTTGCCCTCACTTATCAAATCTGCTGGAAGGTCCACGACTGGAGTCGAAGAGCCAAGACAGAAGCAAACTAGATTGTCTTTTGGGAAATTTGATGTGTCCCCCGAAAAAGGACTGGAAAACCGAAACTACGTGCTAGGATTGCTACAGATTAATATCTGAGGACCATTAATTTTCATTTTTTTCATAACTGGGACTCACAGTCATGTGAAATTTCTTGAAAGACACCATGTTTACGCCAGTGAATGTTAAAATTTTTTTTCCACTATTGCAATTTCGGCCTTAGGCCATTATCAAGTGCAGACGTTTTGGCTTTAAGCCATGTCTACTTTATATAAGCTGATACATTTAAATGTCGTTGTCATTTGCGTTACTGGCCGAGCGGATCTAGGCGCTACAGTCTGGAACCGCGCGACCGCTACGGTCGCAGGTTCGAATCCTGCCTCGGGCATGGATGTGTGTGATGTCCTTAGGTTAGTTAGGTTTAAGTAGTTCTAAGTTCTAGGGGACTGATGACCTCAGATGTTAAGTCCCATAGTGCTCAGAGCCATTTGCGTTACGAATGTATATAATAGCAAATGACAACGACATATAAATGTGTCAGCTTGTATAAAGCAGACATGGCTTAAAGCCAAAACATCTGGACTTGATAATGGCCTAAGGCTGAAATTGCTATAGTGGAAATAAAAATTTAAACAGTCACTGGCGTAAACATGATGTCTTTCAATTACTTTTCAGTTCGCAAAGAATATATCAGCAATGATTCTGGTTAGATATGAAAGATAAACTCTCCAGAATACAATGTTTTTGTGAGATTTATTTTCTGCCGTCATGAGAAGTCAGTGTTTACACCATAAATATGATTAAATACATATTTAAGAAACAGCGTGTTCAAAGAGAATGACCCGATTTCAGAATGCCGTATCTATGGCTGAACATACTACAAACATGGAATGTATTGGAACATACTGACAAAATATTAAAGTTTTAGCTCCGCTGTTATAAATTCTCTGTGTGTCCACAAGCTGCAGCACGAACAAAATCTAGACGATAAATAAATTCATCATAAACTTTACACACTGCATCTAATTTTACAGAAGTTATGGCAGCTGTTATTCCGTTCTTCACTTCATCTATGCCAGGAGGTAAAGAGGAGGTGAACGCAGTTTCCTTCACATATCACTACAAGAAAAAATCTCCGGCGACCTTGGAGGCTAACAAGGGAACCTCCCCATCGCATCCCCCTCAGATTTAGTTATAAGTTGGCACAGTGGATAGGTCTTGAAAAACTGAACACAGATCAATTGAGAAAATAGGAAGAAGTTGTGTAGAACTGTGAAAAAATAAGCAAAATATACAAACTGAGTAGTTCAAGGGAACATAAGCAACAATAAGGACAATATGAACGTAGAGCGCCGTGGTCTCGTGGTAACGTGAGCAGCTGCGGAACGAAAGGTCCTAGAACAAGACGGCCCAGCAGCACAGGCGATACCACGAGAACTTCAAAAACTTCCTGCAGATTCCACTGCAGACAGCAATCGCCGGAGTCCTCCCCAGCCTGTGACCCTCAGCACCGCCACCAGCCACCTCACCACACTCACCACAAGAATAACGTGTGCAGTGATAGTGAACAAGTGCAACACAAAAGTTAAAGAGCTTTCTCTTCTCGCATCAAATAGTGAAGTATAGTAGTATAAAGTGTTTCTTCCTAGTGGAATCAGTGACACAAAGTGCTCCCTAGTGGAAAGTGCCAACTACTCATTATTATTAGATATTTTGATTTCCTTTACTTTGTGCCTATAAAATTCTATTGATTACTCACACTATCCTTTCTGATTCTCTTATGTAATATGACAAAATTTTCTCTCTTCTTCAATTAGGTATATTCTGTAGTATATGTAAAAAAAAAAAAAAAGTTTCTTCCACTTCTGCTCCACCTATCATGGTGACGTTCCTTCATACTGTCCCACTAAACAGTGTAACTAGAGGAAGAGGTCAAACCAGAATACACAATGTGCCTGTGTCATCACAAGTGCATCACATACAGAAACATAAACTCAAATCAATGCAACGATGCCAAATATAAACTGTTATGCCTGTCCTGCAATGTCTACCCCCCTCAAAAAAAAAAAAAAAAAGACGACAAATGGCCATGTAAAAGGGTTTAAGGAACAAACAATAAGAGAAAAACGAAAAAGGAAAATATAAAAACGAAAACATATAAAATGACAATAACATTAACCATCACTAGGATAATAGATTAATAGAATAAAATGTCTTTTTTTAAAAAATGTATCGTTGTTAAAATATTTAAATAAATATATATGGTTACCAAAAAAAAAAATCTTCCATCGAGTGTAAATTTTAATTTTTTATTTTCAGTTTATGTGACAAACTTTTATGTTTTCATCACTTTTTTGGGAGTGATTATCACATCCACAAGAAAACCTAAATCGGGCAAGGTAGAAGAAGAATCTTTTTACCCATTCGCCATGTGTACAAGTTAGGTGGGTCGACAACATATTCCTGTCATGTGACGCACATGCCGTCACCAGTGTCGTATAGAATATATCAGATGTGTTTTCCTGTGGAGGAATCGGTTGACCTATGACCTTACGATCAAATGTTTTCTGTTCTCATTGGAGAGGCACGTCCTTCCGTCTACTAATCGCACGGTTTTGCAGTGCGGTCGTAAAACACAGACACTAAACTTATTACAGTGAACAGAGATGTCAATGAACGAACGGACAGATAATAACTATGCAAAAATAAAGAAAGTAAAATATTCAGTCGATGGAAGACTTGAACCAAGGATCTCTCATGCAGCAGCTGCTCATTCTACCACGGGACCACGGCGCTTCTAAGCCCAATTCCTCTATGATGTTGCTTATGTGGCCCATGGACTACTCAGTTTGTATATTTTGCTTATTTTTCCACAGTTCCACACAACTTCTTCCTGTTTTCTCGATTGATCTGTGTTCAGTTTATCAAGGCCTATCCACTGTGCCAACTTATAACTAAATGTGAGGGGGGTGCGATGGGGAGGTTCCCTTGTAAGAATGCAGGTATAATGCCTCGGGGTCCTGTGCGCCCCATCCAGTGTTGAGACGGAGCGTCATTGAGGACCTGACGCACGTTGTTGTGACAGTGTGTTGGAATTCCGTCCTGTTAGAAAATGAAGTCATCGGAGATGGTTCAAAATGGCTCTGAGCATTATGGGACTCAACTGCTGAGGTCAAAAGTCCCCTAGAACTTAGAACTACTTAAACCTAGCCAACCTAAGGACATCACACACATCCATGCCGAGGCAGGATTCTAGCTTGCGACCGTAGCGGTCGCACGGTTCCAGACTGTAGCGCCTAGAACCGCTCGGTCACTCTGGCCGGCGGTCATCGGAGAGCTCCTGAAGTTGTGGAAAAAGCGAGTTCTGCCGCATCTGTAGGTAGCTCAAGGCTGGATAGGGCGCACGGCAGCCCGAGACACTGCCCTGCATTCTTGGCGTCCAAGGTCGCCAGATGTAACCGCAAGCGATTTCTGTGTGAAGGAAAGTGTGTTCATCTCCCTTTTACCTCGCAGCACAGAAGACGTGAAGAACAGAATAACAGCCGCCATAATTTCTATAGAAGCTGATACATTGTGTAAAGTTTATGACCAAGTTCGCTCTCGTCTAGATGTTGTTCGTACTGCTACTGCTGGGCGCATAGAGCATTTGTGACAGCATAGCTGAAACTTTAAGATTTTGCGAGTATTTTTCAATTCAAGGCATATTTATTGTATGTTTTTACCTATAAATATGGAGTTTTGAAATCAGATAAATCTTATGCTATTTTGTCTAAAACTGACATGGTAAGACCGTGGCTGTGTACAATTAATGTAGGTTAATTTTTACAAAGAAGAAAACAGCAACCAGCCACTATTAATATTGCTATTTATTTAGGCAAATAGCGCCGTTACCGGTTTCGAACTGGCAAGTTCATCATCAGACGCCTGCTCACATGATTTCCGAGATAGACTTTACATTATCGTCCGTTTTCGATTTTTACTATTCCACTGTGGCGAAGTATTTTTGGTGTGTTGCTGCCCTACCGTAGAAAACAGCGTTAGAAGCGCCCTATGTGAAAATAACTAACCTCCAAATGATGAAATACAGCAGAATAACAGCCGCCATAATTTCTATAGAAGCTGATACATAGTGTAAAGTTTATGACCAAGTTCGCTCTCGTCTAGATGTTGTTCGTACTGCTACTGCTGGGCGCATAGAGCATTTGTGACAGCATAGCTGAAACTTTAAGATTTTGCGAGTATTTTTCAATTCAAGGCATATTTATTGTATGTTTTTACCTATAAATATGGAGTTTTGAAATCAGATAAATCTTATGCTATTTTGTCTAAAACTGACATGGTAAGACCGTGGCTGTGTACAATTAATGTAGGTTAATTTTTACAAAGAAGAAAACAGCAACCAGCCACTATTAATATTGCTATTTATTTAGGCAAATAGCGCCGTTACCGGTTTCGAACTGGCAAGTTCATCATCAGACGCCTGCTCACATGATTTCCGAGATAGACTTTACATTATCGTCCGTTTTCGATTTTTACTATTCCACTGTGGCGAAGTATTTTTGGTGTGTTGCCGCCCTACCGTAGAAAACAGCGTTAGAAGCGCCCTATGTGAAAATAACTAACCTCCAAATGATGAAATACAGCATAAATAAATATGTGAGATTAAGTGGTTATGGAATTTTCGACGTAAGTACCATAATCACTTAACCTCACATATTTATTTACGCCGTATTTCATCATTTGGTCGTTAGTTATTTTTACATAGGGCGCTTCTAACACTGTTTTCTACCGTAGGGCAACAACACACCAAAAATACTTCGCCACAGTGGAATAATAAAAATCGAAAGCGGACGATAATGTAAAGTGTATCTTGAAAATCATGTGAACAGCCGTCTGATGATGAACTTGCCAGTTCGAAACCGGTAACGGCGCTATTTACCTAAATAAATAGCAATATTAATAGTGGCTGGTTGCTGTTTTCTTCTTTGTAAGAATTAACCTACAGATAAATCTTTCTGAAACACCATGTGCTCTAATGTTATGGTGTACGCACGTACATTCAAATTTCCCGAATAATTTCATGAAAATATATATTTTTTCTAAGTGGGGTAAAAACCGACGCGTGTAAAGACGTCACAAAAATTTACTTACGGGTTAATACATTAATTCATTTGTATAGCTCTCAGAAGTTTGAAAATGTTTTATGCACGATAGTTCGGTTCTTTGAAGAATAGGGGGTTCACTGGTTACTGGTCTACGGAATGTATCGAGGGCTGCTAATGTACTGTTGGCGCAGACGGAGAAAGAGTTGAGTTGTCTCTGGCCCGCGCGTCAAAAGCGCCGCGCCTCTCGGAGCAGGCCGGCCGCGCGTGACAAACTGGCCACCGGGCGTCATAACACTGGGATTTACTGCGCTTATGAATGGGGTTATTAGTGCCCGGATAAACGTCGCCTTGTTGATGCTCCTCGGCGCGAGTAATTTACTTCCCGGCGCCGCGTAAACACCGGCGCGTTCAGTGCGGCCGCGATACACACGCCAAGCGCGGCTGATAAATCATCGCGGACGAGGGCCACAGCGCGCACCGCTCGGAGGTAACGCCAGTCGCCTCGCCGGCCCGGCACCTCGTGTGGCCCGGACTGCCGACACCGGGAGCCCTCCGCAACTGCGGGCTGCCAACTCCGGTATGAAAAGACATGGATGTCATTTTTAGAATGTATGTATCCTCGTGCTTGGCATGATAGCTCGCTGGTTATTTTTGACTACGTAACCCGGCAGTTGCCAGCATTTCGAAACACCCTTGCCCAAGCTTTACACCAGAGAAAGTACACGTATACCTCCCAAGTAAGCTCACTTGTGTATAAACTCAGCTCTCCCAGCAACAGCGGCAAAATAAGATTTAAATATTGGCTCTAAGCACTATGTGACTTAACATCTGAGGTCATCAGTCCCCTAGACTTAGAACTACTTGAGGGGGGTAGGGCGCCAAACGGGCTGACTTGGAGCAGGAGAGGCACCACAGGACATTTTAATTTCTACTATCTATACTTTTACAAATAAATTCATAAAACTTTGTCAGCATGACCAGGAAGGATTGAGGACTCACACTCATAGCAGTGGAAGTTCAAAAACGTAACAAAATACCTTTTTTTTGCATGTGAAATTTCATCATTTTTTCACTTACTGTTGGCTGCATCTGTTGCTATAGGTGCAGTTTTCTTCACAAGTAAGAGAGATTGTTTGATGAATTTTGCACAGCATACAAGCAGTACTTACAGGTGTATGAAACTCTAGAATTTTCCAAATATATTAAAAACTGTGGTAAAAATTGAGATAATTAACTATAAAATTTGAGTTTTTTCTAAACATGAAACTGTTCATTCATTTTTTCATAAATTAAATAAACTCTAGAGTTTCATACACATGTAACTGTAGTTTGTATGCTGTGCAAAATTCATCGAAGAATCTCTCTTACTTAGGAAGAAAAGTATACCTATAGCAACAAATGCAGCCAGTTGTAAGTGAAAAAATGATGAAATATCACACGTAAAAAAATGTATTTTGTTACGTTTTTGAGCTTCCACTGCTATGAATAGGCTCCTGACTCCTTCCTGGTCATGCTTTCAAAGTCTTAAGAATTTATTTGTATAAGTATAGACAGTGGAAATTAAAATGTCCTGTGGTGCCTCTCCTGCTCCAAGTCGGCCCGTTTGACGTCCTACCCCCCTTAAACCTAACTAACCTAAGAACATTGCACACAGCCACGCCAGAGGCAGCATTCGAACCTGCGACCGTAGCAGCAGCGTGGTTCCCGACTGAAGCGCCTAGAACCGCTCGGCCACAGCGACCGGCTGGTGCATGTTAGCATTCCAGTTGTTGTGAGTTTATTTATCGACTGTCATTTTTTATTTTTGTTTCACTTTTCTTGAGTTTACGTACTGTCGTTCTGTCATTTGGAGATAGTGAGCGGAGCAGCTGTGGACGCTAGAAAATGGCGTGCCAAGTGGACAAATGGAATATTTCCCACATATTCTTCTGTTTGTGTTCAACAGAGGGGTGACAGCAGTGGAGGCAACTAGAAACATTTCCGCTGTGTATGGGGATAAAGTCATTGGACAGAGCAAGGCAAGAAAATGGTTTTCTCGTTTTATGGAGGATCATTTTGACATCAGTGACTCTCCCCGTTCAGGAAGACCTTCGGGGTTTGATGAAGATCCTTTAAACGCATTAATCCACAATGATCCACCCGAGAACTAGCAGATGTGATGAACTGCGATCATTCGACCATTGTGCGACATTTGCACGCAGTGGGGAAGGTTCATAAACTGGGTGTAAGGGTATGAAATGCTCTAAATCATAATCACAAAAATCAGCGGGTAGCCCACGCCCGGGTTCCCGGGTTCGATTCCCGGCGGGGTCAGGGATTTTCTCTGCCTCGTGATGACTGGGTGTTGTGTGCTGTCCTTAGGCTAGTTAGGTTTAAGTAGTTCTAAGTTCTAGGGGACTGATGACCATACATGTTAAGTCCCATAGTGCTCAGAGCCATTTGAACCATTTTTTTCAGCGGGTAGCCATATGTGGAACTCTGGTTGGTCTGTTACTGGTGACGAGAAACGGTGTCTTTATGCTAGCAAATGGAAAAGAAAGGAATGGTTGATTTTGAGCCCAAACAAAGCAGTAACCCCCCTACAAAGAGTTACGCGCGTTCACAAAAGCTCATGTTGCGCACCTGGTGGAATAGCGACGGTGTGGTGAACTACGAATTGCTTCCCCGAGATGTAACCGTCATTGCTGACATTTATTGTCAGCTGAGTTGTCTTGTAGACGTAGTCCAAGAAAACGACCGGGAAGACTGCGTGAAGTGATGCTACTCCATGGTAACGCCCGCCCGCTTTCTGCTGGACTGACAAAAAAACACTAGATAGGAGTTATGGCGGGAAGTAATCCCGCGCCACCTCTTCATCTAATCTTGCGCCCTCAGATTTTCACCCTTTCCGCTCTCTATCGAAAAAAATTCAAGGAACATCCTTTCAGGATGACAATGCGCTCCGAACATCGCTCGACAACTTCTTCGCCTGAAAACGTGTAATTTCTACAATCGCGTAATCGAAAAGTTACCCCATACTGTTGTAAGCAGTAAAGTACAATATATTATTGACGTCTAACGTCCCTGTTACGTGTATCTGTTGTGTTTATTGCCGGCCGCTGCGGCCGAGCGGCTCTAGGCGCTTCAGTCCGGAACCGCGCGACTCCTACGGTCGTGCATTCGAATCCTGCCTCGGGCACGGATGTGTGTGACGTCCTTAGGTTAGTTAGGTTTAAGTAGTTCTAAGTTCTAGGGGACTGATGACCTCAGATGTTAAGTCCCGTAGTGCACAGAGCCATTTGACCCGTTTGTTGTGTTTATTAAACTTCCGCAAAAACGCTACGAAGTTATGCACTAACCCAGTACTTTTGAGGGAGAAAGCTCTGTGGCAAGTGACACAGCTAAAGAGTGCCCCGCAGCCTGCGCATAGTCCAGTTAATTTGTTAATATTGTTCTTGTCAAAAAACAGTAAAAGGTAAGTAGTTCGGTGGTTATTTGTTTGTGCCCACAGAATACATACGGCAGAGACAAGTTACATATCAGTTGGATCGGTATTCTCGAATCTCAGACACTCATGAACACCTTTTACTTGCATGTGGGTTCTCAAACGAAGGAAACAAAATATTTGAGGGATAACATTGTTCCGAACAGTAACATGGCAATTACTAAAAAGATAAAAATGGCTCCCTCAAGAAGATTTTGAAGTTCCGCGCCTGAAATTTCGAAACAGAGCGACGTTAGAAGAAAGTTTGTCCGTTCGGTATTTCATGACAGGAACTGTCTGTCTTTGACATAACGGTTTGAATTAATCAATATTAGTATCAAAACGCTCAGCCAGCATCGCCGAATAGCTTCCAAAGCCAGTCATTTTGAGTTAAGTCTTCTGAACGTATTCTGACATTTAAAAATTTTCATCATCAACCGTATCGTGTTTATATACTGCTCATCCGAGAATGAGAAGCTGAGCAATGCAATGGATACTGACGACGAAAACGACAGATGAAATAGAATACATTAATAAATAAATTGATGCATTATGCGTTAATATTGAACTAATTTTCTCTGGTATACGGTTTTATTACGGCTATAATAATCACAAGCAGTCACTTCTGTTTTTTACTGCTGTTCATTTAACAATCATGTTAATTTTCAAGTGGACTAACACCCACATTCATACAGGTGAAACATCGGTTGATAGAATAGTTTACACGGCAGTATGTGACAGTAGCAGTACCATTGCTTTAGATGTGATGCAGTTATTCGTAATTTCAACGAATGTTATAAAAAAAAAAAAATGGTTCAAATGGCTCTGAGCACTATGGGACTCAACTGCTGTGGTCATAAGTCCCCTAGAACTTAGAACTACTTAAACCTAACTAACCTAAGGACAGCACACAACACCCAGCCATCACGAGGCAGAGAAAATCCCTGACCCCGCCGGGAATCGAACCCGGGAACCCGGGCGTGGGAAGCGAGAACGCTACCGCACGACCACGAGATGCGGGCGTTATAAAAAAAATACATGTCAAAACTGGTAAGTATCACTGCTTGGCGTAACTGCAGAAACAGGTGATGGCAATACAAGAATGTTTACATAGTCCACAGGAGGACCAGCTGTTGGGCACGCATGTTTCAGCAATCCGGAGATGAACTGTTAACCACTTGAAACGAATTATGGGTTTCAAACAAAGGAAAGAATAGTACCTGGTGCAGTTATTGTAATCAAATATGTAATAAATTAACAGATGCCACAGAGCCATCTTCGAGGCAAAGCAGTCTGAAATACTACAGTTTCGTTGCGATATATTTTACTTTATTGTACAAGACAGCGCCCTGATCTCTATAACGCACGAGACTTTTGTGAAGGAACTGCGACTCTTAAGTGTGCCTACGAAAGTAAAAAAAACGTACGCCTAGCCACAGACGAATCTGTGATGGGAACTCAGCTTCAAATGAGATGAGTTCGCAGTTAAAATTATAAATCCGATTATTTCCTATAATACACAATTTTAGTCCAACATAAAACATAACGATGCGAAATGAGTCAATATCTGGGACAAATTAGTTCACTGACTAGGGAAAAGTTTATGTGGCCATGTTCAGAGTTATTTCTGCTCTGTTTGACGTGGAAAAATTCTCTTCGTCAAAGCGTGGTGGCTCAGTTTACACTTTCTGATTTCTCCCACAATTTAAAAATGAATAAATAAACAAAACGAAACACATATATGTGTGAGACGGGCACACGAGGTTCATTTCCTCGTGTCTACGCCGTGTTGTACGCAGCCTAAGCATATGTTAGTGGCACGAGTGCCCCATTTAATAAAGGCGGCTGCATCGGATTTAGTGAAGCCCTATTTCTGTCCGTGCAGCGCTTGCCAATGTGCGCAGGAAAAGGTTTCAGTTATTATCTAACTGTGTCTCTAACATTCCGCGCGCATCGTTGCGCCGTAATAAGCCCAAATGCTCAAATGATCCCGATGCCATCACACTATCAAATTAATTTCATCTTCTCGTTGTATAAAAGGAGTGAGAAAGTCAATAGTTTATGAAACTAGTACCATCTAAATACTTAATTTTCCTTCCCTCGGTCCATACATAAATTTTCCTATACTGTGGTCTTTCACGAAGATTTGCAAACTAACAGGAACGTCGACTACCAGTATGAGCAACATTTGTTGATGCAATTACTCGGCCACTTACACAGGTGGTCAGAAACAGTTTGATAGTGTTGCAAGGTATGTTGTGCTGAGAATTGATTATTAAGTAAAAAGTTCAAGCGTTGCGTCGTTCCCGAGTTGATTAGCGTTAGAGATAGCCAATCAGACAGTGCGTGAGTAAATTTCAAGCGCCGCGCATGACTCGGTGTCGCCAAACCTGTTCTTCGTTTGCTTTCATAATGCCGAATAGGAGAGCGATACAAAAACTGGACATGGGATCGTAGTAAGGATAGACCGTAGTCTAAGGCTGAGCGCTCTCGTGTGCAATCATCCATGTTATGAGAACAACTGACATTAATTTATTCAATCGGGGATGCCTCTTGAATTTACGCGCGCAAGAGCCTGTTTGGCTAACTTCAACGCTAATTAACTTGGAAGCAGTTCAACTTATCGAATTTTTTTCTGAACTATTATTTCTCAGCACAACCTAGCCTTCAACACCCTTACAAGATTCTCAGGCTGTTTCTGACCGCCCTCTATATGAATGAGTGCTTGCACGAACTGTAATGTCTCTTAGTACCATTATCGATTTCAGTATACTCCGTGCTGGACTGAAACCGACTGAGTAGAACAATGCTTTGATGTGCCGTCGCAGATAAACGAACGTGAAGTGCTATTGAAGAGTGAGCTACACGTACCTGCTAAAATGGGGAGGAAGTTGGCTGCCGAGCAGACCAGTTCAAAATTTTCGTTACATGAAAAAATGGTTCGAATGCCTCTGAGCACTATGGGACTTAACATCTGAGGTCATCAGTCCCCTAGAACTTTGAACTACTTGAACCTAACTAACCTAAGGACATCACACACATCCATGCCCGAAGCAGGATTCAAACCTGCGACCGTAGCGGTCGCGCGGTTCCAGACTGAAGTGCCTAGAACCTCTCGGCCACACCGGCCGGCTGCCCTGAAAGATAACAAATTACGATATCCGAAATTTGCATAAAATCTATTCCTTTAGCCAAAACACTGGGAGAGTGTGTATACAGTGGAGAGGGAGGGTATAACTAGCTTCTTTATTAGTTTATTGCTATCTCTTCCTGACAGACCTGTGACGACCGACCAGTTCCATGATTAATGGCGACTATTTATGGATCTCTTGGATCTCTTCGCTTCAGTAAACGCACTCCTCAAGTCGACAAATGTGATTAATCACACAATGTCAGTATCACTTCCTCGCTCGATGTCCGTTTTCAATTCGTCGTGACATATGCCATTAAGCACCGAGTCTTTCAACGAATACTGATTTTCAAACAGCAGTCTCTTCGGCCTGCGTACTTGTAGTTTCACGGGACGTACGTCCCATCGCCGCCGCGTGACAGAAATCACTATTCATAACAGTGGCTGCAGGCCACCGATGAGAGCCGCCCATCAGTATTCCGCCGCAGCGGCGCGCCGGCGTCCACTTGCATTCAAGAAGCGAGCGCTCCCCGCCAGTGAATTTCTGCGCTTACAATCGTTGGCAAGGCAATCGCCACGAGGAGGCATCGGGGGGTGACACCTGGCTGTGAAAACGAGTCGTAGCTGCTCGCCTCTCAGTAAGTGTGCTACCGTCTTTTTTTTTTTTTAACGAATCCATAACGGTTTCACCTGGCACACTGAGAAAGTGAATATTTTATGAATAAAAGTTCCTCGACTGCCTGTATTTCGGCTATTCTGTTTTCATTTCCTTTAGGTATTCCAGATCAGAAGTTTCATCGTCAACGTTCCAAAGATGAGGCTTTATGTCATGGATGCGGCAAAGCAGACGCACCTAAGGTAGATTATCTTGTTATGTAAATGGAAAATCATACGAGCGCTAGTAAAAAGGAAATTATAGCACTATAAAATACCCACTTATCGAAATAACCTGCGTTAATGATACTTTTCATTACTCAAACGGCTCTAAGCACTATGGGACTTAACATCTGGGGTCATCAGTTCCCTAGACTTAGAACTACTTAAACCTAACCAACCTAAGGACATCACACACATCCATGCCTGAGGCAGGATTCGAACCTGCGACCGTAGCGGTCACGCGGTTCCAGACTGAAACCCTTAGAACCGCTCGGCCACTCTGGCCGGCTTCATTACTCAGATATGTCGTTAACAAACAGAAGCATGAAAGCATTCAGAATAAACATGCTGAGCGCACTAAGATACACTCTTAATGTGGTATTCTTCTATAGATAGGATACATCGGATAAACAAGATTGCTGTCAGATATCACAAATTTCTAGATATTACGAGAAATTATATACATCGTAATGAAAAGAAGTACAGTGTTTTTTTTTTCGATTAACTTTCGTGACGAGTTCATTCTGAAGGAACAAAAAATGGTTCAAATGGCTCTGAGCACTATGGGACTTAACATCTATGGTCATCAGTCCCCTAGAACTTAGAACTACTTAAACCTAACTAACCTAAGGACAGCACACAACACCCAGCCATCACGAGGCAGAGAAAATCCCTGACCCCGCCGGGAATCGAACCCGGGAACCCGGGCGTGGGAAGCGAGAACGCTACCACACGACCACGAGATGCGGGCTCTGAAGGAACAGAAGAAGACGAAATAAGAGTTTACAATCGGTGGGATACTTTAAGCCAAAGTTTCTTGAATGTAATGAGAACTGCAAGGCATTCGCTGTCTGTCTCTTCCTTAAGTATGTGCTGTGACAGTGTGCCTCAAAACTTTTTCAGTGTTTTAGAATGTCCAGTTTTCGGGTTTTGTTCTGCGTAACACTTATAGGTAGATAGGGAATTTTGCAGATGAAAAGCAGCAAGGTGTTTTTTTAAACCTCGCTCTAAAATTTCTGCCTCTCTGAGCTACGTAGAAATGGTGCAGTTTTGACGGTTGATCTTATGTACTTCAAACTGTTTTGGCTTGTCTGTATTATTACAACTGTTTAGTGTCTTGTGTGAAAGATCCTACAAGAACGGGACCAACGACAACTGGGGGGAATCGTTCAAAGTGATAGAAGTGCAACCATTCAGCAAATTGCTACAAATTTCAATGCTCTGCCATTAAAAAGTGTCAGCGTGCGAGTCATTCACCGAAACATCATCGATGTGGGCTTTCGGAGCCGAAGGCCCACTCGTGTACCGTGTATGGCTGCACGACTGAAGGCTTTACGCCTCACCTGGACTCGTAAACACTGACGTTGGACTGTTCATGACTGGAAACATGTTGCCTGGTCGGACGAGTCTCATTTCAAATCGTATAGAGCGGATGGACGTGTACTGGTATGGAGACAACCTTATGAATCCATGGACCCTGCATGTCAGCAGGGGACTGTCCAAGGTGGTGGAGGCTCTGTAATAGTGTAGGGCGTGTACAGTTGGATCGATGATACGTCTAGAGGCGACTCTGACAGGTGGCACGTACGTAAGTATCCTGTCTGATCACCTGCATCCATAAATGTCAATTGTGCGTTCCGACGGACTTGGGCAATTCCAGCAGGACAATAGGTCAGAATTGCTACAGAGTGGCTCCAGGAACACTCCTCTGAGTTTTAACACTTCCACTGTCTACCATACTCACCAGACATGAACATTATTGAGCATATGGGGGATGCCTTGCAACGCGCTGTTCAGAAGAGATCTCCACCCCGTCGTACTCTTACGGATGTATGGACAGCCCTGTAGTATTCATGATGTCAGCTCCCTCCAGCACTATTTCAGACATTAGTCGAGTCCATGCCACGTCGTGTTGCGCCACTTCTGCGTGCTCGCAGTGGGCCCTACACGATATTAGGCAGGTGTACTAGTTTCTTTGGCTCTTCAGTGTATGATGGCAGGTAACTTTCTCCATGCATTTCGTAGTATTGCCGTAGGGTACAGCATCATTCATCGCTTCAGCTCATCGTCTCCAGTCATTCACTGTGCAGTAGCGTCGCGTTTTACATCACCCCAATAATCGGTTAACACTGACCACAGAAATTTGTGTCTTATGGGAAGAACGACGATTGTACCCGATTCTTTTTAACTTCCTACTCACAGTCATTGTGCTACCTGGATTGCTAGTCGCACTCTGGAGCTCACGAGCGATTCCTTCGACTGGTTTCATACGACTTTTTACAACGACCCCCCGCAATGCGTCAGTATATGAGGTCTGTCTGGTGTTGGTTTAGCTATGGTTGTTCGTGTTTCCACTTTACAGTCACATCACTAACAGTCGTCTTGGTCAGCTGTAGGAGTGTTGAAATGTCCCTGTTACACAGATGATGGTGGTGGTGGTTAGCGTTTAACGTCCCGTCGACAACGAGGTCATTAGAGACGGAGCGCAAGCTCGGGTTAGGGAAGGATTGGGAAGGAAATCGGCCGTGCCCTTTCAAAGGAACCATCCCGGCATTTGCCTGAAACGATTTAGGGAAATCACGGAAAACCTAAATCAGGATGGCCGGAGACGGGATTGAACCGTCGTCCTCCCGAATGCGATACACAGATGACATCCAGCGATTAGTCCATATTTCAAGTTACTGAGCTCTCATGACGGAACCATTCCGCTGTTACTGCTTCATAATTCTTCCCGCCTTCTTGTATATTGGTGGACCCGGCTCTCGTGATATCTAGTAGTCAGCTCCGCATTACATAGGAGTGTCTAGATATTTTCAATCATATAGTGTATATTCAGATTAATTTGACTATGGCGTTTCAGCGTCTTGGAAGTCCAGCGTAAGACAGCGGCGAACAGTCGCCTTGGTAGACAAGCATCGCCTGCCACGACAAGTACCCGCTTGCCGTACCGTCGTAGACGGCGCGCAGGGATCGCCGCGACGGAGGGCGGTGCGTGGCTGTGGGTGCGCGGTGCGGCGCTCGCCCATTAGGCCCGCCGCGTCTTGCCGCTTTGTGCGGCTGCGGCCTCGCTTTGTCAAGGCGTGCAGATTAATAGGCTGCCATCGGCACAGCGCACAGTTTCGAATGATAATTAACGCACATTTTTACATCCGGGCGCGGGGAAAAAAATTCTCGTGTTACCCAGCTGCGCGGTAACTCGAGAGCTGATTGAGCCTGGACTGCGGACGAGGGGAAAGGGGTAAAAAAAAATATCCGCAGCCCTTTACTTCGTTCTCGCCAACTGGCTGGAATTTTTTCGGTGCTCGTAATTTTGTCTGCGTGCCACGTGTTTCCCATAGATATTCGCTCCTATAACTAAACACTTCTAGTGGTCCGCGGCATCGTGCACGTAACAGTTTAACAGGATAATATACTTGAAGAGTTACAACTCTGCACAAAAGCTGTACAACCTATAAACTTTCAAGAGGAAGATACGCGGACCTCGTTCAAAGGGAACATGTGTAGTTCGACCTTCAAAACTGTAGCGGTGATGGATCAGTAATTTTTTTAAATTTGTGTTCCTACTTTCCTCGCTTCCTTGAAATTCCACCAAGAATAATTTGTACAAGTGGAACCTCAGGTTTATTATATCCTGTGGAATATATGTGTGATCTTGGTTCTCTGCAGCGTTGTGTGACAAAAAGAAACACGGGAAAGTGAAAAGGGAGAAAAAACGGAAGAAAAGAGGGTGTCTAAATTCGCAGTTCCCATTGTACTGTCACGTGTTAATTTGATTTTTGGAATAATCTGACAATATCTCTGGCAAAGTTGTCTACTACTTAAACTGTTTGAGGAGTAATCATAAACTTGTGTAAACTCTAGCCGTTGGGAAAGCAAGGTACCAATAACTGTCAAATTCACTTTAACTTAATAATAATGCGTGCTTGTGAGACTAGGTGACCCTGAACTTCAAAATTAACAGAATTATTGTGTAATTAACTCCAAGAGAATGAGGTGAATTTATATTACTTATATTCTTTTAACTGTACTCAGTAGGTCAGTTCATCAATTATTAAATAAAAAGCAAAAGGTTACAAAATACGAAAATGAGGAGGAAAATAGCCTGTGGCTCATCCAAGGTTTGTTTCCATGATTTCAGACTCATTGCAGTATTTCCATAATTTTTGTCCGACATCCAGATCAGACGATTTAATTATGTTGCGGGAGTCCTCTGGCGTTGCCGTTTCGTTTCTGTTAAACTCATTCAATGTAACATTATCAACATTAAAATGTTGTGGAAATATCATAAATTTTTTTTCTACGCAATCATTTTAGTTTCTTTTGGTTTTAATCATAGTTTTTTTTCCCTAGGCGCAGTTATCTTTATCTACTGCGCCCTCATCGCTGTTATCGCGAAGCAGCAGTAATTTACTTTGGAGGTTAACCTTAGTGGTTAGCACAATGGAATCGCATTCGGGAGGACGACGGTCCAAATCCACCTCCGGCTATCCTGATTTAGGTTTTATGTGATATCTCTAAATCGCTTAAGTCAAATGCCGGATCGTTCCTTCGAAAGGGCACGACTGATTTCCTTCTTTTCTTCTTCTTCTTTCACTGGTGCCATGTCCCGCGCTGACGCAGGGTCGGCATTGTTAGGAACGGATTTGGCTAGGTTAGTGGAAAAGGGTGGCCGAATGCCCTTCGTGCCGCCACCCCGTACCCCCCCCCCCCCCCTCCAGGACGGAATGAGTGTACCCATGCTGTCTGCGTCTAGTGTGGAATAGTGCGAGCGTGTTCAGAGGTCTGCGAGTCGTGTAACTGAGGCGGAACGTGGGGACCAGCCCGGTATTCACCTAGCGGGATGTGGAAAACCGCCTAAAAACCACATCCAGGCTGGCCGGCACACCGGCCCTCGTCGTTAATCCGCCGGGCGGATTCAATCCGGGGCCGGTGCGCCTACCCGAGTCCAGGAAGTAGAGCGTTAGCGCGCTCGGCTACCCTGGCGGGTGATCGCTTTCCTTCTCTATCCTTCCCTAATACGAGCTTGTGCTCCGTCTCTAATGACCTCATTGTCGACGCGACGTTAATCACTAACCTCCTCCTGCTCCTCCTGTAAAGGAGACCGCTAGTACGACTCATACTTGAGTAGTTCTCAAGGGTCTGGGATTCCCTACTAGGTCCAATTAAAGGATGACATCGAAGCAATTCAGAGGCTAGATTTGTTACCGATATGCGTGTGTTACAGAGACGTTTTGTGAACTGAAATTGGAATCCCTTTAGGGAAGACGAAACGTTACTGAGGAAATTTAGAGTACAGGCATCTGCAGTTGACTGCAGTGCGATTCTTTTGTTGCTGATATGCATTTCGCTTAAGAATGGCGTAGACGAGAAAATAGAGCTCATGCGGCGCTTGATCGACAATCGTTCTTCCCGTGCACCATTCGCGGATGTGACAAGGAAGGTGTAGACGTAGCTGATGTGACTAGGTATTGGTAGGAGTAACGACCAGATGGGGGCAGATTAGTACTGTGCTGCATAAAGCTAGGTGTAGTCTGTCGGTAAACTGAAGAGCGAGAGAGCGAGTCCTCTCTCTGTCAACCCAGCTACGTCACAAGGCGCTTCTACAGGCTGTTTCACAACTCAGTACCGGCCCTGCCGCGGCGCTCGCTTCAAATCTGCGGCTAAGCCGTGTTCAGATACGTCTCGGCTGCGTTTGTTTTTAGACAAATACATTAAGACCATAAGGAATACAAAAAAACGATAGCTTCTTCCGAAACACAACATTATAGAGTAAATAATATTAACATAAGAACGGTCAGGAATGTACTACAAACATAGAGCCAAATGCCTGTTCATGTGAATGTATGTCTCTCTATTGCTATTCGTAAAACGAACCCAATATAATGCAATCAGTCTGTAGAATTTAAGGCTTGTTCTTATTTTGTGTTTCTACTAAAAGGTAGAAGTTTTCTTTGAAGGATTGCATTGAAACTTAACAATTCTTGCAACACAAAGAGTGTTTAAAAAGTAAGCAGAAATTTATAATTTTGTGTATTGTATTAGTCCGATTTGCACTACTTTTTTTGTCACTGTCTTCGTAAACATGCCTCAAAAGTATGTGTTCAATGTTATGCATATTGGGTATTTACTCTGTTGTCAGCTGTCAGAAAGGTTACATGTGTTTTGGTAGCATCAACGATTATTTGTTTTGTATAAAAATTAATTAGAGTATCTGCATTAAATTTTGTTATAAGAATGGAATAAATTGTATGAAATTTTTAGAAATGGTAAATATTGCTTTTGGTGAGCCTGTTATGGGTAAACCAAGGGCAGACAAGTGGTATAAACATTTCAAAGCAGGCCTTAGAGGGCAGCGGTTTTACAAGCATGGATGACATTAAAAATGCACAGTTAAGAGACCTATAAACTGTTCCGAAGATACAGTTCCTAAAGTGTTTCGGGAATTGGAAAATGCATTGACATAAGTGTATGGTATGTAATGGGGAATATTTTTGAAAGGATAACATTGCTGTAGATTAACAAATAAAGTTCTTACCAAAAAATAAAAATTAATATGTCAACGCATCTCGTATGTCAAGCTTTTTGCTTAGAAGTCCAGAATCGGTGTACATGTTTCGAAGGAAATTGCAGCAGTGTTTAGAATAGCTATATTGTCCGCAGCTCGTGGTCGTGTGGTAGCGTTCTCGCTTCCCGCGCCCGGGTTCGATTCCCGGCGGGGTCAGGGATTTTCTCTGCCTCGTGATGACTGGGTGTTGTGTGATGTCCTTAGGTTAATTAAGTTTTACGTAGTTCTAAGTTCTACGGGACTGATGACCATAGCTGTTAAGTCCCATAGTGCTCAGAGCCAGAATAGCTATTGCGCAGATGTTTTAAGCAATATGTCTTAGAATCAGGTGACTAGTGACCGAGATAGAGATTTAGTGTTCCATAAGCATCAAAGGTTTTACGTGATTTGGAAACTGTCTATAACGATGGGTTTCCTCCCAAAATTATTAGCTTTCCTTCGTGGCGATTCCAGTAAACCATGCGGCTAATTTTTCCATTCCTCACTTCTGCGTCCTGTTCGGTGAGGCTGACATTTGCATAAATTGCAGCCCTTTGATTGGGACTGGCAATATTAGCCAACAGTTCTTTTTGGGTCGCCTCTTTAATACACGCTGTAATAACATTAGAGACGCTCGTTACTCCGCAAATACCTCCTCTTCCTAGTTTTCTGCACATTTTCGTGTTTACAACGTACCATAGCTATGTAGTGGAAGTCGAAATGAAGAATTTTATACGAGACACTTTTGGTCTGTTAAGTTGGGAAACAGCCACCAACAGGTTTACAAGATTACATGTGGTATGTTAAGTTGGGAAACAGCCACCAACAGGTTTACAAGACTACATGTGGTCTGTTAAGTTGGGAAACAGCCACCAACAGGTTTACAAGACTACATGTGCTATAGCCCATGCGGATATCGAAGTACATCAGTAAGTATACAAAATTAACTCAGTGACACTGGCAACTAAGATCCCAAGAACAGAAAGGACGTATTTCGCTGCACGCCGATCTACACCGCTAGACAGATAACGGGCAACAGATTTTGGGTGCCCCCGTAGGCCGGTGGCAGCGTTCTTCCGGGGAACGCCAATTCCCCCACCAAAAGCGCTGCTCGCTCTTGAGTTTACAGACAGACTATAACCCGTGGTGACGCAATATTCTCTGAATCTCACGCGCGTACCTCGCCAGTCTTTATTTCTGCTCTCTGCGCGCAGCTCGGTGATCAGCCACGAGATCGGGCAGAGGGGCCCCGGGTCCGGTGTCGGCGCTCCCCATTGTCCTGTGCGACTGTCGCGTCTGTCCCCGTGAAGCGGCTTATAAATAATAAGGCACGGGCAGGAGTAGACCGCGCGGCCAGGTGCTCGCCGGCTAATCCTGCTCATCTGCAGCGGGTCCCGTCTGTCCTAATGCGGCGCCTTTGTGCGCGTTATGATAGTTTTATGATAGCCGGCCCCCCGCGGGCTGCCGCTGCAGACTGATGGCGCATGACAAAGGGCGCCGCGTTAGCATAATATGACAAATTAGGCGCCCTATCCGGCTCCGCATCGCAGGCGCGTCCGTAGAGCAGGGACGAAACAAGAGGTGAGGCTCGGCGGCGGTCGGGGCGAGGCACGTGGGCACTCGCCTCCACTCCTTCACCGGGGATACGACTCGCTGGGAGCGTGCAATACTGACAGTCCCGTCACTCACGTACAAAACTGTGGTCTCTTAAATTGATGGAAAAACACACAACTAACAATAGTTGAAAATATAATCATAGGCTTCCGCGGCCTTTGTCACAATCAATTTTTTCCGAGGTTTCGGTCACAATTGCAAGTGGCGTTCCTCAGGGTGTCCTTTACGCTAACCTCAGATTGCGAAAAAGACGCCCTGAGAAATGCCAATTGCTGCAATAGTGGCCGGAAAGTCGTAAGTTTTACCCACTGATAATGCGGTCACACCGAGTGAGGTGGCGCAGTGGTTAGCACACTGGATTCTACGTCTACATCTATGTGATTACTCTGCTATTGACAATAAAGTGCCAGGCAGAGGGTTCAATGAACCACCTTCATGCTCTCTCTCTACCGTTCCACTCTCGAACGGCACCCGGGAAAAACGAGCACTTAATTTTTTCTGTGCGAGCCCCGGTTTCTCTTATTTTATCGTGATGATCATTTCTTCCCATGTAGGTAGGTGCCAACAGAATGTTTTCGCAATCGGAGGAGAACACTGGTGATTGAAATTTCATGAGAAGATCCCGTCGCAACGAAAATCGCCTTTGTTTTAATGATTGCCACTTCAATTCACCTATCATGTCTGTGACACTATCTCCCCTATTTCGCGATAAAACAAAATGAGCTGCCCTTCTTTGTACTTTTTCGATGTCGTCCGTCAGTCCCACATGATGCGGATCCCACGCCGCACAGCAATAGTCCAGAATAGGGCGGACAAGCGTAGTGTAAGCAGTCTCTTTGGTAGACCTGTTGCACCTTCTAAGTGTTCTGCCAATGAATCGCAGTCTTTGGTTTGCTCTACCCACAATATTATCTATGTGATCGTTCCAATTTAGGTTATTTGTAATTGTAATCCCTAAGTATTTAGTTGAATTTACAGCCCTCAGATTTGAGTGACTTATCGCGTAATCGGAATTTAGCTGATTTCTTTTAGTACTCGTGTGAATAACTTCACACTTTTCTTTATTCAGGGTCAATCGCCACTTTTCGCACCATACAGATATCTTATCTAAATCATTTTGCAAGTCGCTTTGATCATCTGATGACTTTACAAGACGCTAAATGGCAGCATTATCTGCAAACAATCTAAGACAGCTACTCAGATTGTCTCCTATGTCGTTAATATAGATCAGGAACAATAGAGGGCCTATAACACTTCCTTGGGGAACGCCGGATATCACTTCTGTTTTACTCGATGACTTTCCGTTTATTACTACGAACTGTGACCTTTCTGACAGGAAGTCACGAATCCAGTCGCACAACTGAGGCGATACTCCGTAATCGCTTCAGGCAAATGTCGGGATGGTTCCTTTGAAAGGGTACGGCCGACTTGCTTCCAGATCCTTCCTTAATCCGATAGGACCGATGATCTCGCTGTTTGGTCCCCTCCCCCAAATCAACGAACCAACTGACCAATGCGGTCCCCCCCCCCCCCCCCCAAAAAAAAATTGACTGATTGCTAGGTGAAAAATTTATATCTAAATTAAGACAAGATGATGTTTCGACCCCCTCGAATAGCTGCGCGTGTCTAAAAGCTATTTCCGAGACAGAGTGGTGCGCCAGACCCGGATCGAATCAGTCCAACGGATACACATATTCGGTCTCAGGAGGTACGTGGTGGAGAAATCAAGGGCATCCGGGCACCCTTTAACCAAGCCAAAACGGTTGAAGACCATTCAGACCCTGCGCCTATGCGGGACAAAGGCACAAGAAGAGGAAGACGATATAATGTTCCGATATTCCAAGAAAAAGACGACGACTTGCGTCATGCAATGTGCCGTCTGAATTATCTTTGTAAATAATAAGATGTTGAGATTTCTAAAAGCAAGAATAAAATGATGCATTCTGGGGAAAAGATCAGATACGACTAAAAAACATTGTGGGTGATGTGAGTTAAAGAACGTGTCATACTTCACTTATTTGCAATGTCAAATTGGAAGCAAAGTTTTTTTATGGACCTTACTACAATGGTGGTTACTTTGTTTTTGTCTTTATTAAGGTTGGTTGGTTGGTTGTTTTGGGGGAAGAGACCAAACTACGAGGTCATTGGTCTCATCGGATTAGGGAAGGACGGGGAAGGAATTCGGCCGTGCACTTTCGAAGGAACCATCCCGGCATTTGCCTGGAGCGATTTAGGGAAATCATGAAAACCTAAATCAAGATGCAGGATGGCCGGAAGCGGGATTGAACCGTCGTCCTCCCGAATACCTTTATTATGGGTCCTCCACGCTAGCACGCGGTTTCGAGATATACGGTAGACTTCTAAGGATCTCCTTCCCTAAAAAAAAAAAAAAAAAAAAAAAAAAAATGAGTTATCTCTTATCTGAGAAAAGGAGAAGAAAATCCTTTCACAAACTTCATGAGGATTTATTTAAAATATGAACGTTGTGAACTTACGTGCTTCCCAATAAAAGTAAACCACAGGTTTCGTTTGCATTTCACCCGCAAAAAAAAAAAAAAAAAAAAAAACAAAAAAAAAAACAAAAAAAAAAACAAAAAAGAAAAAAGAAACTAGCGATCTCGTAACCAATAAGCTGAAGGCCACTCGGGACCGTAGGACGGAAATAACGCCCCTGGAACGTTTTTTCATGGGTCGCCTCGTTATAGGAACTCTGCCATGGCTGACGATTAGCTAAAATTTTGAAACACGTCCGGCGGCAGTTGACGAGCAGAAATTGGGGCAGGCAGTGACGGCTTGGTGCGGCGCTCAATAAGTAATAAACATGACGCGCGATAGCGGAGGCGGAAGCGCCGGGGGCCGAGGAGGAGGCATTGGTGGCGGCGGCGGCGGACAGCGCGTGAATAAATGGACGCTCGGCGCGCCAATGGCTGCAGAATCGTGCCCATCAGCGGGCTCCGCGCACAATGCCGCCATCACATTAATGTTCCACGCTTTTCATACTCGAGCGAAAACATGCCGCGCGCGCCGGCTGGGGAAGCCAAAACCCTACAACGAGTCCGAATGGGAAATGTATGTTGCTATTGAAATGGGGCATTATCCCCAGTCACTGGAATAATTCGCGTTGTCTATATATAATGCCGGCTGCGGAATCGCCAATGCCCCGTTCGCTCGCTCTCACTCGCTCTCTCTTGCTCTCCCTCTCCCCCTTTCTGCGCGCGTATTCTTTGTTTTGATTGGACGCAGGTCCGGCGTGCACCGGCAGAGCCCTCTCCGCCTCTCGATAGAGTCCATTCTCGATCATAATGAATATTGCCGCCGCGTAAATGCTCGGAAGGGATTGCAATCGGCTGCCGGCCGCCATCCGCGCAGACAGAAAGGCGAGCCAGAGAAATGCACGGTAAATATGGCAACCCACATTTTCATCCTAAATTTCGCTTTGAGTGTTGAATGGAAGGGCTCCGAAAAGAGCGTCTGAAAAATTCCGTCCTGTTGTTACGGATCCGTTGCATGTTGGCCAGCAGGTAGGACAGTGTCTCAGTCTCTTTGCAAGCGATGAACTGTAGTCGCATGTTCGTTTCAGGGTTCTTCAGATACTCGATATCACATCTCAAACACAACTAGAGGATTAACACTAGAAGCTAAAAGCGGGGAAAATGTTACATTGTTACTAAACCACTGTAAAATTTACTACTCCATGTTTTATTCAAACTCATAATGTATAACTTGTGCACTAGTTAATTACAAAAAAAATGGTTCAAATGGCTCTGAGCACTATGGGACTTAACTTCTAAGGTCATCAGTCCCCTAGAAATTAGAACTACTTAAACCTAACTAACGTAAGGACATCACACAATCCATGCCCGAGGCAGGATTCGAACCTGCAACCGTAGCGGCCGCGCGGTTTCAGACTGTAGCGCCTTTAACCGCTTGGCCACCACGGCCGGCAGCTGATTACAGTTATAAGGTCTCTAGCGGTACGTCATAAACAAAATAAGTGCAAAATATCCTGTTTTACACAATATACTGACAATACCAGATTGGTGGGAATCGATACATAGTACCAATGGCAGTCGTAAATTTTATAAGGGTTTAATAATCTATGGTTAATTCATGACAGGCGTATTCATATAGTTACGCTATCTACTGCTGTAAAAACTTGAATTTATTACTTGTTTCGGTCGTATACGCAGAACACCCTCTGGTATTTGTCAAAAAGTTTGTTATAGCAATTTACTTTTCTCGTGTATTACAAATTATTGTCTGAATGTTGAGCTCAACAGGCAAGCATCAGCGTTGTTAGAGTAAGTCCCTAATACACACTGGGCACTTTTGCACTTTCGTTAGTAATAACAACACTGATGATGGCCTATTTAACTTAATTAATTATTAATTAATTAAGTTGTAGTGCGTCAGAAAGAAAAATGCTGCTCTGCCCGCATCTCGTGGTCGTGCGGTAGCGTTCTCGCTTCCCACGCCCGGGTTCCCGGGTTCGATTCCCGGCGGGGTCAGGGATTTTCTCTGCCTCGTGATGGCTGGGTGTTGTGTGCTGTCCTTAGGTTAGTTAGGTTTAAGTAGTTCTAAGTTCTAGGGGACTGATGACCATAGATGTTAAGTCCCATAGTGCTCAGAGCCATTTGAACCATTTGAAAAATGCTGTAACGAAATTGTGTTACTGGTATCAATACCAACAATTTCGGCATTACGCCAGTTTCAGGTACCTACAATACATCTGTTGACAGTATAATCGTCGACATTTACCGTTGTTGGTGTTGCCATGACCATCTCTTGCTCACAAATCATGTGTGCACCTTTGTATTTCTGACAGTAGATGCCATGTCTATAATAATTAAAACTGTACAGCTAGCACCATTAGTATGGCAGCATGTCTCAAGCTTAATGTCACGTAGCCGGCCGGAGTGGCCGTGCGGTTAAAGGCGCTACAGTCCGGAACCGCGTGACCGCTACGGTCGCAGGTTCGCATCCTGCCTCGGGCATGGATGTGTGTGATGTCCTTAGGTTAGTTAGGTTTAAGTAGTTCTAAGTTCTACGGGACTGATGACCACAGCAGTTAAGTCCCATAGTGCTCAGAGCCATTTGAACCATTTTTTTAATATCACGTACATTCGATCAACGTTCTGTGATTGATTCTAACACTTACGACATGTTTCGTATCGGAACTACGTAATCGAAGTTTAAATAAGCACTATACAAAATCGAGACTTAAGTCTCTAGTCTAAATAGACAAAAGATGTACTTATTTATTACTTTATCGATTTTATCTTCTGCGGCTGGTCCCGGCGGAGGTTCGAGTCCTCCCACGGGCATGGGTGTGTGTGTTTGTCCTTAGGATAATTTAGGTTAAGTAGTGTGTAAGCTTAGGGACTGATGACCAGTTAAGTCCTATAAGGTTTCACACACATTTGAAATTTTTTAAAAAATTTTATCTTCCTTCTGCCCCCTCACATCTGTTGCCTGAGTCCGTGAGAAGCTTGTGCATCCACATTATCACTTATCGAAAGTTAAATGGCTCAGGTTTTCACCGAATATACTAGAAATAATTAAGCATTTTCATTAGAGACGGTTTGTTATTATTGAATACCTTACTCTCTAAGGTTGCACTCAGACGATATTACATTTGCGAAAAACAAATACGTTGTGAAGTGACGTACAGTTGATAAGATACATAAGCAAATACGATAAAGTGGTTATGAAGTAGGCTCGAAAGCTCAAAGTTGTCTACTGTCATTGCTAGATATAATGAAATCGCTCACCAAATAGATGTTACCTATCAAGCCTTTCGGTGTACTTATTACATACGCCCTATCACTCTAGCTTTTTTATGCCTCAGCTGTGACATGCCGACGTAAGTTGTTTTCCATTAGCACGACGAGAACTTTGGAGTTGTTTTTTTTTCAATAAAATCTTTCTGGTTGTGTCGCCGCATCATACATGATAAAACTTCGATAAGACAGTGATAAATTGAAGATGACAATATGAAATGAAAAAAGGTTTTATTAATGTAGGCATTAGAAAGAACAGACATGGAAAAATCGTTACCAGTAGCAGGCACATGTTAAAGCACCCAAGATTTCTTGGATCTGGAGGAAGTGGTAGATGAACATTATGATGAACAAATGTTATTTAGTGTAGAACCAATTACGGAAATATCCGATGTGCTATACGTATGTAGAAGTGAAAAATTAGCCCAAGGAAGACATTTCTATTAAAAAAACTCAGCCGAAATAACGATGTGTGAATAAAAGTGGATTAGTTGCACTTGTCAGCTAAATTATTCCAAGCCGATATCTTGCTCCTTCAAAAATGACATTTTCTACTTGCTCCACTACAGCATAACTTCTGCGGAGTCGAGGGAACGATGTAACTTGGTAAGAAATTCCTGATATGTGTAATACGACACATTTTCCGACAAACATCACGAGAAAAAATTCATTCCACTTGCTTGACTTAGAGACTGAAGTAAAGGCTTTGACTGTCGCAGGGTCCACTGGTCATTCCACAGAAAGTACGGGGACAATTTACAAAATTACACTAGAACCAGTTGCGCTACTTCGCATTTCGATCCGCCACGACGTTTATTCAGAAATGGTTCTGAGCAATCGCATACTGAAGGAAGAGCTCACACTCCGCCACAAGTCGAATATAAGAAAGGAGCTTCCCCGAGCGTCAATAACTCGCCGCGCGCACATTAGCATTCAGCGGCAGCCACCGCTTCCATTCTCTTCATAAATACAGAACACCTGCTACGTGGCAGCAAGGTCGGCGCGATTTGTAAGAGCTCTTATAAAGTATGCGAGTTAAAATATTCTAATTCGTTTCCGTGTAAGCAGGAAGAGTCCTTTGAATTTTAATGAAATTGGCACGTACCGATATGACGATGCTATCTGCTTGCAAATGCCCGCGACAAACAAGAGGCGGTGCTTGCTCATTCCTCGCGGCGCCACCGAGACAATGCGCGCGGTCGGGCCGCTCATATCGGACGGGCATCTCGCCTCAGGGATCTCACGTTGGCGCGTGCTCCGTAATCTATCGATAATCTGTAAAAATGAACTCGAGTTCATATGCAGCGGTAGTCCAGTGCGACCTGGTAATGGCGCTATGCCTGAAAGAATAATGCATTCATTGAACTCCCTTGTTTTGCCAAGGCGGAAACGCCGACGTAGAAATTCTTCGTAGGCCCTTGTCTGCGTGCGTTCTGATCTTGCGAGCCAACTGTCGTGCGTCAGCATTCGTGCCTTTCATATGGCGTCATCAGCTGCACACAGGCCGGGCGATAAGATTTGATTGGATGGATGTGGGAGGTGGCTTGTGTATATGTGTGTGTGTGTGTGTGTGTGTGTGTGTGTGTGTGTTTGGGGGGGAGGCAGTTGGACATAATTTTTTTGAACTTCCTACAAAATAACAGAAGAAAGTACGAACTGTTCCCTAAGCGAGGTACGGCTGTCGTGAGTAGGTTGTTGGGATGCATGTCTCTGTAAATTACAAAGTTGTTTTTAACAAAACTGAATGTAACGTCACATGTAAGAGACGTTGTCATCTGAATTATCCATGGAAGTAAACGACCCCGAAATTGAATGTATATGATCATTCCGCATAAATATCCCTTCGGCAATTTGACCTTTCGCGCCTGATCAACGTGACTACACTTGGTCGGGTATTATCGATGTTATGTCTCCACACTCGCGCGAGTTGGTTCTGAGAATTGAGGCAAGGTAATGTAATTGCAGCTAGAGTGGTGAGCAGTTAATAATTTGAATGATTCCTCCATTTAGAGAGAGAGAGAGAGAGGGGGGGGGGGGGAGGGGGCTGTTTTGCGGTGTCGACGTTCCTGTCTTTGTCCCTCACAACAAATGAAGCTTTCCTCTCTCCTGTCAGTCAGCAACCCTGGGATATTCTCCACGTGTCGCTTCTAGTTGCTTCTAATGTGATATCAAGTATTGATAGCACACTATGGATGTTGCAGTTGGCAAAGGAACTGCAAGTCTTTGTCTGGCGGACCCAATAATGCGTGCCCACTGGGCCATGCATCCAGCAGCTCTGGATTACGAGCGACCCTTACTTTTGCCGACGCTCCCTGGTGGTGGCTTCGGCACCATCATTTGTGCTTTAGTACAGAGAGTCTTTTCGTTGTTGGCGTTGTCAGCTCTGGACTCTGTTTCTTGCTGCATTATTTTCAATGACTTTTCGGATGCTTGGAGAAATACAAGTTAAATAAATCATTCGTTCGCTGTGTTAACTGGTTTGCTAATCATTTATGCTCCTCTCTAGCTTTCATACGACATCAGTTGCTGCACCACACTGCAGCCCAGCTCTCTCTACCGTTGACAGATAACATCATACAGGGAGAACATGAAAATCGACGCTGAGTACTCACGCGCACCCCGAAGTTCCAGCAAAGAATAGAAACCACCACGTGATGTGTATGGCTGATGCGTCACTTTGAACAGTAGTTCCTCCTGTGTAGGAACTTCAGCAAGTAAGTTACAAAATAGTTCCTGCTGCGTAGGAACTTCAGCAAGTAAGTTACACACTTCGTGGCTCTGAGCACTATGGGACTTAAAATCTGAGGTCATCAGTCCCCTAGAACCTAGAACCAATTAAACCTAACTAACCTGAGGAAGTCACACACATCCATGCCAGAGGCAGGATTCGAAACTGCCAGCCGGCCGTTGTGGCCGTGCGGCTCTAGGCGCTTCAGTCCGGAACCGCGCTGCTGCTACGGTCGCAGGTTCGAATCCTGCCTCGGGCATAGGTGTGTGTGATGCCCTTAGGTTAGTTAGGTTTAAGTAGTTCTAAGTTCTAGGGGACTGATGACCTCAGATGTTAAGTCCCATAGTGCTTAGAGCCATTTTAACCATTTTTCGAACCTGCGACCGTAGCAGTCGCGCGGTTCCAGACTGAAGCGCCTAGAACCGCTCGGTCACAGCGGCCGGATACACACTTCGTCCCACGTTGAGACCATAGCTCAACAAGAACAGCGTATTGTCGGAAGAGAGTACATGCCCCGGGTTTCCTGCAGAGACAGTTGTGGCATAGACAGTGCTCCCGCGGTACGGGAACATCTGCATCATGTGTGCAGGCGAAATGGCACGGCAACTGGAAATCTACTCCAAAGTTGAAGTACGCAGCAAAGTAAGAGTGGCATTTTACCTACAAGAATCGTTCTGTGCCCTGTACTTTAACTTCGGAGTACATTTGCAGTTGCGGGAGAGTTGAGTCCGGTCTCTGTACGTCAGTCTTTTCAGAGATGGATGCAGGATCTCGGCTGCTCAGTACAGAATGTCAAATCAAACACCTCTCAGCCGTCCAATTTCTAAACTGTTATTTTATTGGATGATACATTACGCCATCTTCAGGCCCCTGACCGAAATTAGGAAGATTACAACATTGGTTCCGGTCAGAACAGGAGCCAGCATTCAAAGACTAGTGTCTGTAGATTTCTACTTTATACAGAGATCACTTGAAACATCATCTTCCGACTGCCGCCGGATGTTTCAAGTGATCGCTGGATATCTACAGATACCAGTCTTTGAATGCTGGCCCCTATTTTGACCGGAACCGATGTTGGTCAAGGGGGTCTGAAGATGGCGTAGTATATCGTCGAAATCGGTAGCCCAATAAAGTAACAGTTTGGAAATTAGAGAGCTGAAAGGTGTTTGATTTGACACTCAGGCGCTCCATTCGTCGTGAAATGGTGTCAACAATTTGACGAAGGCCACAGAGATGTGTGTGATGCTGGTCGGGAAGGAAGGTTATCGGTATCGACGGCAGGCGACAACGTCATGTACTCGAGGTAGATGCGGGGGAGGGGGATGAGATTTCCATTTTCCAACGCTGAGGACTTCACACAGCGTTTCTCTCAGATGGTTCCGCGGCCAGGGAGCGGATTTATGTCGTCTAGAAACTGTGCGATTTGTAAAACATTCCGACAATTGTTTAGAAACTTGTCAAGTATGTTGAAAAATAGTGCCATGTATCTGTGCCACTTCGATGTGTACTACAGCGTTCAATAAAAGTTTCTTGCTCTACCAAAATAATGTGTAACTGGCTTTATGTAGTCCCCTAGTACCATGCATCACATCACCTAACGCCGTGGTATGTATTCACCAGCCTTCACTACCCTGGTGGCATCCAATTGAACATTCCGATTCGTTACTACATTACCTTTCTTGTAATATCCAGGTCAACTGACTTTATTATTATTTTTTTCAGAGCTGTGTATTGTTTCATATAAAAACATAAAGTGCTTACAGTTCGCTGAGTCACAGCGCTGCGTCACGCGCAGGTAGTACGAGAGACAGCCTGTGATCGCGTTATACACGGTGCGTGTGCGTAAGCTTACGGAAGGTGACCCCGCGACTGCCGCGGTGACCCCTGGGAGGTGTGACGTGTGGCGGGGCGCGCCGCTGGCCTTTGTGGGCAGTCGTTTTTCTGGCCCCCTGCGCGTCCACCTGTCCGCGCCGCCCCCCCTTCGTCACAGCCCGCTGACGCCACCGGCTGCAAGTCACGCCGCCAGCTCCTACCGCGCTACGTCCTCTGCGGAGGAAAGCCTCCCGAAACTCTCTGGCACTCACGATGCAGTCTCCCTTTTATCAAACTTATTAACCGTTGATTTCATATCGTAACTTGACTCCTTGTAAACCAGTTACAAGGATTCTACGCTACTGGCCATTAAAATTGCTACACCAAGAAGAAATGCAGATGATAAACGGGTATTCATTGGACAAATATATTATACTAGAACTGACATGTGATTACATTTTCACGCAATTTGGGTGCATAGATCCTGAGAAATCAGTGCCCAGAACAACCACCTCTGGCCGTAATAACGGCCTTGATACGCCTGAGCATTGAGTCAAACAGAGCTTGGATGGCGGGTACAGGTACAGCTAACCACGCAGCTTCAACACGATACCACAGTTCATCAAGAGTAGTGACTGGCGTATTGTGACGAGACAGTTGCTCGGCCACCATTGACCAGACGTTTTCAATTGGTGAGAGATCTGGAGAATGTGCTGGCCATGGCAGCATTCGAACATTTTCTGTATCCAGAAAGGCCCGTACAGGGGCTGCAACAAAAGGTCGTGCACTGTCCTGCTGAAATGTAGGGTTTCACAGGGATCGAATGAAGGGTAGAGCCACGGGTCGTAACACATCTGAAATGTAACGTCCACTGTTCAAAGTACCGTCAATGCGAAGAAGAGGTGACCGAGACGCGTAACCAATGGCACCCCGTACCACCACGCCGGGTGATACGCCAGTATGCCCATGACGAATACACGCTTCCAATGTGCGTTAACCGCAATGTCGTCAACCACGGATGCGACCATAATGATGCTGTAAACAGAACCTGGATTCATCCGAAAAAATGACGTTTTGCCAGTCGTGCACCCAGGTTCTTCCATGAGTACACCATCGCAGGCGCTCCTGTCTGTGGTGCAGCGTCAAGGGTAACCGTAGCCATGGTCTCCGAGCTGAGAGTCCATGCTGCTGCAAACGTCGTCGAACTGTTCGTGCAGATGGTTGTTGTCTTGCAAACGTCCCCATCTGTTGGCTCAGGTATCGAGACGTGTCTGCACGATCCGTTACAGCCATGCAGGATAAGATGCCTGTCATCTCGACTGCTAGTGATACGAGGCCGTTGGGATCAAGCATGGCGTTCCGTATTACCCTCCTGAACCCACCCATTCCATATTTATCTAACAGTCATTTGATCTTGCCCAACTCGAGCACCAATGTCGCGATAGGATAAACCGCTATCGCGATAGGCTACTATCCAACCAAGTCGGAAACGTGATGGTACGCGTTTGTCCTTCTTACACGAGGCATCACAACAACGTTTCACCAGGCAACGCCGGTCAACTGCTGTTTGTGTATGAGAAATCGATTGGAAACTGCCCTCATGTCAGCACGTTGTAGGTGTCGCCACCGCCCCAACCTTGTGTGAATGCTCTGAAAAGCTATTCATTTGCATATCACAGCATCTTCTCCCTGTCGGTTAAATTTCGAGTCTGTAGCACATCATCGTCGTGGTGTAGCAATTTTAGTGGCCAGTAGTGTAAAAAGCGGTTCATCTGGAGGCAAGTCTCACAGCTAACAGCTTCGGAACCAATTTTGTACTCTGCCTACTCCACTCCACTGGTGAATGGTGCGAGGAAAGAATGACTACCTATACTCTGTATTATTCTTATCTCTAATTTCTGTAATTTTCTCATTACTATCGTTTCGCGCAACGTATGCGGGAGATAATATTATGTTGCCCAACTCTTCCCAGAATGTACCTCGGAACTTGAATAGTAAACTGCTTCGTGATTCCACAACGCCTCTCTTGCAGCGTGTGCCACTGGAGTTTGTCGATCATCTCTGTAACGTTCTCGCGCAGAATGAAGGATTGCGTGACGAAACGCGCTGCTGTTCGTCAGATTCTGTCTATCTTTCCTATTAATCCAGGCTGACAAGGGCCCAGAATTCAAGAACTTGGCGAACAGGTGTTCTGTAGGCCACTTATTTCGTGGATGAATTGCATTTCCTTAAAGTTTTTTCCAATGGACCTCATCCTGGTGTCTGATTTTTCTACAACTCATTTCTTGTGATAATTCCACTTTACTAGGATACAGCTTCATGTGCAGCTGACGGATACTGTGGCTGATAATGATTAGTAAAAATCGGAACTAGCAGCGATAATGAAGGTTTTTATGGTAGCTGATGGTGGTACTGCACGACTTTCGACATGTGTACACTGTGTAAAAAGAACAGACATTATTTATTTTCCATGTTTGTTCAAATGGTTCAAATGGCTCTGAGCACTATGCGACTTAACTTCTGAGGTCATCAGTCGCCTAGAACATAGAACTAATTAAACCTAACTAACCTAAGGACATCACACACATCCATGCTCGAGGCAGGATTCGAACCTGCGACCGTAGCGGTCGCTTGGTTCCAGACTGTAGCGCCTAGAACTGCACGGCCACTCCGGCCAGCTCCATGTTTGTGTGTTACTGTTATTATGTGACAATATCGTAGCGCGTTATTGCTGCAGTACGAATCGTCGATTTTAAGTCAAGGCATTGCTGTTAAAGCCAGTCTCGTAATTTGTTGAGATAGTTTCTGTAAACTGACAGGAGAGGTAGATAATTTACGGTGTTTGAAATTGCTAAATCATGCGCCGCCTGTGAATCAACTTGCTGAGATGAACTGCAGCCTTGGCAACTGTAATGAATGGTAAAACAAAGTGAAATATGAAATATAGGTTTAATGTCGCTTTGTTTGACGGCCGGAGTGGCCGAGCGGTTCTAGGCGCTACAGTCTGGAACCGCGCGACTGCTACGGTCGCAAGTTCGAATCCTACCTCGGGCATGGATGTGTGTGATGTCCTTAGGTTGGTTAGGCTTAAGTAGTTCTAAGTTCTAGGGGACTGATGACCATAGAAGATGATGATGATGATGATGATGATGTTTGGTTTGTAGGGCGCTCAACGGCGCGGTTATCAGCGCCCGTACAATTTCCCAACCTTTGCTCAGCCCAATTTCGCCACTTTCCTGGATGATGATGAAATGATGAGGACAACACAAACACCCAGTCATCTCGAGGCAGGTGAAAATTCCTGACCCCGCCGGGAATCGAACCCGGGACCCCGTGGACCATAGAAGTTAAGTTCCATAGTGCTCAGAGCCATTTGAACCATTTTTTGTGGCTTTGTTTACACCAGTACGTAAGAAGACTATTAGAAGTTAATTAATAATACTAGGCAGCTGATAAGGATTATGTGTGATCTGTTTCGCAAATGATGTTCTCAAATTAATGTATTTATAGAAAATGTAATCTTTTGTTTTTTTATGATGTCAATAACTGACAGATGGGAAAAGATAAATCGTATCTGTGGCCGTAAGCGAAAGCGCCTGATTTCTCATAAAGCGGTCAGAGAGTGGAACATAATGACTGATAAAACGGGAACTAGGTATACACAAGAAAGAACTAAGCTTAAATGAGAAATACCTTTGTTTCTGCACCCACCTTCCGCACTGACTTTTAACAGTCAAGAGGTAACTGCTTTATTTTTTTCCTTTACTAGCAAGTTCTGCTGCCATTATCAATATGAGGACCTGAGGCTCATTTCTCGTGATACGATAAAACAAAGATGTTGGTTCAAGTCGGATTCTCTTTGCGTCATCCTTAATTAATAAGGAAGGGGTTGTTTGATGAGTTTAATGCCTGGACTCTATAAAAATGCATTACACGCATATGTACTTACGCTACAAGCAAATTAAATCCCTCTGGCTGGTGAATGGTTTATCCCGAGCTCCCTTGTGCGGCGTAATAACACTCAACAGCGCATTTCCAGAGCTGCATGCCAATCGGAGTTATTTTTCAATTACAATTACGGAACGCCCGTCTGTGAATCTCGATAGAATACTTGGTGCTCCAACGAACAAACGGCGAAAGCAGAAAGAAGCGGCGGTACCGGGTCCCGAGGCGTGCCCGGAAAGAACAAGAAGCGCGTCTGGGCGGTCCGGAGTCGACTTTAAGCGGCAAGTTCCTGCTAACGCAAACTTTCTTCTTTTTCTGGGCAGAAGCAATTTCTGCGTTTCCGTCTCGACAGGCCCTTATCCGCACGGACATGATAATTACTAGCACGGCCACGGTATGAGAAAAGCGAGGAAGACGGAAAAGAGAAATTTAAGTGGAGGTGCAACACAGAAGTGATCTAGCACGAACATTGTGTTGGAGACAACGGTCTGTAAGTGGGTAGTCTGCCGCTGCTGGAGGACTTCTGGATAAATGCTTTACTATGTAAAACAACCCAACGATTCACCAATATATCAGGTGTCTTCCATTGAGACCGTGTGGGTCACTTCAAATCTCTCTGGTAAGAGTAGAGCGATAGAAATGCTACGGTGCTCAGATATTACTAAAACACTGCTGCAGTCGCGTGACAAAGAGTTTATTCTTATAATAAACAAAGCTTACAAATTTCATTGTTGAGGAATTATAGACATACATTATTTGCGTTATGCCTCATAAGAGCATGAAAGCGAGAGGCAAACATGTATACACTGACCTCCAGAACAGAGTGCGTCGTGTAGCAACACTGGCAGAAGAAAGTGAATCCACAGCTACAACATCAAAAGGGCAATTCACCTTTTTAACTTTTTAAAGAACGTGCTCGATGATTACAGTCTTCTTGCATGGAACAAACTCATACTAGAAATTGTACCAATGTTTACTATTCGGCACTGAATGGATGGAATTTTCCTCGAGGCAGTCTGAAAACCAAGACGATCCTGTCTGACACGCGAGAGTAAACAAAATCAGAAGTCTGCAGGAATGTGTATGTTATCTGCGAAAGTGAAACTTTCTGCTTTCTGCTCCATTGAAATCTTGCGCTGCAAAACACCATCATGGAATTCTCCGTGATGCCCACAAGAATTTGACGTGATTGCAGCCAGAGTGACAAAAGTGGAAGTAAGTTCAGATAAGAGAGATTTTTACTACCTCCAGACGTCTGAATTTTGGAAGACACGGTTGATGACAAGTTTTAGATTGAGACAGTGTCGACCTAGCGATGAGAGTAACTAAAATTTCTTCCACTCCATTAGGCCGTCTGGTACAGAAATGGTATGTAGAATATTTGAATTAAAAACATTCTTGTTTGCAATTAATTTTTTATTAACAACGCATTTCGCCTTCGTAGGAGATCTGCAGATTGTCAATAACTACAACAAAATAATCAAAAATTAGGGTATAATATTAGCTTGCACGATTTTAAATGTGAATAAGAAATTTTTGCTAACGTTAAAATTTTCCTTTTACAAAACATCAAAAATAAAACAACTGTTTTCTGCTAGACTGAAGCACGCGTATAACTAGATGAACCAGCAAAGACCCAGTCAAAAAGACTAATATAATGTTGTGTATCCACGGGACAGAATGGTAAATAAATAATCAAAATGAACGAGACATAACTTAATAAATATGATTCAACGAGTGCTTCTATCTAGCACAGAGCCGTTTTACTTTTTTTTTTAATGTTGGTAATAGAAAAGGTCTCGCTGAGTCCATCTGGTTCGACTCGTGCTTCAGTACAGCACAGAGCTGTTTTATTATTTTTAATAAGTTGTAAAAGGGAATTTTTAATGTTTGTAATAATTTCTTATTTATATTTAGAATCGTGCAAGCTAGGACCTGAGGCGGTAATTTTTAAGTTGATTAAAATACGCACTCTCTGACCGCTAGATAGCGATAACATCTGTGACAACGATAAAAGATAGCGGGGCCAGAGATGAGCAATCCAGCGCGCACTAATCAATTAGTAGCTGCCTGTCTGTCCATCTGCCTATGTTGAAATCTAAAAGAGAGTGAGAAGCAGGTGTAAAAAATTGTATGCACGCCACGTATTATTAACCTTTTGAATGTATTACGTAAGGGTTGTGTGTAAAAATATACTCAGGGTAGTTTCAAAAAGTTGTTTATATATTTATTTATTAGGCCGTGAAAGCGCTGTGTAACAAAGATGTGGGCGATCGTGAGGACCTGCAAGGACGCCAGTAATAATGGAGGGAAACACCAACGTGTCACCGCAGCGATGAAGAGATGTAAGCAATTATTTCAGGAAGGGACATAAGAAATATATTTAATTTTTATAACTATGTATTCATAACGAAACCTTATTGTTCAATTTTTTATTCATTAGCTACAGTGACTGTTCGAATAGCCGAAATTATCCGATAATACATTCCGGAATAATTTTATTAAAATAATTTAATCCTTTAAATAATATTTCCTTTATTTCCTAATCCGTGTTTCCCAATAATTTTCTTACCGACCACACCCTAATTTTTGCTTATTTGTTATGTCCCATGAAGTAGAAACGCGTTGTTAATAAAGGAATAAGTTGCAGTCAAGATTGTTTTTAATTAAAATATGACAATAATTCTCGAATTGAGGTCCACGTTTAGTCCCGCAGCGAATAAAGTTGTTTTTGTGTTTTTTTTGTTTTTTTTTTCAAGTAGTACAGTAGGCAGAAATCTCGCCGGCACGAAGAACAGTTAACAGAACATTGGCTCGAAAAGCACCCGATAAATCGTTATGTGTTCGGCTGAAGGTAATGTAAACGTAGGATGCGACCTAGGAACTTTGCTGTTTGGAGAATGATTGCAAAAGTGTGTGAAGTGGAAAGAAGAAGAAAGCGGTGCAACGCTGAAGTGGATGGCCATTCATGCAGTGAAAAGATTTAATTGTGAATAGATACCTTGTATAATAAGTTCAGCTTTACAAGATGTAATCGTCGAGTGATGAACTCAAGAGTTAGTTACTTAACTTAACCAGAGCTTACATGTGTTACGAATCTTCGTGAGGCGGAGTGCTGGAAGAAAGGATGATATAGATTTAGCGTCCCGTCGACGACGAACATGTATAACAAGCGTGGGAATAAGAAGAAAGAAGAGAGAAATAGGCCGCAATTTTTCCAAAGGAAAGATTGAGGGAATTGTATGACATTGTGGGCTCAGTATCTCCGAGGGTACGTTCAGCAGCTTAATCGGAAAGGATATCTTCCCAAGACCACAATGGTGCCTATACTCGCTTCGTCTGGGAGTTGTGTCTTAGATGTATGTGTTAAGTGTAGGTACTGTAATCGATTCGTGTGTAGTGCAATGTTTTGTTCGTATTTTATGAGGTTGAGAGAGAGGAGCCGGTACATGGCCTGCTCCTCTCGAATAACACGAAGGGGACCACCTTGCTTAACGTCTCCATCTGAAGGACTGGTCATCGTTAACAGTTTCACATGCCTTCATTCCAAGCCACACTGCGTAGAAGTTTGGAACATCGCCCAGGAGAATGGCGAAAGGTCTAGTTATGTGTGATTTTACGCTGTTGGTGGTGGCACGTGAATCCCTCCCTCCTCCCCGGATGCTAGCTGGTTGGAAAATTTTGGAGCGCTCTCGTCTGTCGTTTGGGGGTAATCAGACATTGACCCAATGTATAGTCTCTCCTGTAAAGTCAGTGTAGTCAAAAACTAAGAAAGAAAACTGAATTCTCTTTCGTTTATAGGAGAGACGCTAGGAACTACGAGAGCTGATCAACAAAGACAGAGATTGATTTTTTTCACAGTTGTTTATTGCTCCGTTTCAGTGTTTACATGGTCTTTTTCAAAATAGTCCCCTCTTGAATGTACTGTTCATACCATCTCTTGCCAGTCCTCGATCACATGGTGGAGGCTATTCTTTGTCAGGTCCTTGAGAATCGCCTCACCTCTCTTGAGCACTGCTTCAGAGTTCTCAAATCGTATGTCCATTTTTCCTTTAGTGTTGGGAACAGTCACAGTGTGTAAGATCGGGGCTGTAAGGTGGATGTGATACACAGGTAATGTTGAACTGAGCCATAAATTGCATGACTTGATTTGCGATTTGAGGCCGCATGTTATCATGATGGAGTTGCCACCCAGTTCGAGAAGGTGCTCGTCGTTTCCTTACAATGTGCTTCCACGGTTTAGCCAACACTGACGCTTAGTATGCTGCAGTAACAGTAGTGCGAGGGGGAACTCCATGCTAGTAAATCATTCTATAGGATTAAAAAAAAATGTGATCACCATCACTTTCTCTGCGAATGGAACAACTTTCGCCTTTTTTTGGTGTTGGAGAACCTGGCGATTTTCACCTGTGCTGGATCGTTTTCCAGCAAGATCATAACGATGGGCCGTGATTCATTACCGGTGATAATATTCTAGAAAAGCATCCCCCCTATCAGCAAAGAGACACAGCACCTCACGACTTGTCTCCATTCGCTCCGCCTTTTGTTTGGGAGTCAACAGACGTGGCGCCTAAGGGGCACAAACACGGGAAATATAGAGACGATTATGGATAATCATTAAAACACTGTCATATGAAGTTCTCAACACTTCACTGAGGTTACGTAATGTTATCCGCTGATCCTCACTCCGGTCGCAGCAGAAGTGGAAACACGAGGCCCACATTGCTTAACATAAACAAGTCGGACTTCTTTGAAGTCCTTGAACCAGTTACACTCTTTACAAACTATTGCATGAGGTAGTGCACCTTCAACTTACGTTTGGTGCAGCTTTTCGTAAGTCTCATTGGCTGTATGGTTTAAACAAACACAGAATCTTACGGCACAGTACTTTTCCTCTTGCGTCACTTCCACTATCTGGTATGCGTACTGGTAAGAGCACTACAAAATACTGAGTCAGTCAAAAAGGATTTCACAACTTCGGAATGACATGGAATTTTATCGATGTATTTTACAGAATCGATAGATGTGTCATTTTTAGCAAACAACCTCAATCTCCGCATAAAACTGTCTCGTGTCATTTTGATTCGATGTGGCTACCATTTGTGATGCCGCAAACATACTACCGGTAATCAATATACTCCCACACTCGTTGCAGAAAATCAGGCGTAACTTGTGCCACTGATTTGCTACAACGGTATGGTAGATTTGATTCTTCAGGTCGGCTGAATTGTTTGTTAGGGGAGGAAAATTCACACGGTCTTTAATGAAAACCCAGAGAAAGGGCCAGCGACCATTCGACTGGCCGTTCACGACCAGTCTAACGACGACTTGGGAAGCGATTATCGAGGAAACCTCGAACATCTGTGGGGAAATCATGTGGTGCACCATCTTGCTGGCAGTAAATCATCCCATCTCGGTCATCCTCATCTGTCTGTGGAATTAAAACGTTGTGGCAGAGTTCGTTTGATGAAACTAAAATTAAGCCGGCCGAAGTGGCCGAGCGGTTTTAGGCTCTACAGTATGGAACCGCGCGACCTCTACGGTCGCAGGTTCGAATCCTGCCACGGGCATGGATGTGTGTGATGTCCTTAGGTTAGTTAGGTTTAAGTAGTTCTAAGTTCTAGGGGACTGATGACCTCAGCAGTTAAGTCCCATAAAGCTCAGAACCATTTGAACCATTTTTTTTAAACCAAAATTAACAGCGAGCACACTCCCCAGTCCAGAGGCAAGGTTGCCCGCTTGATCCTACCGATACCAACTGTCTGCTTTAATCTGAGACTGTGGTATCGCCATTGTAAGTTTGCACGACGCTGGCGCCTCCTGGTGGTGAAATGGGGTACTGATGCACTACATGAATCAAGGTTGAGGTTGTTTGCCGCAAAATGACTTATCTACCGGCTCTGCACGTTATCTTAATAAATAAATTTGTATGTCATTCCAAAGTTTTAAAGTTCTTTTTGACTTACGACAGTGCTGCCGCCTATGGACATTATACATAAAAATCTGGTCTTTCCAAATATTCACACTAAAGATGGGGAGCTATCACGGAAGCTACAGAAAAGAAATCAGTCTCAGTCCTCTTTGATCATCCTTCCCGAAATTGATTTGCGATGGAGATGAGGAGATACCTGCCGTATTGTGTCAAGGATGCCGGAAGGGGAAGTGGTGGAGCTAGGCGCTTCACAGGCGGTCGGTGCGGTCTGCCGGGGACCTGTCGCCGCCGCCGCCGCCGCCGCCGCCGCCGCCCTGACCTGCGCCAAGTGGCGGAGGCTGCGAGAGTGGAGCCAGTGGAGCGCCACACCCGCGCTATTATTAGCACACGGGAGCGGAGCGGCGAAGATACGGCCGTCCGATACAGGGGCTACCGTGCGTGACCTAGACCACGCCACGGCGCGCGCTCCCTCTCGCCTTCACACACACACACACACACACACTCAGAGAGAAGCCAGAAAGGAGACTGGCCGACCGCTGCCGCCCGCCGGCTGCTAATTATAGGAGCACACAAGACGCGCGGTAACGTGCCGGGGAGGCTCGCGTCCTCCGCATTCCCACGCCGCGGCCGGCGGAGATGACTCGCCAGGCGGAGCCACGGGGGCTGGCCCTGATAGCCAGCTTCCCCAGTCCAGAGGCAAGGTCGCCCGCTTGATCCTACCGATACCAACTGTCTGCTTTAATCTGTGACTGTGGTATCGCGCATCGATACCTCACTACCAGTGTCTTTAAGTTGGCAACGGAAGTGCAAGCTTCCTTCAGAGGCCGACAGCAGTTGCGCCGGATTCGGCGGACCCAATGGTGCGCACCTGCTGAGCCACGTCAGTACCGGCTCTGGATTACGATCGCCCTCTCCCGACACTTAGGACGGTCGGCGGCAGGCACTCAGCCCACTTGCACTAGGAGCCTCTTCGCTACGATACTATCGTTAATGCTTAATACAGAGTCGCGCCGAGTGGCCGCGTGGTTTGAGGCGCCGTGTCACGGATTGCACGGCCCCTCCCGCCGGAGGTTCGAGTCCTTCCTCGGGGCCGGCCGGTGTGGCCGTGCGGTTCTAGGTGCTTGAGTCTGGAACCGCTTGACCGCTACGGTCACAGGTTCGAATCCTGCCTCGGGCATGGATGCGTGTGATGTCCTTAGGTTGGTTAGTTTTAAGTAGTTCTAAGTTCTAGGGGACTGATGACCATAGATGTTAAGTCCCATAGTGCTCAGAGCCATTTGAACCATTTGAACCCATTCACTACGATAGAAGAAGGAGACATTGTACACCGTGGATAGGTCTAACACTGATGGAGGCGATTCGAGTGCGGTACTAAGAGCCGAGCATTTAAGTGCAGAGCCTGCACTAGTTGATCCACAAATAAAAAAATAAATAAATTATTCTAGTTTTAAAATGTTTCAGTACTGGTACATGTGGTGTATCCCGATTGAGATCACACTATACAGGGTGAGTGAGGAAGGTACATGCTTTGAGGGGTGACACTATTAGTAAATCCGAACAGAAAACTTCATATGGACATACGCCCTATTCCGAGTGGTTTCCAAGACAGAGCACATTTAATATGACTTTTGTACTTTTTTCTAGAATAACTGCAAAAGCGTGAGGCAGTATGAAATTAAAATACATTCCTATTCATTTTTCTCTTTACGTTTGCTCGAAGAGAGTGAGAGAATACTGAAAGTCTTGAGCTATCCGCACGCGCTGTGGCTTAGGTAGTTTTTGGAGGCCTGTTGGAGACATTTTCCCGATTTGACAGACCACAAGGATCCTGCATCAAGTTGTTCGACTCAACTTCCTCAACACTACTGTGGAACGCTGTAAATAATTGCAATGTTTGAGTAATACAAAAAATAAATAACAATTTACAGTAAATGCGCTATCTCGGAAACCATTCGGTGTAGGGCGTATGTCCGTATGACGCTTTTTTGTTCAGTATCACTGATACTTTCAGCCCTCAAAGCATGTACTTTTTCTCGTGACTCACCCTGTATATTGACCCAGTCACGACATTGCAGCCACACACCTGATGCGTGCTAAAAGCGTACAGCTAGTCATGGCACACATTCAACGAATTCTTAGCGCATGGTCGGCGGTAGACTCCTCACGATGTACACGTATGTTTACTACTGATAACGTACACTTTGCTGGTTTACGCTTGAAGTTTCGCACTCTGACATTACAAACTTTATAATAATGGTTGGAACCCAGTTGATTTTGGGCCCATGAAATTAAGTGTCATTCTTCTTTCCGCTTACTGAAATTAAAATCTGTTATGATGGGTCGGGTTGCGATAGTCACGTTGCGTCAGTCACAAACTGTGAGCATATGGCTTTATTAAAAAGCCATGTTTGGCAACTGTTAGACTGATGTTTCGTAATAACTTATGGTGGTTTATGTCATCGAAAAGTGGTTTAATTAGCAGCTTAATTTCTTGTGTATCAATTAATTTGTTGTGTATGATATCCTTTACATATTTACTAGCTGTAGCGAATCACTTACTGTGGTGTGCGTACTGTAAGAGCTTCGGTACACACACCATCAGATTATTTGACTTGTCGCTCTAACGAAGTAGGCGAGTGTCAGCAATATGTCTCGTGGTCTTATCGTGGCGTGTTTATCTTCTGCCGTTACGTCAGATGATAGAAATGACACTTGCATGCTTAGAGTATCAGACTGACAGTGGCCAACTTTAAACAGAACTTGATTAATTTTCACACACATTTATTAAAATAATAACAAGCATAAAAATTACGTAACTTGATTCTGGATGCTGTTTACAATTGACAATCTGAAGTTCCTTTGGTCCTGGTACGTTAATCTTATTCTCACATATCTCTGATACTCGACAAAGTGTCTATTCATTTATCTTCAGGGCTATATACAGGAATCTGGTAGTCTTATTAGGCGCAGACTGAAACTTGACTATAGACTGGTACAGACTAATGCAGACTGGTACAGACTGGTGCAGACAAATGCAGACTGACTAATCGGAGGTCTGTACACTCGTTATAATACCTCGTGCGTTCATGTATCACTGCGCGAGTGTGATCCTCGAGGAGAGAAGGTTCTACGTTAGCAGCAATCTCGTGGGTTGCGTTACATATTAATACGCGGATCGTCGGAAGCAGAATTTGGTCCGTCTCTATGGCAGCGCCATCTCGTAGTGCGGAGACGGACGAGCGCTGCGCCTGCGCTGTTGTGTTTAGCGGGGCGCGCTCTAGTGGCAAAGTCGTGTACGCGCTGACTACGCGGAACTATGTACACAACACTTACATAAATTTGAAATTGCCAGAAACTCGGATCGTTTAAGGTAGTTAAACAGCATGGCGAAGACTAAGCGCAAGAGCTTCATTTCATGACGTAGCTATGGACTCGTATAGAAGACTAACACAGTTCAAGGATAAAATCTTTGCATCCAGTGTCCTCCATACACCCGATGAAACGTGGGAAATGAGAACGAAATCAAGGGCTCCGGCGTCACGTATCAGATACCAGCGTAGCTTGAATGTCAAAAGTAGTGCACAGATGTTTCCATGTCAACGGTAGTGTATAGACGTTCCCACAACACATTCGTACTATGAGAAGGTGCACCGTGCCTGTTCCCGCAGCGACCGGTTAGCGAATCAGACAGCTGATCGTCGGTAGGCCCTCTGGCGGGCCACGGCCACCCAGCTGCGCGACAGAGACCGGTGGGCTGTATTTTTAGCTCCGCCCTAACAAACGGTGTTCTGCCCGGCCACGTGTTCGCCCGTAGAGCATTGTACTCAGGCGTGGTCCACAGCTTTAGACATAAACACAAGTTTCTGCTTCTCGACACCCGATCCGCTGCGTTTCATAAACACAAGTTTATTTAGTCGCGCTTCCGACCTGTTAGACCAGCTGTTTGAGTAAAGCGCTGTGCTCCGGAAGGGCAGATGGGATGCGCCCAGTCTGAACTCTCTCGCTGGCCTGTGGGACAGCATGGGCATGGAACTGTGCATATGTTGATAAGTTTTTAAGTCGACACAATGAATCAAAGGCTGTTGGCCTGTTTAATGTGCACGAGCTATGGCGAGATTGTCGCAGTCATGACAGCCAGGAGAACACAAACAGGATATGTAGAAGCTGAAGGCGAAAGATTTGTCTTCGTATCACTACTGAAATTCTCTGCATTATCGTATACTACGAATAAAAAAACAAAGTACCTACATCGTTGGCAACTGTCTCTTTTCTGACGAAGAGGCAGGCATACTTTCCTACATTAGAAGTTGCAGTCTGAGTCTGAGGGAGTATTGGAAGACGAAATTACCAGCAAATCAATTTTTTCTGTATGAGATACTTTCGTCGTTACGAGAGTCACTTACGGTTTCGGAAGTGGATAGTTTTCGACAGAGCTGCAAAAATACAGGGTGTATCAAAAAGAATAATCCGATTTTAAAAAAATCATAACTATTACATTATTTGAGATATGTGGGTGAACAACGTACTGTTGGAAAGAGAAAACTTTACGTTGTTTTCGCTACGTAGTAGCACTGGCAACTGGAAGTGCGGGAATTTTTAAATCAAAGGATTACTGAACGATTGATCGGTCGCACTGGACCAAATGATTCAGCTCTACATTACTGGCCTCCAAGGTCACCGGACCTGTTTGTATGTGATTATTTCTTGTAGGAGTTTACAAAGGACCGTTTATATGCCTCCGTTACCAACATCAATGAATAAACTGAGACATCGCATAATAGGAGCTGTGAAAGCTGTAATTCAAGACATGGTCGCTGCAGTGTAGGAACAATCTGAATACCGCATTGACAACTCAAGTGTGGCGTATTGAGCACCTAAGGAAAGGTATGAAAAGAAAATTTTGGGTTCCAGTTCATTAGAAAACGAAATTCATTGTATATGTCTATTAGTTTCAGAGATATTTGATACACCTCATATACGACAATGTTAATTATTTTAAATGCATGCTCTTTCAGAGATGCAGGGGCGAAACGATGGGAATAATAACGATGAACGCCTTGTTGTCTCACTCTTCCTATTGCGGAAATCCAAGCAATGTTGCAAGCATTAGGGGATGCGTGGTAGGGTTTGGGTCGGTCCGAGGAGCCTGCACGGATAGTTGAGCCGCCTAGGCCGGCCGTTGGCGATAAGCGGGAAATCTGGGTTCGAGTCTCGTCCAGCCCAAATTTACATGTGTCACTAATAGGTAGTATATCCACACGTAACACAAATAATGCCAAATATTTCACAGCCAGCGAATACCTTTCGTAGTAGAAAATATATGAAGCTGGAGTCGAATGACCACACCTTTTAAAAAGAAGAAAACTGCATCAGTCTACCTAAAACATGACGAATAGATAAATTTCAAATAGTCCCACACTCCGATCGACTTCCTGAGCTTTTAAAATTCGAGAAGGATATTAAGTATAACATGTAAAATATATAATGCAGAATTCTTCAGAGGTAACGCAATTTGGCTTGAGAAAAGTGCTAAACACTGGATACAATTGAAACAGGGGACTTAAATTTTGTGCGAATATTTCCAGCCATGTGTCTGTTTCATAATCAGACACGTAAGCTACTACACAAGTACAATTTTTTGCGTTGGTTGGGTGGCTCGTAGCGTGCTAAGTCAATGAAGAAGTATCATTCACTAGTAACCAGCATCTGAAGCTGTACCCACAGGCAGCGACTCATTCTGGGTGTTCACAAAATTTTAGATTCAGATGAATTTGAGAGTGTGAAATTAACAGAATCTGATGTGAAACAGTTATGCTTATCAACACACTTAGTACGCTATAACACATTCACAGATTTTTTCTGTAACTGAAACACGTACTGATGTCCGATCTAATTTTAGTATATAGTGAGTGAATTGGCATATCTGAGGAGTGTGTTATCACGTAGTGGGATTTACGCCGAGCGAACGGCGATAAATGTCTGCCGCAGTGTGCTGCCACCTGGTGGCACTGCCGTAAACCTGTAAGGGCTAGCTGTGCACATAGTGAACTGTGCACGTTGCTTATCAGATCCCTATGTATTCGGCCCATAAGACAATTACGTCACACCCATTGCGCATGTGCAAAATCTCCTTAAAACGTGCACAACCGAAGGTGTGCTCGCGGCACTGATGTCAAGTTTCAAGGAGTCTAGACGAGCAGTAGCGCTGTAGATATAAATGCCGTATCTTTCAGGTTGCACATCTGTCACGTTTAACAACATTCAAAGAAAAATAACTCATAAATCCGCAGGGTGTGGAAAGTTAGGGTGCTCACGTGCTCTTACACTGCCCACAGGGTTCGAAATGCACTTTTTTTTTTCCTACCCGAGAGGACATTGTTTACCAGTATTTATTTCTGAATTGTCTGACAGTCACATAAGCATTGTATATACAATGAACAAAATGTGAAGTTTTCTTGTTTCGCTAAGGGGCAATGACAACATGTTCTCTGAAGGTGCGACAGGTAGTAGCATCGAACAAGTTAACAGAAGAGAATCTCAGTAGCATAGTCTACGTTTATGAACACTTGAGGATGTGTTTCATTGAGACGTCGAGATCTCCATCCTTTACGTCGAGAAGAATTGTCTCAGCTGCAAGTGCGCTGTTTTTGCGCACGAAAATGCCCTGCTTGATGTACTCAGGGGGCTGTAAGGTGTTGTAGTACAATTACTTGAATGGCCAAACAGTTGGGGGGCCGCCCTGTCAAGTAGCCGCGGCAGTGAGAAGTGTGACACACATCCGCGGCACGCTCCGACGGCACTCGCATGCATATTCCGCGGGACGCGGGACGCAAGGGCAGCGTGGCGTGCTGGAACGCCACATAAAGGCGCAGCGAGCGGCAAAATTATTTCAATGAGCTTGTGGCCTTCCAGGAAGCGACATATTACGCAGCAATTCAGCTCATTTAAGGCGTCTCACTTCTTAGAAGCGCACAAAACTGTAAGAGGCAAAATTAAATAATCATCGCTTTCAATTGCGGTGCTTTGTACACGCACGCGAATCCGGCACGCTCTCACGGACAATTTGGGTTTTTAGTAACCGTCATACAGTGAGCTGCTCCAGTTGATTGTTACATATGGCTTAGAGAGTTCGTCCAAACTTACGACATTTGTTATTTACTATCCACTTGGGCCCGCTGCAGTCTTACATTTGGGGTGAAGTAATTTGGAATGTCCCCCATGGTTTCATTTCAGGACCACGTCTTCTCTAACATTCATTAACGACTGTACAAAAAATTTGCTTTGGTCTGTAATGGTACTATTATTTTGTCTAGTGCTACAGGTTTCAGTACTAATAATCACTAGTCAAAATAAAAGTGTGTCTGTAGACTATTGGTTTCAGTACTACACGGTCTACTCACATTAATGTTTCGGCCGGCCAGTGTGGCCGAGTGGTTCTAGGCGCTTCAGTCTGGAACTGTGCGACCGCTACGGTCGCAGATTCGAATCCTGGCTCGGGCATGGATGTGTGTGATATCCTTAGGTTAGTTAGGTGTAAGTAGTTCTAAGTCAAGGGCACTGATGACCTCAGATGTTAAGTCACATAGTTCTCAGAGCCATTTGAACCACATTAATGTGACCGTCACCAATGTTCGACGTCAACGTGCGATAGGCACTCACAGATGGCAGCACTAGCAGTGCAGGGTATGTGAAGCGTGTGCGATGGGGAGGAGGGGGGGGGGGGGGGGGACAGTGCAGTCTTTGTCGTGATGCGGAAACGGAGACATTTATCTGACGTCCAAAAGGGCACGATCAGTGGCCTACGGACCAAGTGTAGAAGCATTTCCGAAACGGCTAGGTCTGTAAGCTGTTCGCGTGCCGCCGTGGTTAAAGTAGAGCATGCATGGCAAAACGGCGTTACGCAAAAGCAGCCTCGTGGCAACTGTGTGTGCACCACGGGCCATAGATGACAAGGTAGGGTTGGGTTGTTTGGGGGAAGAGACCAAACAACGAGTTCATCGGTCTCATCGGATTAGGGAAGGATGGGGGAAGGAAGTCGGCCGTGCCCTTTCAAAGGAACCAGCCCGGCATTTGCCTGGAGCGATTTAGGGAAATCACGGAAAACCTAAATCAGGATGGTCTGACTCGGGATTGAACCGTTGTCCTCCCGAATGCGAGTCAAGTGTGCTAACCACTGCGCCACCTCGCTCGGTAGATGACAAGGGTAAACGACGGCTGGGGAGATATGTACAGGCGAACAAAGGTGCAACTGCTGATCAAGTGACAATCCAACAGTTTACCAGCAGCGTCTCTTCAACGACTGTTCAGCGAACGTTGGTGTGTAATGGACCTCCACAGCAGGCACCTGCTTCATGCACCCCTGCTAACTGCTGTTCATCGGCGACGAAGGCTGGAATTTGCGCAAATGAAACATCTGAAAGCAAACACCCTGCCACAGTCATCGGCAAGATCCAGACCGGAGGAAGGGGCGTTATGGTCTGGAGAATGTTTTCGTGGCGTTCCCTGGGAGGTCTCGTGATTGTGGAAGGCACAGTGTATCGAGACAAATATATACTTATCCTTAGGGACCATGTCCAACCTTACATGCAGTTTGTTTTTCTTCGGCATGATGGTATCTACCAGGAGGACAATGCAACGTGTCACACAGCTCGCTGTGTACGTGCGTGGGTCGATGAGCAACAGGTTGAGTTTACCGTACTCCGCTGGCCATCAAACTTCCCAGATTTAATCCAATGGAGAATCTGTGGGACCACCTTTATCTGGTTGTTCGCGCCATAGATCATCAGCCACCAAACCCAGTGCAGCTGGGCACACCACTGGAATTGGCATGGTTTCACGTCCCTGTCGCAATCTTCTAGAACCTTACTGAATCTCTTCCAGCTCGACTCGCAGTGATCCATTCTGCAAATGGTGGTAATTTAGGCTTTTAACAGGTGGTCGCATTAATGTGATTGGACAGTGCAGTAATCAGTAGGGAAAATGAAAACGACGCTATAGACTACACTAAATAATTTCTTCTGTGTTGGCAACTGTTCCAGCCGACAGTATATCGGGAATATTTATTAACTGCTTGCTACAGACCATTCCGACACTTTCAAAGTCATTTGATAAAACTGTCCCAGATTCAAATCAAGTCGTGACTAATAAATCATTGAATGTATTTGGAAACACACATTCTGGTTTGTAGGTTATAGGTTACAATGAAATTCTTATATTAAGTATCTCACAAATATTTCTATGAGGGTTGACAGCTTCATTAAAGTGCTGGAATGATTACTGGGCTGTGCTCGTCAGTCATCTGGCATTGAGAATAGATGGGAATCTGTCATAACGAACATATTCATGACTACCAGTGTAAGATGGATGTAGTTGGCTTTACGACCAGAATTTCGTCCACCGTCAGCACCTGTGATGCGCTTCAGCTGACTTAGTTACTAAGGTCTCATTTCTTAGTATTAAAGGGGAATGGTTTGCGGTAAAGGATGGTTCCAGTCCATAATTATTTCATCCCGCCCATTAGTGGTGTTAATTATTGAACCTTATCGCAGTATTTAGCAAGACGAAGAATCTTACACAGGCATCGCTATACGTCAACTCGTTATTCAGATTCGTGGATGTAAGAACAGTATTTGTTTTTGAATACGAGACGAGGGAACATAGCTTTCTTTGTCGTTCAAAAAAGTGTGATTTTCTCAGTGACATACGTTTTATGTTTCTGTAAAACTAGAAACAACGAGTTTTTAGGACCAGATTTCAACGTACTCTTTAGGCACACTTACTTTATTCTCTGCAGAGTCACTGAATTTTTAACGTTAAAATTTGTTACTTAATTTTTCAAATTTTGATTCTTGTAATGACAACTTTTGTGTGTTGGTATGGCTGTCGTTTTCCTTTTCTCTGCGCTTTCATTTGTAAACACAAGTTAACCACTTATGCAGACACATTATTATTATTCACTGAATTATGTAACTGGGAATTAGTGCTGTGTGCTATGAGAGTGTGACAGCTAACGCTGGTCTTATCAACAAAAATAAAACGCGAAACTATATATCAGAATTGCCGAAAATTGTAGCTGTCTTACAATTTGTCTTTCTTGGAGAGCCATGACGAATTTCGAAAACGTACTAGCAGAAAAAAAATCTGTTCGGAAAGCCACTATGCTTACTGGAACAGAGAAAAAGCAGCCTGAAAATCACTAACACACAAGGGTAAGCTACGAAGCGAAAGTCGGCTCGAGCATTTTTGTTCCCATTTCCAGGACCTAACATTCATGATTCAGGAAGACAAGTTTTCGTAGGTTACATATCAAACCAATTTGTCCGTCAACTAACTGTTCGCGCACCATTTAGAGCTCTGAATAGAACTGAAGCATGAATCACGCAGCTCTCTATTCTGTCGCAGTTGTGATAAGTAAGCTCCGCACTGCGGAACAGAAGTTCCACTCAGGTTTGCGAGAAATACTTCCACTCAGCTGCCCCGCATAGGGCGACGGTACGGTGCACTCCACACTGCCCGCATCTCCAATTAACTCGGCATGAAGCATTACTGACAGTTATTCGACTAAGGGTTGGAACCGTGGGAAGGGGCACAGACAATGAGAGCGTCGTTGTCGTTAGGTCGTGTAAGTGAGGAATTAGTGTCGTTACCTACGTGCAGTGGCCCACTGCTTGTCGCTATGCCCAACGTACAGTAGAAAAAAGTACCCATCCCTTCTTCATTTTAACACTTCCGTCACTTTTCTCATCGACATTTCCACTTGGCTGTTAACGTTGATCAATAAATTTAGTGTCTTTAGCCCTCTGACTACCAGTTTTATTTAAAAAACGTTTATGTACGGTTATTTTAATTAATGTTTTAAACAGAAGTAACAATATGAAAAGAATACTTCTCATCGTTTGGTTTTCCAAGATGGTTGGAGGGGGGCGGGGAGTGCGGTATGGGGTACGACATACAAGATTAGTCATAAGTACCTCCACACCGAGTGGGGCAGGGGCAGCGCGTTGGTTAGCACTCTTGACTCACATTCGGGAGGACGACGGTTGAAACCCGCGTCCGGCCACCCTGATTTCGGTTTCCCGTAATTTTTCTAAATCGCTCAAGGCAGATGCCGGGATGGTTCCTTCGAAAGGGCGCGACCGCTTCCCTTCTCCATCCTTCCCTAAGCCGAGGATGTGGTCCGTCTCTAGTGACCTCGTTGTCGATGGGACATTAAACTCTTATCTCCTCCTCCTCTGCAAGTACCTCCAGAGGATGACTGCGCAAAACCTGTAAGACATACTGAAAACAGACTCACATCAATGGACAGATAATCTCGTGAAGTTTGTCACACACACTACAGGTGCTCAATAAAGGCTTCGTTCGTGATCTGCCAAGAGTGAGTTACTGGGTGCAAGTCGTTGACGCAGTGTGTCCGGGAAAAGCCTGAGCCAGCCATCTTTGCGAATCTGGTAATTCGGTAGCCTGTCTGCAGGTGCGAACTAATTCGATGTCGCAGTACGGGATCAAGGATTAACAATGAAACTTGAGGACAGCGCAACCTACATGTGCAGTCCGTAAATATAAGAATTCTGCTAACTAGCAGCAGGTTTCCCTTTCCCAATTACTAGTGGGACACTGATACGTGACAGTGACATGCATCAAATTCCAATTGGTTCCCTGATAACCTATAGTGGGGCACAGACGTTCCGTTGGTAGTCTTAGGGTTAAGAATAAGCACCAGTGTCTCTACAAGAATGCATTTTCGATTATTTCTTCCTACGCGTAACTGGAAAATAAAAAACATCGTACCGTTCTAGAGATAAATGTGGTTGCACCTTCATCTACCTATAAACTCCACAAGTTGCTGTACAGTGCATGGCAGAGGGTACGTCGGATTTCTGGTCTATTCAATTCGCGTGTTGGGGGACGGACAAATGACTTGTCTATATGCCTCTGTACATGCAAATTTCTCATTTTTTCTCATGATCCCTATGCGATATACAGGATGGTGGGAGCATAATGCTCGCAAGAACTTTGCTCGATTACAGCTTCTCTACATTTACCCTAGTGCCCTAAACATCTCTGTTACATTAGCTTCCTCGTGTATTGGTCCACAGCATCGACGTGATTTCTAAATGATTAAACCTTTTCAAATATGCACCGTAAATTGCCAAATTCCTTAGACAAGACGGTTCAAATGGCTCTGAGCACTATGGGACATAACATCTGAGGTCATCAGTCCCCTAGAACTTAGAACTACTTAAACCTGACCAACCTAAGGACATCACACACATCCATGCCTGAGGCAGCATTCGGACCTGCGACCGTAGCGGTCGCGCAGCTCCAGGGTGAAGCGCCTAGAACCGCTCGGCCACTCCGACCGGCTAGACAAGATGACCTTATGACATATTGTACTAAGTTACACTAATGGGCAGTTTCACCCTATTTATGACACTGACTTGTGTGAAATATTTAAAAACGTAGCACTAAATAGTTCTACCGTTTCTTAAGATCCTGGTAGCGCTATTCTGAATTGATTCGATGTCTGTTCTAATGCCTCCAAACAGTGGAATAATACTCTGGAATTGGTCATCACGTGACCAAGAGCACGTCACACTGGGTTTGGCCCCGTGAATTCCTATTCCTTTTCCCTTGTGTCCTCCCACAAGTTGCTATGGTCTCTGACAAGGTCGGAATCAGTCGTTCAAAGGCGTGGAGGTTAGAACGTAGTGACACCTGGTCGCGGTGGAGTTACTCACGTGACGTAGCATCGGTGGGCACACCCGACCGCACGCGACCAACAGAAGCGCAGGGCAGACCGCGCAGCGAGCGGCGCGGGGAACTCAGTGCGGGGATAACCACGAGCGCCGTATTATTCTGAGCCGGCAGCGTTTTTACTGCGAGGTGGGGGCGGCGGCGACACGTCCGCAGAAAGCGCACGCGTCTCTCGAAATACTGCTCATAAAAGCCCGCGCGCTGCCGCGGAAGCCGCCGGCTGGGTGCCGGTCGCTGGAAGGACGGTCCATCCTGCGGGCTGCGTGCTGCCGCGCCAGCGGTGTTAAAGCGCGCGAATAAAAACGGGAGGGGCCGCTGCCTCGTAAACGGCGACGCCTTAATTGCCGGGCCTCGGAGGGCGGCGTCGCGACGCCGCGCGACTCTTTCGGCACGACGCCAGCCGGCGGGCCGCACCACCGTCTCCTCTCTCTCATTCTGCGTAACCCGAGTCGCTGCCGATTTAATGCGTTTTCTTCTGAGGCGAAGGGCGACAGCAGGGATACTCACCCGTCTCGTGGGCAACTCTACGGCTGCAGGACTTAGTGATAGTGTAGAATAATGGTCGCTTGTATTTCGCTTGTATTTCATTAAGTAAAAAACGGAAATCTCTATAGAGAAAAGGCAATATCCCGACTGACTGAGTCACTCACTGACTCGTCATTGCCCAGCTCAAATCACAAAGCATAGAAACTTGAAATGTGCAGAGGGTATTGATCTTACATTGTAGGCATCGTTTAAGAAGAGATTTTTCGAAATTCCACCCCTAAGGTGGTGAAATTGAGGAAGAAAGGTTTCTTGAAAAATGTCGCCATTAAGGCAATTTTGAAGCTAGAACTACGAAAATTGGTATTTGATTTCTCAGTCATAAATAAATAAATACGTGTTTCAGCATTTTTGGAAATTCAACTTCTGTAAGAATGAAATAGGAGATGAAACGTTTTTTTGAAGATAAATCATTATTAAAGAACTACTAAAATGTTTTTAAAGCTACATGTGTGAAAACTAGTATCTGACTTCTCGGTTACAAATAAAATAATGAATGTTTCAGTATTTTTGGAAATTCAACCTCCTAAGGGAATGAAAAGTGCTATGAAATTATTTCATTATGGAGGCATTTTCAAAGCTGAAGCTGTGAAAATTTGTTTGGCTTCTCTCTCTCTTTTTTAAAAAAATTGGTTCACTGTTAATGGAAATTCAGTATCCGAGCGGGTGAAATAGGGGATTAAAAATTTCTAAGCTAACGTTTAGTTGTATCAAAAACATTTAAATCTAAAGCTATGAAAAAGAAATTTGTGTTTGAGAATGAAAGTTTGTATGAAGATATCAGCACAAGAACACAAAAGACTTGATAAACAAAAACCTACGACTTCAGCTACCAGAATCACATTTTGATCGGAATATATTCGAGAAAGATGATACTTCTATGGCCTTTAATTAGCGTCAAAAGTTTAGAAGGTTTGTAATTTATGAACAACGTAAATATTCAATTAATGAAAAAAATGTCTGTGCAGACCACAGTCTACGCGAGCGAAGCAGCGGACGCTAAGCTAGTAGTTGTACATTTGTATTTACCACATCTACCACGGTACGGCGTGTGATACAGCTTGCGTCAAACAGTCGTGAAAGTCTGCAGGGGAAATAAATGCAATTTTTTAGCAGCTGCAGCCATGCTAGCACTCCAGGAAGCTAGCTTGCAGTAACAGAAGAATGACTTGATATAAAGTGAAAATGGTTATTTTTTACGCTGTTACTTCTTTATTGTCAAGTCACCATACGGGGCTGTGATTTTTCCAATACGATTATGCTTCCCTGGTAGTATTAAAGTATAATAATAACTGAGAGCAATGTGTCAGGGTGCAGCGGGGATCAGTCCAGACATTTTTAAATGTGGTACCTTAATATCTAGATACATTAGTGTGTTTGTTCTCTGCATCGAACAGTCTTCCCACAAACATGTCACAAGCTCCACGACGTGATATTTTCTGCATATCCATAGCTCCACCACTAAGTGGACTTCCCTGTCTTTATAGACTAAGCATTTTGCATGCACCTGTCCACACTTCAACACCTGAGCTGCCCACGGGAAAGTAAGCACAAATGTCTTGCTTTTGCCACATGTACTTGGAGGTACTAACCAACCTAAAAACATACTTCTCCTAATAGCTATGATTATTAGTCTGCAACTGAAGTAAATACTGATGTACTGTTGTTCAGTACACCGATCTCAGTCACCAATAGAAATATCTGCACGTATACCCGATACAGCGTGTACATAATTCTCGCAGTAGTCCAGCAGTATTTGTATAACCTAAAATCCTTTAAGAGGAGAAATGATTTGTAACCTCATGAGTTTTAAGTTGCCACATACTTTCTGGTGCTTTGCGCCGATTTTAGTTTTGCGAATTTATTTGTGGATCAACTAATTCAGGCTCTGCACTTGAATGCTGGGCTCTTAGTACCGCACTCGACTCGCCTCCATCAGTGTTAGGCCTATCCACGGAGTACGATGCCTTCTTCTTCTACCGTAGTGGTGAAATGCACGAGTAGGTCAATTTTTCGTTTCTGTGAAACAGATTCGCGTTTGATAGGAATATTTATAGAATAATAGCACGATCAAAAAATGGTTAAAATTTTTCAGTCCCATTAACAGCAGAAGTTCTGACGATACTACGAGTGAATGGAAATATTAAACATTATCTTGCATGTCTTATAAGTGAAACTAACCATCCACAAATGAGCAGTTGTTAGTCCTAACATTATTCAGTCATCTCTCAGAATACTTTGGAAATCGAAAAGTAGTATTTCCATATTATATTTCTGATTGCTGTTATAGGGTATAGAACCACATAAACTCCGAAATACGGCTTCATCTGAAAGTGCTTCGCTACTCCAAATACACAACACGTAATCGTTTTTCAGTGTGTTTATCAAGCTAAAATCTTGGCAGCGGTACAGCAACGAAGCTGCTCAGAAACTGTGGAAGTTTCGTGACCATTATTTTGGACTTTGATCTATCATCCCCCCTCCAAATCATCCATTCTTGCGATAGTACTTGGAAAGAAAGATGTCGGAATTTCTCCTTCGAAACTCGATTTTTTCTAATTTTAGAGTCCAGAATATTGTGCATGTAAATAACATCTGTGTTAGGTATGGAGAGGGACAACCTGTGGATCAGTCAATAAGGCATGATCATATTACGTAATTAGTAGCATCTTGCTTGCGAACCAGAGTTATCCGTGTTCGATCTCTGACACACAGTTTCAGCTCGTCAAACGTGTTCATCACAGTCTAACCCATTAAAGAGTACAAATATGCCGTCTCAATATGTTTACCGATTGGTATTGGAATAAGACCTCTCTATATGTTGGGAGTAAGGTTCCCCTCTATGGATAATGTTTTCTTGTAGGTTGTTGAGTATTTCCGTTGTTTAACTCAGTGTTAATGTCAGTTCTCAGAGATATCTAACTCTAAAGTAGCACATTCCACATCTTTACGATGCATTGTACAAATAAACCTGGGCATATCGTACTGTGTACGAATGACAATAATGATTTGATCCTTAGTGCAAAAGAGTCTGTGTTTACTATAGGTTTACTACTTGTGTTTTCTTCTTTTAAATTTCCTGTAAGTAACCTCGAAAGTGAAAGCCTACCAGTTGCTTAAATAATGTGAGAAAGTGCTTACAAGGTGTACTGATTGGTTTGCCATTACTTCTAGACAGCTTTCAAATAGGGAGAGGTCTAAGTGAAGACAGTGAACAAGAAAATGGAATGAGTGAGATGTATGTGTGCTGGAGGGTATGAATAGTTGCTGCACATCCTGCATAAAGAGGGATACATGTCGTTAGAAAAACTTTGTATGCCAAAATGAACTAAAACATGAGATTAATATTCATGGGTACTGCTAATGATGAGCTGTGATAATTAACAGGTGATGGTGAACCCTACACTTGTAGATAGGAACAAAGTTAAAAAACCATGAATTAAATGCAGTGAGACTCATAATATGATCTGTTCCTCTCTCTGATTGACATATCTTTCGCAATTTTTCTATGCTATTTTAACTGCTTAATGTGACAGAATTTCTCCATCCTCCATGTTTGCATACACTGACCCTCGAGGGTAGTCAAAATTTGACCAATGCTCCTAGTTATTATTATTAAAATAAATTAAAATGTGCATTTATTATGTTTATATTATATTATATTTTAATATGACATATATGGACGTGGTGCACACAGCACTCCATGGAGTCGCCAATCAATTTATTATATTTGTTGCATCTTTTAGATCACACAAAAATAATAGACTCTGAAATGTCATCATCATACAATTGAAAAATCAAGAAAACGTGTTTTAGTGTAAACGTTGGTAGTGTCTATCATTGTATTTTATTTCGTCGATTAAAGGGGGAAAGACCAAAACGTGGTTGTAAAGACGACTCGAACACAACACGGCGTCATTCATCCGATATTATTTTATGTGAACAGTAGAAGAATTATGTGAGGAAGTCTGGGTGGAAGTCTGAACAAGCCACCCCCAACCAAGCCACACAGAATGGTTAGGAACAGGCTACGATCAATGAACAGAGGAAAACAGCAAGGCGCATATTCTGCATATGGGTAGTAGCAGCGCGAAACGACTGGTCCTCCGTGTTTACCTAATGCCAGCAATAATAAGCTAAAGGCCGGCTCCGCACCCTGCAATTAAACGTGACCCCAGCTAATGAAGAGAAGTCGGCCGCTTTGAAACTCGATTTCCAGCGGCAGCGACGCGTGACGATAATGCAATATTGCGGAGCGACCGGGGGTGGGACTTGCCACCTACAGCGGGTGAGGCCCCAAGGGGTTGCTAACGCGCATCCCTCAAGCACCGCCGCAGTCACCCTCCCCCTGAGCCACGCACCCCCGACCACTTCCGCCATCACTGAGGACACCTCAGCAGTTGGAAAATGCCGGTATCTGTGGTCCGTATCTGCCGCAATGCGCTCACCTCTCGTCTACACCTACGATTACATCCTTATTGACCACAATATCTTTTCAAACTCTTCCCCTCAGCAAGCTCCTCGTCCAGGCCGTGAAGGCTCAAGCGATGTCGACCAGCCGCCGTGTCATCCTCTGCCCTGCAACGTCATGCGGATGCAGGGCATGTGGTCACACATCACCCTTCCTGGCCCTTTTCGCCGACATTCCAGACTGTGGAGTCACTACTTCTGAACCTCTTCAGTTGGCATCACGACTCTTTGAGTGCACGCCGTGCCAGTCCTCCCGCCATGGAAAAATCCTTGGCAATACTGGAAATCGAAGCCTGGTCCCCCAAATGGCAGCCATCTGCGGAGGGAGACCTTATCTTGACATTCACTCAGCAGACATCCACATAATTCAATTTACTTCCATTCTTACAATCACGTCATTACAAGGCTGCGTTTGGAAGAAAGTAGTAAGTTCCATCCGTCACCTTGGAAGTGTGAAGTTATCGGCACTATATTTGTGTCGTGGAGAATGTTGTGTTTCTTATAGAGCGTGATCAGAAACAGTCACAAAAGGTCACAAAGGTGCCACAGGGTAGGTTGTGCTGAGAAACTGTTAAAAACAAGGCCGTTTCCGAGTTGATTAGCAATGAAGTTAGCCGATCACAAAAAAATTGAACATGACACGGTAGTAGGAATCGAACCCAGGCTGAAGGTTGAGCAGTCTTGTCCGCTATCTCTGCTCTATGAGATCAATGGAAGCTAATTGTATCTGGCAGCCGCTTGAATTTGCGCGCTCTACGGCATCGGTGGCTATCTTCAATACTAATTAACTCGTAAAAGGTGCAACTTATTGAATTTTTTTCTAAACAATTATTTCGCAGCACAACCTACCCTGCAACATCCTCACAAGCTTTTCAGATGTTTCTGACCATCCTGTATAGAGAAGTTTCTTGAGTATTTCCTTAACACCATTTTTACAACGAAAAATGTTGTCCATCTCATCTGCTAATCCAGCTTGTTAAGGATTTCCAGAATGACGGAGAAAACTAGAGAATAGGTAGTATGAGTAGGTCGTACGAGAAATTTTTGAATACTCTCCTTCGAAAGACAAATACGACATGTCTCCAGATAAATCTGCGTGCATTAGAAGGCACAGATGCAGATGTGTGGGGACGTTCTGGATGGCTAAAGTGACTCTTTCAAAATTTAAAAGTTTATTACAATGTTTAAAAATGAAACTTCAAACAAAATACCCTTCTTTTGCCAGTATTTATATATTTCGAAACAGTTTCCAGCTTGTAAGTCAATCTGCCAGCAACAACTATCGATTCAGTAAGCTGAAAGCCGTTCCTTAATAATGAAGAAAGGGTACTAGCAGGACAAACACAACTTTTAAGTATGAAATACTTCTACTACGAATAGAGAAAGAAACTATTAAAGATGAAAATAAACATACCTGTGCTGTGTAATACACCGAGAAACGCCATCATGCGAATACGTATTATTTTGCGGCCTATACTACACACTCGGCCGCGCGGGTTAGCCGTGCGGTCTGAGGGAGTCTTGTCACGGTTCGCGCGGGTCCCTCCATTGGAGGTTCGAGTCCTCCCTCGGGCATGGGTGTGTGTGTTGTCCTTAGCGTAAGTTAGTTTAAATTACATTAAATAGTACGTAAGCCTAGGGACCGATGACCTCAGAGGTTTGGTCCCATAGTCCTTACCACAAATTTCCAATTTCCTGCAGACTCGACAACAACGGCAGTGATTTTAGTCACAAGTATGCCCTCTCTAAGACACCATCGCGGCAAAGCCTATTGATAAGCAACTGAAAGTATAAGAGGAAGACTGTACTACGTGAGTTCGCTCTGGGACGTGTAAGACTTGCTGCGTCTATCAGTAGTAACTCGCGGACGGCGACCACGCGTGGCCTGCGTTGTAGAAACGAGTGTAACGTGCCGGGCGGATTACTTTGATGTCGCGATTAGTCGCAGCAGGCGCGGAGGGGAGCGCGAGAAAGGGGTACGGCGGACGAGGGCGCCAAGGGGTGCGTGGCGGGTTGCGCATGCGCACGGCGCGCCCCGGCTCGGCGTCGGCGTCGCTTCCCCCTCCACGCCGCCGCCGGCTGTCATATTAGCATGCTGCGCGCCGCGCTGCACAACAGAGCTCGGAGCCGCTAATGGGATTATGATACGAGCGAACAGCCAGCATGGCGGCCGCTCCCACGCACGCACGCACGGGCGTATTTAACCGGCGGTGCTGCGGAAGGGCTGGGAAGAGCGGTGATCGGGGTCGTCAGCTATAGCAGCAACTGATCTGCGAATGCAACGCGTCATATCGTCGTTTACGTCGCCTTCAACGAGTGTGTGGTAACTGTTCAAGTTATGTTGCAGACGCACTATCCGGAAGCCCTCTGATTTGCTGTAATTTTACGTACTAAACGCCAGCTTAGAAAAGTTCCTCTCTGCGACGCTAGAATGCGTTCGGAGCATAGTAATGAATGCAACGGACATGTAAGTACGATGGTTGCCAGGTAATATGGACACTTATTACATAAACTTTACTTCCATCTCATATCGTTCTATAGACACTACATTATCACTCGACATCTTACGACCATACAAAAGTTTCCAGAATGAGATTTTCACTCTGCAGCGGAGTGTGCGCTGATATGAAACTTCCTGACAGATTAAAACTGTGTTCCGGACCAAGACTCGAACTCGGGACCTTTGCCTTTCGCGGGCAAATGCTCTACCAACTGAGCTACCCAAGCACGACGCACTCCCCGTCCTCACAGCTTTAGTTCCGCCAGTACCTCGCCTCCTACCTTCCAAACTTTACAGAAGCTTTACAGAAGTATCCTTTCTTTCAGGAGTGCTAGTTCTGCAAAAGTTTGGGAGGTAGGAGACGAGGTACTGGCAGAAGTTAAGCTGTGAGGACGGGGCGTGAGTCGTGCTCGGGTAGCTCAGTCGGTAGAGCACTTGCCCGCGAAAGGCAAAGGTGCCGAGTTCGAGTCTCGGTACGGCACACAGTTTTAATCTGCCAGGAAGTTTCATACAAAAGTTGTTAGGAATTTCACACTGTACTGCAACTTTTAATCCGTGTAGACTGACCACTTGCTTCCCTAGTAACTTCATATTAAACGCTGAAGAAGTCACAAACAAGAATTAAGAAAGGAAGAAACTTCCTCAGACTGCAATTAAATGGTCTTCATTTTCTTATGCCACCATCGATTTACCTGTTACATTGGATCGATGTGCAATGTGTTCATCTTTGGACCATGTCTTGCTGAAATCAACTGTCCTTCAGTAAAGTGTACCGTCAAACCAGGGACCCACAGCACCACTGACGAAGCTATCTGCAACCAAGTGCCTAGGTTGTCGCTTCTTGAATGGTGCCAGGGGTCCTTGGTTTGACAATATGCACTACTGAAGAACATATGACCTCAGTAACAGATAGTCCTAAGCGGAATACACTGCACATCCATCCGACATGGATGTATCGGGTAATTTTGATGATAGGACTAGAAGCACTGAACTCGATAATGGTATAATGAAATGGAGACCATTTAATTGCAGTCGGTAGCAATTTATTTTTTCCTTCTTAAACATACGACTGCGTTCTCCACAGCCCCATTAACGATGGAAAATAAAAATGGTTCAAATGGCTCTGAGCACTACGGGACTTAACATCTGAGGTCATCAGTCCCCTAGAACTTAGAACTACTTAAACCTAACTAATCTAAGGACATCACACACATCCATGCCCGAGGCAGGATTCGAACCTCCGACCGTAGCGGTCGCGCAGTTCCAGACTGAAGCGCCTAGAGCTGCTCGGCCACACCGACCGGCAACGATGGAAAGCTTGACTCATATACAAGAGATACGTTACATACACTATGTGATCAAAACTATCCGGACACCTGGCTGAATGGGACTTACAAGTTCGTGGCGCCCTCCATAGGTAATCCTAGAATTCGATACGGTGTTGGCCCATCCTTAGCCTTGATGACAGCTTACACTCTCCCAGGCATACGTTCAATCAAGTGCTGGAAGGTTTCTTGGGGAATGGCAGCCCAGTCTTCACGGAGTGCTGCACTGAGGAGAAGTGTCGATGTCGGTCGGTGAGGGCTGGCACGAAGTCAGCGTTTCAAAACATCCAAAAGGTGTTGTATAGGATTCAGGTCAGGACTCTGTACAGGCCGTCCATTACAGGGATGTTATTGTCTTGTAACTACTCCGCCACAGGCCGTGCATTATGAACAGGTGCTCGATCGTGTTGAAAGATGCAATCGCCATCCCCGAATTGTTCTTCAACAGTGGGAAGCAAGAAGGTGCTTAAAACGTCAATGTAGGTCTGTGCTGTGATAGTGCCACACAAAACAACAAGGGGTGCAAGCCCCCTCCATGAAAAACACGACCACACCATAACACCACTGCCTCCGAATTTTACTTTTGACAATATACACGCTGGCAGATGACGTTCACCGGGCATTCGCCATACCCACACCCTGACATTGGATCGACACTTTGTGTACCGTGATTCGTCACTCCACACAATGTTTTTACACTGTTCAGTCGTCCAATTTTTACGTTCCTTACACCAAGCGAGCCGTCATTTTGCATTTACCGGCGTGTTGTGTGGCTTATGAGCAGCCGCTCGACCATGAAATTCAAGTTTTCTCACCTCCCACCTAATTGTCATAGAACTTGCAGTGGATCTTGATGCAGTTTGGAATTCCAGTGTGATGGTAGGGATAGATGTCTGCCTATTACATATTACGACCCTCTTCAACTGTCGGCGGTCTCTGTCAGTCAACAGACGAGGTCGATCTGTACGCTTTTGTGCTGTACGTGTCCCTTCACGTTTACACTTTACTATCACATCGGAAACAGTGGACCATGGGGTGTTTAGGAGTGTGGAAATATCGCGTACAGACGTATGACACAAGTGACACCCAATCACTGGACCACGTTCGAAGTCCGTGAGTTCCCCGGAGCAACCCATTCTGCTCTCTCACGATGTCTAATGATTACTAAGGTCACTGATATGGAGTAACTGGCAGTAGGTGGCATCATAATGCACCTAATATGAAAAACGTATGTTTTTAGGGGTGTGTCACCTAACCCAGTTTAGAAGAATTGGCTCTTGCTGCAGAGTATGGAAGTGTTGATGTTTCAAACATAGGAATTAATTTTTCTAAAGACTATAATTTTTACGTTCCCTGTAGCAAAACAAGAAGTTCAGTTTCTTGTTTCCTTTCCATGTACGATAATCACAGCCACTAATGTCTTTTCGAAGACTGCAGAACGTTTATGAATATTCAACAGTCTTTCAGTTGAATATGTGTACAAAAAATGGCTCCTAGCATTATGCGATTTAACTTCTGAGGTCATCAGTCGCCTAGAACTTAGAACTAATTAAATCTAACTAACCTAAGGACATCACACACATCCATGCCCGAGGCAGGATTCGAACCTGCGACCGTAGCGGTCGCTCGGCTCCAGACTGTAGCGCCTAGAACCACACGGCCACTCCGGCCGGCAATATGTGTACAGAATAGAGTGATTTTTATAGGTCATCGGACATCTTTACCAGAAATTACAATATTTACCTTCCCGTAATGCCCGCGACTAGAAATTCAAAAGTCCACAAAGGATGACGCATCTAAATTGTATGATGAGATCAAGACTTGAACAATCACTGAAAGAATATTTTTATGTTAAGTGAGCTGCAACCTAAAAAAATTGAATATAAAAAAGAATACGCATATTAATGGCAGCATAATTCGTGGAGGAAGATTCACCCTAATTGTGTAAATTGAATGTGGAGGGGGAGGGGAGAAAATAAGGGAAGGTATTTATCATTCATTCGAAGTCAGCGGCGAGAAGTGGAACTGTGTGAGGGCAGGGTTTCGAACTCAGGATCTCCTGATTGCTAGAGAGTTGCGTTAACCACTGTGCCACCCGGACATAGTGCTTACCGTAACTGTGTGGACTCTCTCGGAACGTCCGTCGGCCGACCCACACTCTCACCTAGCGAAACCTATCCGTAGTCGCCGTCCGTGTCCCCTTGTTTGCTAATTTGAGATTCCCACAGGAGGTGGATTAATAGCCCATTGAGGCAAATCAATTTTATGAATGCGTCATGTCTATTCTTTTGGACATGTCTAAAAGAACAGACATCATGCATTCATAAAATGTATCGTAATGCACAAGAAAAGCGTATAGAAATATGTAAGCAAATTCCAGTGAGACAAATGAAGGTATTGTGATGATAGTATTTAAAACGGAAACGGGGAAGAGTTCTTGGTCGATCAGATTAGGATTTGTTCCCGTACCAGCAAATTATCTGAAAAAAAGTAAATAGACTAAAATTTGTTCCCCAAGCAAGGAACACAGTATTTGATCAAACTTTTCCTGTGACTCATGACAACAAGAATCCGACCTGCTGCCAAAGGTAGTTGTATGCCAAATACGTTTCAGCTCGGTGCGAGGGACCTGTTTACTAATTGCTCTGTAATGACCCTGTAGTGTGGCCTCGGGCATCGTTGCGTACTATGCGACACAAATATAAATGGCTGACAGATTCTCGGGTAAGACGGCGTAAACCCGGATCTGCGGTTGCTTCTACTTTCAGGCATTAACAGAAGTCATTTCTAATGCCGAAAGTGTTGGGGGTGAGAAACCAGAGATGATCATCTCCCCGTAAATTTGGGTCTATATTCAGGTTGTGGTAGTGAACAGCTGTTCATGAATTAATTTTTTAAAGATCAATGGCAGGCTAGTCGATGGTATACATTTCTGCTAAAATATTTTGGGCGTTGAAAAGGGAAAGAATAGTCACTCTTTTGCGAAACTCCATTGTAAACCGAGCGAGGTGGCGCAGTGGTTAGCATACTGGACTAGCATTCGGGAGGCCGACGGTTCAATCCCGCGTCCGGCCATCCTGATTTAGGTTTTCCGTGATTTCCCTAAATCGCTTCAGTCAAATGCCTGGATGGTTCCTTAGAACGGGCACGGCCGATTTCCTTCCCCATCCTTCCCTAATCCGAGCTTGTGCTCCGTCTCTAATGACCTCGTTGTCGACGGGCCGTTAAACAGGAATCTCCTCCTCCTCCATTGTAAACAGGTACTCTGGGTCAGACAAGAAGTAGAAACTACAGTCTTTATCACGAAAGGTCGCAGGTACAAGGACACACATGCTATTTTGTTAATCCACAATACTGAAGCATGCATTTCATGTTGTTTCCAGAATAGGTCAGCGCTCTGCATCTGAATAATCTGGCTCACTCTATCGTCTCAAAGAAATTATAGCGACATTTTCAAGCTTTTTCCCACGAAAGATACAGGGTTTGGAGGCCATCGCTAGATAACTCTCACTTTCTAAAGTTGGCTGGCGTAACAAGATTTTTTGTGCTTTGTGTGGGCTGTGTATGATTAATAACGTACGAGTTAAACTATTTTCTCCGTCAATGGGGCCGGTGAAGAGAACTTTTTCATTTGAGCAGCGCCCGCATCTCGTGGTCGTGCGGTAGCGTTCTCGCTTCCCACGCCCGGGTTCGATTCCCGGCGGGGTCAGGGATTTTCTCTGCCTCGTGATGGCTGGGTGTTGTGTGCTGTCCTTAGGTTAGTTAGGTTTAAGTAGTTCTAAGTTCTAGGGGACTGATGACCATAGATGTTAAGTCCCATAGTGCTCAGAGCCATTTGAACCATTTGAACCATTTGAGCAGCTCACACGAAAATAAACACGAGATAAAATAAGAAACGACGTTCGTACATTATTCGTCACTGTTCCCGACACTTTATTTTCTACAATAAACTGGGTATGGTTCCAAATTACTTCGTGAAGTGAGTGGTTGACCACTGGTTAATACTAACAAATATCGAAATTAGTTTCAAGGATTCCGGTAAAAAGCAAGTTATATTAAAAGTGACAAGTCTATGTAACTGAATAATTATCTGAAGATTTTAATTCTCTGTACCAAAACGGCTGATCACTGAAGGTCACCGGTATAAGGTCACACATGGTATTTTATTTTAGTGTATATGCAATCCTGGTTCTTTTATCTCAGCCAAGGCTACCTTAGCTAAATTATTTGGCACAGTTCTCTACTGCTCTTAACACGCTCTTGGTCTTTCTTCCTTAGTGCTATTAATAATCAAGGGTTTTATTTTAAATTAATAGCACACTGAAGGTTTTACTATTTAGTTCATAATTTTCATAGAAGCTTAGTTGCTGGCAACCCGAAGACTGGTTTTAACGTTACAGTGCTGTAAGAAGGGTGACCTTGGAAGCGACTTAACGTAGCCAGCTGCAGCGAGCCCCGCAGTTCGAAGTGGACACCGAACCACCTTGCGTGTGTTGCATATATACGAAAGTGGAATATTTTATGGGTATCCATTGGCATTTCTGGAAGAATATCTGAAAGGAAACTTTTTTGTATAAAAGATTCCAGTGAACTACGTGACACACAAGACTTCAGTTCCTGCACTTGGCATTGTTGCTAATGTAACTGAGGGACAATGGTAAGCCATGAACTGTAGATGGTGGAAATGAATGGACTGTTGTTGTGATACTGAGGGAACTATTGCATAATACCTGTAGTAAATGATTTTGTTATCAGAACACTGAAGACATTGAAACAATTAGGCAACATATGTTAGATTAGAAAAAAGAAATAGAATTCAGTTGAACAAGCCGTGTGATTGTTGTTCTTATCTACAAGATAGCCAGCGTAGTGAACTTATTTTTACATAACATTATTGAGCCATGTGGCGGCTCACGTTGGTGCCGTTGATAGGTTGGCATCGTGTAATAGGGATAGTGGAGTCTCGTTTTCTTCTTGTGTTTACTGGCGCCACTACGTTTGCTAGCGTTGTCTGTCCGCGAGTGGCAGCAGCAGCGGTTATCGATTTTTTTAGTACCATGATACTATCTTTGGAAGGACGGCCTTCAGCTGTGAATGCAACTCTTACGAATGTTTAATTAGATATTGTCTCTCAACTTTGATGATTGTGTTTTTTTTTAATTGTATCTCTTGGAGAAGTTTAACTGTTTTTAAGAATTTGCTGTCCAGGCCTTCAGCCGTTAAATTGTTTTTGAGTTATTACTATTGGGGCCTTCAGCCGATGAATAATTTGAATTTCTGGTCAACAAGGCCTTCAGATGTGAGTGCAACTTGCTTTTTATTAGACATTGTGTCTTAATAGTCAAATCTGATAATTGTTCCTTATTGTCAACCTCATTTGCAGTTGGTTCCAAATAAAGTGTACGTGATTTAAAAGAGAAACTGAGCAACTAACAGTAACTGAGTAAGGCCCCGTCCAACCGATTCCTGCCTTTCCCTAACTCCCATGTTTCAATTATAGATACATTTGATTAATTTTTTGTTTCTTGTTTTATTCATAATTGGTCCGTAAGACCTTACAGTCGTCCTATTTGCTTACACATCACAATTATCTACTAAATTTTTAAGTTAGAATCCTCAGTACAAAATTTATTCATTGAACCAATTACAGCACTCATCTGGGACCGGAGATGTTAATTCACAGATCATGTGAAGTATAAAATACCAACCCCAAGATGTTGTAGCTATGGTGTAATTAAACGCGAAATCAAATAGTAGAACTGCTTTTCGATGTAAATTCAATGATTGCTGTAAGAACTTGGTCATTGTTCTCACTGAAAAGTGAAACTTTTATTGTTTTTCTGGTAAGTACGTAACTGAGCAATGACAAATGATCAAGTAATTTTTTTTTTTTTTTTTTTTTTTTACAAAAAGGAATAATGCAACAAACAGCAGTCAGTTCTCATACACTATCTGATCAAAAATATCAGAAAAAACCTATGTAAAGTGGAATTGACCATTGGAAATCAGAAGAGGCGGGCCTATTAGTATAAAAGTAGGCAGTGTTATGTTGTCAGCAGAGAATCAGTAAAAGCAGAATTAATCGGTCAGGAGAGTCCTATAACTTGAGCGACTACTAGTCGCTGGGTGTCACCTGAGTAGCAAATATGACAGGGACATTTCAATCCTTCTAAGTTGCCCAAGTCGACAGATGGTTTAGCTGTGGTTGTTCCTTTGCGCTTCCACTTCATAAAACACCTCACCAAGACCCAACAGGCGTCATTTGCTGATGGAGAGGAAGCACCGAGCTTTGTGAAGTTTGCTCGTAAAGAAAGGCATGAAACCAATGGAAGGAATCACTCGCGAATTCCATAATGCTACTACAAATCCAGCTAGCACAATGGCTATATAGGAATGGGGTACAATGATCGAGCACCTTCACATAAGGCACTTATTTCTGTAATCAATGCTAAGCGACGCTTGAGGTGGTGTAAAGAGCGACGCACTGGACGATCGGTGACCGGAAATGAATGATTTGGAGTAATGGCAATCTGAAGGTAAGGTTTGGATTTGGCGAATGCCTGGAGAACCTTACCTACCGTCATGTGTAACGTGAACAGTGGAGTATAGAGAACATGGTGTTACGTTGTACGACGGTTTTTCGCGCTTAGGGCGTGGTCTCCTTATAGCGATTGGGAAGCTAAATGTGACAGAATATAAACACATTTTATAGCGTGGTGTACCGGGTACAGAAGAGGAGTAGCTCGAAGACGATGCTTGTTTTTATCAGCAAGACAATGCGCTCTGTCATAAAGAAGCTACCGTGAGACAATGGTTGGTGGGCCACATATTCCTGAAATGGACCACCCGCCAGGTTAGCCGAGAGCGCTAATGCGCTGCTTCCTGGACTCGGGTAGGCGCGCCGGCCCCGGATCGAATCCGCCCGGCGGATTAACGACGACGGCCGGTGTGCCAGCCAGCCTGGATTTGGTTTTTAGGCGGTTTTCCACATCCCCCTAGGTGACTACCGGGTTGGTCCCCACATCCCGCCTCAGTTACACGGCTCGCAGACATTTCAACACTTTCGTACTATTCCATGGATTACACTAGTCACAGACAGTTAGGGTACACTAATTCCGTCCTGGGGGGTACAGGGTGGCGGCTGGAAGGATATCCGGCCACCCCTTCCACTACCATTGCCAAATCCAATTAACCATGCCGACCCTGCCTAACTGCAGGAAAAGGAAAACGCGAAAGAAAGGAAGTGAAAGAAAGATATTCCCAAAATGGACTGACCTGCCCAGAGTCCTGAACTGAAGCCAATGGAACACCTTTGATATGAGTTAGAACGTCGACTTCGCTCCATACCTCAGCGGGAAAAATCGCTAACTGGTTTCGACTCTTGAGGAAGAATGGGCTGCATTCTTCCCTAGATGTTCAAACACTTGATCGAAAATGTCCCTAGCAGAGATTAAGCCGTCATAAAGACAAAGGATGTACACACCCCATATTAATGTCCAGTAATAGGTTTTCCAAGGCGTCCAGATACTTTTGATGAGACGGTATATCTGTGCAATGCCTGGTGAAGTAAATACCAACGGTGAGCATCGTCTCAGAAATCCAGCGGACGCTCCCCACCCCGGGAACGGGGAGGGTCGGACAATACAGAAATGAAATAAGTTCTAATTTTAATAGTGTGCCCGGCGGCCATTAGTTTTACAAGTGGCTGTTGGGTGGTGGGCGCGAGCATGTTCGGTATTTACTGCCGGTCGGGGCATAAACACGCCGTGGGCAGCCCGCCGGATCAATGACAGGACTTCACAGTCAACCGCACCAGGTAGGACGAGCCGCGCCGGCTCACAATAAAACGCCGACCAAAGAAAGGAGCCCGGGATTAAAAAGAAGAGGCGCGCACCTCGGGTACGGCGGCTAACATATGTAGCGTATATATGGATATGGTAATGGCTTTTTGCGAGGCGAGGAATTTACGACGCTTGTGCCGAGGCTATGCGTGGCTCGCGTGACGCCCTCACCCCCTCTCTCTAGCCGTCCTTCCGCCCTCTATCGCGGCACAGATTACTCGTCCGCGCAGTAAGTCCTACTGTGTATCGGACGTGGGACCAGAGCCGCTCGCCTTACAACGTCGTGCATCGCCGAGAACATTTGGTACGATTCTCATACACGCTCTTCGACATTTAGCCTAGGTCACTGGTTAACGAAGGATCAGCGCTCTATTTTCCACAGTTCTCGCCAGATTGCAAACCACGATGGCTCGCTGAAACAACAAGGTAGGGAGGGTGGGGGCGTAATATAGAGTGAGAAATATTCGTAACGGCGATTTCTTGTTATAGCGCGAGAATAGAAAACAAAAAGACAACCTTCAACATTTTATACAGTATTCGTTCGCTAGATTTCTACCATATCATACCTGATGTATTTATTTTACAGAAGTCACCTAAATTGGTTCAAATGGCTCTAAGCACTATGGGACTTAACATCTTAGGTCATCAATGCCCTAGACTTTGAACTACTTAAACATAAATAACCTAAGGACATCACACACATCCATGCCCGAGGCTGGATTCGTACCTGCGACCGTAGCAGCAGCGCGGTTCCGGACTGAAGCGCCTAGAACCGCTCGGCACACGGCCGGCCAGAAGTCATCTCTGCGCAGCGAAAAAATTGCAACATCAATATTTGTGTTAGGGAAGGCATTGGAAAAGTGTAATCCTTGGAGCACTGTTCGCCTCCGTGCCAGGGTGGTGTAGAAAATAGATCATCTACCTAATAAGCAGGAGATCTGGGTTCACGTTACGGCCTTCGTACAAATTTTGATTCATTACTTCAGCTTCTATCCTTATCGATAATCTATATTCGTTTTTGGTATAAATGGATGCTACAGTTCCCTGTTGAAATTACAATACCCAGTTTTATGAAACGAAAGAAACAATTTTTTTTCAGCCATAATATTTATTTCGATATGTCTTGAGTACTCGAATTTAATGTAGTTATCTCAAGAACAACGTCGATACGGTGTTACACTTTTTCGGTTCGCTTTTATTTGTTACAAGCTGTGTATTACAACAGCACTTGCGACGTGAAAATTTATTACTGATGCCTTCAGTTACTGATAGAATGTTGACTCGTATACGCAGGGAGTTTCTAGGATTTTCTACCACGTCGAATACGTTTCTAAATTCAAATTTTCAGCGGCATCAAAAATGGTTCAAATGGCTCTGAGCACTATGGGACTTAACATCTGAGGTCATCAGTCCTCTAGAACTTAGAACTACTTAAACCTAACTAACTTAAGGGCATCACACCACGCCCGGGTTCCCGGGTTCGATTCCCGGCGGGGTCAGGGATTTTCTCTGCCTCGTGATGACTGGGTGTTGTGTGATGTCCTTAGGTTAGTTAGGTTTAAGTAGTTCTACGTTCTAGGGGACTGATGACCATAGATGTTAAGCCCCATAGTGCTCAGAGCCATTTGAACCATTTGGCATCACACACATCCATGTCCGAGGCAGGATTCGAACCTGCGACCGTAACAGTCGCGCGGTTCCGGAACGAAGCTCCTAGAGCCGTTCGGCCACCGCGGCCGGCTTTCAACGAGTCTGAAGAAGATCATCTGGAAACTCTTTAAAACGTGGCTTCAGTACGGCGACCGATGACCCGAGGGGAGTTCATCTGTAAAATTCGTCGAGAAAGGCTCCCTCTTCATTCAAATTTTATTCCTTCACAATTTAAAAAAAAAAAAATTGTACAATATTTCCGAAAAGACATAAGATTTTCATCTTACAGGTAATCTGAATTTCAGTGGAAGTTGAGCAACGTTACTGTAGAATAACTAGCATAGCTAAACGAGTGCCGTTCGTTTTAAGCTCCATAATGTAATCACTGGAATACATAATGTCCTATTGGCTGCCCGGGCTTATCTCTCGAACGGGCCCACATTCGTTCGGGACACGACATTTCTAAAAATAGACGCGAATCCGTCGCCAGGTATGGCCGCTCAGCCGAGAGCGCCTGTCGCCGTAATAAATTATGCACTTAATATTATGACGGCCGCCACTTTGTGCTTCAAAATGTGCGCGCCAAAGAGCGTCGAGGCGATAGCTCGAATAATTTAATAACCGTCGCGGTCGTAAAAGTCGCAGAGACACAGGACGGAATAAGAAGGAAAAAGGAAGAGCTTGTCGATGGGAACCGGTTGCGCGCGCGGCCCCAGCCGGCGGTATGATTCGCTGAGGCATCGCAAAGCCTTAGCCGGCTGGGGCTCTCTCGCCTTGTCGCCTCTCGCTAACGGCTAATAAACGCTCCGCGATCCGCCGGCTGCGCTGCACTCTGCGGCTGCAGACCTGCGCGGACTTCGCACAGCGTAGAGGACTTCTGCACGCTGCCCGCATGAAAACTACACATTGTGGGACAGCGTTCGGCCCAATGTGCCCGCCTGCAATGAAACTGCACGCTCTCGAAGGGAATATCGGTGACTCTGTACTTGCAGTTACATTGTCTCCAGTTTTCGAAGACTGGCACGAAAAATCAGAAACTACCAAACTGGAGAGAAGGCCTTTTTTTTTGTCTCCTACTCGGATCGAACCGTGTGTTCCCCATTAGGTTACGTTACATTAGTTGTTCTGCATGCATCCTATGGAGAGTGGTTTTTCGAAAGTGAAAAGCAGTCGAGGTTGTACATTTAATTTAATATAAATCGAATACAGTGAAATGACATCACGTTACTGTATTGCAGTGCTCAGTTAATTATACATTAAACTAAGAATATCGATTATCTCTGAAATGACATGATCGTACGACATTATTGGTCTGGAGACATGTCTGAGGTTGTTCGACCGACTGGTGTAAGTTTTTTTATATATATGTTTGATGCCTCTTCGGTGACTTGCGCGTCAATTGAAATGAGATGAAATGATTATGACAACACAAATACCCAGTCCCTGCTTGAAGAAAATCTTCGTCCCGGCGGGGAATTGAACCCGGGACCCGCGATCTAGAGGCAGCACAGAGAAGCAATTTTATTCGTTTCCTCTAACTATCAACTTATCCAATTTAATCTTAAACATATGATAATTTTAATTTTAATAATGAACAGCCTCAGTTGCACCTTTTACCTAGAATTTAACTAGGTTTCAGTCGGGATAACCCAACCTTCTTCAGAATAACAATATTTATCGTTTGTACTGGTTCCAGTACAGCACTCGCGGCTGCCGCATCACGGTCGCGAAGTGGGGCCGATGGAGTGCCAGATAAGTTTTACAGTCTGACGACAAATTATGAATTTGTAGTTTTAGCTTGACGATGTCCACTATGGAAAAACGATAGATACTGTTATTCTGAAGAAGGTTGGGTTATCCCGGCTGAAACCTGGGTAAATTCTAGGTAAACGGTGCAACTGAAACTGTTTATTATTAAAATTAAAATTAATATTTATACAGTTGCTGACAGGGCCACGAAATGTTGAAGATATTAAACAAATGAAACATAACGCAGAACTATCCATACTTGGCACTGCCACTTTTACCCTACCATAAAAAGTAAACTATCCTTCTTCAGGTGTTGCCACTAACCACTTCCAAAAATTCTCCCAAGGCGATAGGATCCACTGTGCTACAGTTATTTTTCACTACATGACTATACACTGATGCGCCAAAGAAATACAGAGATATGTAAACAGGCAGAAGACGGCACTGCGGTCCTCAACGCCTATATAAGACAACAAGTGTCTGGCGCAATTGTTAGGTCGGTTACTATTGCTGCAATGGCAAGTTACCGATATTTAAGTGAGTTTGAACGTATGTTATAGTCGCAGCATGTGCGATGTAGTGGGGATTTTTCCGTACGACAATTTCACGAGTGTACCGTCAATATCAGGAATCCGGTAAAACATCAAATCTCCGATATCGCTGCGGCCGGAAAAAGATCCTGCAAGAACGGGCCAACGGCGACTGAAAAGAATCGTTCAACGTGACACAAGTGTAACCCTTCCGCAAATTGCTGCAGGTTTCAATACTGGGGCGTCAACAAGTGTCAGCGTGCGAACCATTCAACGAAACATCATCGATAAGGGGTTTCGGGGCCGAAGGACCACTCGTGTACCCTTGATAGTACATGTTGCCTGGTCGGACGAGTCTCATTTCAAATTCTATCGAGCGGATGGACGTATACGCGTATGGAGACAACCTCATGAATCCATGGACCCTGCTTGTCAGCATGGGATTGTTCAAGCTGGTAGAGGTTCTGTAATGGTGTGGGCTGTGTGTAGTTGGAGTGATATGGGACCCTTGACACGTCTAGTTACGACTCTGACAGGTAACACGTACGTACGCATCCTGTCTAATCACCTGCACCCATTCATGTCCGTTGTGCATTCCGAAGGACTTAGGGAATTCCAGCAGGACAATGCGACACCCCAAACGTTCAGAATTGCTACCGAGTGGCTCCAGGAACACTCTTCCGTGTTTAAACACTTCTGCTGGCTGCCACACTCCCCGTAAATGAACATTATTGAGCATATCTGGGATGCCTTGCAACGTGCTGCTCAGAAGAGATCTCCAGCCCCTCGTATTCTTAAGGATTTATAGACAGCCCTGTAGGATTCATGGTGTCAGTTTCCTCTAGCACTATTTCAGACATTAGTCGCGTCAAATCCACGTCGTGTTGCTTCACGTCTGCGTGCTCGTTGGTGCCCTACACAATATTAGGCAGGTGTACCAGTTTCTTTGGCTCTTCGGTGTATGAGGAGGGATTATCCTATATAAATTTTAGTTATATTTAATTATGTCTTGACAAAAAGCTCATCCTCTTGCAAACACTGGTAATTAACTGTTAATGTACCTAAACGCAAAATTACCCAGTTGACGTAACTTAAATACGTAGTAGACCTTCGATTACTAGATGAGCCATTAGTTACGTCTTAAATTAGTTATATCTTAAAATTAAGTAACAGCATGTAGATGCATGAAATGGGATTGTCTGAAGTTTAAGTTAGTTGCAAAGCAAACAGCAAGATTGGATTTGTTGGCACGATGCTAGAAAACTGCATTTTGCTTACGAAACAGTTGTATAGTGTACAGGGTATTTCACAATTTATGTTACATAATTCTAGATGCTGTAGAGAGGACTTAGCAGATCAAGTTTTACATGGGAACCCGTGTCCGGAAACGTCATCCAACGACGCTACAGAGCGCCAGAGGTATAGAAGCCGTGGCCTATAAATGTATATAACTACAGCGTGATTCTGTGGTGGTGTTACAAAATTTGTAGGATATTGGAGAGGGATAAATGTATCAGTTTGAGCTTAACGAACGAGTCGAAAGTTATAAAGGAAAACCGTTCTGATACCTCTTGACAGTGGAATACATATACTGGTACTGTAGTTGCTAAGATTATAGGATAGGCAACTTTCCAACTTTCAGAGGTGGTAGCATGGACCAAAACAAGGTAAAAATGTCTAGTAAGTATGGGCTCTAAAATGAATACGTGAAGAACTATGAGTATTTGTTCATCTTCGCTGCTGTGAAACGCATTTCCTCTACTGAGCAAATCTCAGAGCTCTTAAGTTATACATTTTAGAGCCCATGTTTACTGTGGACACTCTCTCTTCCCTATGTTCTCACCTTTCTCCTCCTCCCCCCCTTCTGTCAACCCTACCTGTCTCTCTTTTTCTCTCTGAGATTCCGAGCTTCCGTAGAGATAGGGACTGTCCAAAATGTGCTGGCAGTCCGAGGCTGTGAGGTAGGTCAAGAGGGCTTTGTTGACAAGGCGAAAATTCCGGCTTAAATATCGAGCCTTTTAAGTTGGACCTTAAAGAATCTCACTTCTACGCCTGGAGTAACAGCGGAGCAACGCACGAAATCCCTATTATCAGTGAATAACAAAGAAACGGGCATTGACCGTCAGATAACTTATTTTTCACTACAGAACACATGTGGAAGTTTATACGAGTAATGCGTTTTCAGTAAACAGTGCGATGACCTTTGGTGGAGGCTCAAATCCTGTTAATACGACACCTGCAGCATAATCGTCTTCCGATCTCACGTTGGTAGTGTGTTTACAGGCCGGACAGGAACCGGTCTCGCAACCCACCTAAACTACTTATTTAAATGAGGAAACAATTTTTCTGTCGCTAACGAGTAATGTATCCACTTCTCTGTGTAGCGTTCAGATACGAAACGGTGCGAGTGGTTAAGACAACTGAACCCTAAACTCCAATTACGAGAGAAAACGCTCTTCTCCCGCTTATCTGGAAGAAGGCAAGTCTTTCGCTATTTCTTAAGAAAGTTTTTGATCTCACCGATGACAGTTGTTATCGCTACGTATTACGATGTTTAGATGTGGTGAATATTGTGTTTCTCCGGCGTGACAAGTACTTTAACAAGCTTGTTGTTTGTAGCAAAGTACGTCGCGTGGTTTGGACTTTGCTGGCGGGTTCGCTACCACACATGTCGTGACTAAACGAGACTCAGCAGGGTGACTGTAAGTCGTTCAACTGAATTGCAGTGGAATGCCGAACTGAGAAGAACATCGGGTAAAAGGTTGCGGAATCCTGTTCGAAAGGAGGCTGCTTCATTTCTCTGACTGGCCATCCAAATTCAGGTTTTTTTTCTGCTTTCCATAAATCACTTAATCGGAATGGCGTTATGGTTGCTCTTTCTCTGACCCGCCCGGCTGGCTGCACGACTTAGCACGCCACTTTCGGAATTCGGGGAGGCACACGGGCCCCAGATAGGGTCCGCCCGGTTGGTTTAACGACGAACACCGGCCAGCTTGGATGCGGTTTTTACCGGTTTCCCACATCCGACTATCTGAATACCGGGCTGATAAACGCGACCCGCCTCAGTTACACGATTCGCAAACATTTCGCACTCTGACACTAGACGCAGAAGATGGGGTACACAAACTCTGTGCTGCCAAATCCAGTTCAACATGTCGATCTAGTGTGGACTCGGGCGTAAAAGCCAGAAAACGATGGTATGATAGCTATCTATGGGCGACGGACCAACTGCCAGATATGAGCTGCTGCTCCGTTTCTCATGATCTCGATGTTGACGGGATCGTAACTTCTTGGCTTACTTATAACGTTGTCTTATGCACCGTATATGACTGTGATACAATCTGACATTAAAGCAGAGAAAAGAGTTACAAAAGCTGTGCCTTTATAAGAGCGTATGTTTTCGCAACCAGAGTTTATTCGTTAAAATCCTTGTGGATATGTGACAGCGTCATGATGTGATAAAGCTATTCAAGTTTCCTTTGCTATTGCTGGCAGCCGCATCAGGTCAACTACTTGCGGTTTGTGGCCACTACTTTGTGTACGTGATCTGGAAAGGGCTGAGCGGACTGGTATGCAATAATTTGTTTGGGTGACAGGTTCAGGTGGGGGGGGGGGGGGGGTGATATGATGTTCTTATTGCTGGGAATATATGATATTTTTAATGGTTGTGATTGACAAATCCGGTGGAAGGTGCTACCGTGACATAGTACTGGTCGGTGGCGCCTGAGGACTACCAGTGCTTTCTACTAGCTCAGTATGGCTCCACGTTGCGCTACGTCCCGATAGCAGCTTCCACCCGGTTCCCCGTTGACAACTGACAGAAATTAATACAAAATATTCCGAGCAATAAGCATCTGACATCCGTCCACCATGATTCTGCCACCCAAGCAAAATACAGTATGCCATCGTGTCCAGTCATTTTCAGATAATGTACGAGGGTTATTCGGAAAGTAAGGGACGATCGGTCGCGAAATAAAAACCGCAATGAAAATCCGATGGAGTTCTGCGCAGGTGTGTTGGGCAGTGTATGTCTGTCGATGGCGTTACGTCGTTCTTTTTAGTTCTGAGCACAGAGGGAGCACATAAAGATACCTAGAACAATAGTGTCTCCCACCAAGTACGAGGGCCGGGTGAGAAATTTCGCCTGAAGCTATGCAGTCAACATTACATAACTGTCGTGCGTTTCCTTCTTCAAGACAATTCTCAGCCGAATTCTGCAGGGGCAAAGCTTCTGCATCGTTTTCAGTTGGAAATGTTTGATTACCCACTATACAGCCCGTAGTGGTCTCCCTCTGAGTTTCATCTCTGCTCACGTGAACCGCTGGCTATGAAGACAACATTTTTCCACAGACAACGAGCTGTAGGCCAGCTTAAGAGAATTGGCGGAAGGCACTGGCGGCTGCCTTTTATAACGAGGGTATTGGAAAGTTGGTACAACGCTACGACAAACGTCTAAGTCGGATCGGCGACTATAGAGATAAGTAGCTGGAAGTTGTAGCTAACAGTTGCAAATAAAACGGTTTTGATTTTCTCTGTGGTTTCCATTGCGCTACAGTCTGGAGCCGAGCGACCGCTCCGGTCGCAGGTTCGAATCCTGCCTCGGGCATGGATGTGTGTGATGTCCTTAGGTTAGTTAGGTTTAATTAGTTCTAAGTTCTAGGCGACTGATGACCTCAGAAGTTAAGTCACATAGTGCTCAGAGCCATTTTTTTCCACTGCGCTACCTGTCGTTCTTTATTTTCCGAATAGCCCTCGTATACAAAGCAGCAGCCACAAAACACAAGCAGTCACCCTGATGAAAGATACCTGCAATACAAACGGAAACACTGGATAATGTTCTGCAAAGTTATGTTTATTTGGTCACGAAGCAGCTTTCGACATCTCATGACGTCTTCAAGTGATGACTGAATGTCGCAAACACAGACAAACATGACAAGCGACGTACACATATTATTGGTAAATAAGATACAAAAATGACAAAGTGTTTACATAGCAAAACTTTTCAGTGATTACAGTAACTAAATCCCTCACTCCCTTTTTAGTTAATTTAATTATTGTAATGTTTTCATTTGTAAACACTTTCTCGTTTTTGTATCCTCTACACAAGTAATATCTCTGTACGTTGCACATGTTTTTGCGACATTTAGTTGTCACCTGAAGATGGCCTGAGAAGCCGAAAGCCGGTTTGTGAAGAAATAGATATAATTTTGTAGAACATTAGGAATTGTTTTTCTTTTTAATGTTGCTATTATTTTCTGCCAAGTGTCGGCTGAAAATTCAGTTAATGTTATTAGTAGTTTAATGATTTGATGATGTGGACACACACTCATGAGAATTTTATTGTAACTCTATCATTGCTATCTTTATTATTTCTGTTTGAATGAATATAGACACCCGACACCCACACACGCACACACACACACATACACACACACACACACACACACACACACACACACACACACACATATACACACACACCACTGTCTCGCTCTCTCTCTCTCTCCCCGTCCGATCAGGCCTTAAAAGCCCCAATGGTACCGACCGACCGCCGTGTCATCCCGAGCCGATTGGCGTCACTATATGGAGGTATGGAGGGGCATGTGAGCAGCCCATCGCTCTCCCGCCAGCCGCAACTTCTCAATCAAGTAGCTCCTCAATTGTCCGAGTTCACACCCCTTGCCATCAGTGCTCTGCAGAGCCAGGCAGTCACCCATCCAAGTGCTAGGCAAGCCCGACAGCGCTTAACTTCGGCGATCTTATGGGAACCGGTGTTACCACTGTGGCAGGGCAGTTGGCTGGAATGAATGTAAAGCTATTAATAATAAAAATGTCTTCGAAAATATTATTCAGAGCTATGGAAGGTAAATGGCGGTCTTGGCCTATTACTAGCAGCCAAAACGAGCTCTCGTAGAATGATTTGGGAACCTCTAAAAATTTCAAGTGTACTGGATTAGCTAAAAAACTATTTATACTCTTAATATGAACAAAATGTCTCCATTTTTCATCCGTTTCCGTGAGTAACGTCTTGTGCTGACGTGTTTCAAAATGTGTTGTGGGGCCGTCAGACTCCCGACTACACAAATAGTTTACGTACGTGCCACGTTTGCCTAGAGCCTGACAAGACTCGTGTTCTTTGCGTTACTCGGGACTCCCCGCACATCACTCAGTTGGAGAGCGTGTACTCAAAGGTCTAAGTGCCGCAAAAGACGGGTAGCCCTTTCGGGTGGGAGACAAGATAGGTTTTCCGAGAAGGGGCACGGTTATGACGGTCGCCTCTGCCGCCGCGCCGCACAGAAAAAGGGGTCGCGAAGCGAGTGCTAGGGCCGACAGAGGCCGCGCGCCGTGCATGTGCTGCGCTGCGCTGCCCTGCGGCCGCGATATGCGCGCCAGCCGTCCTTTTACTGCCGGGAGCCGCCAACAAGCACATTCTTTGATGTTTTCCTCAGCTCATCAACACTTTTGATTCCCTGCCGCGGCGGGGCCAGTAAAACGGGCAGTAAAGATGTGTGGCCACGTGTTGTGTGGTTTGTGGGACCTCCCAGCGGGCACCACAAAGCCCGCCATTCAAGGTGGTTGCTGGCCGGCGTCTGCCAGACACCCGCCTCGCCAGCACCCGGTGCTCGTGCGTGGCTCCCACGTGGCCCGCCTGCATGCAGCCTGAGAGATCTGGCAGCGCCCAGAACCCGATAGCCAAAACCTGGCTACCTAGGCAGAACGTTAGACTTTCGTTATCGAGACCGATTCCAACATCTTATTTCACTTGCTCTGCTGTCTTAGAAATAACTTCGAACTATGTTCACACACACACACACACACACACACACACACACACAGAAGACAGAGGTCATTAGAGACAGAGCACAAGCCTACCCGTACGCAGGATGGGGAAGGAAATCGGCCGCTTCCTTTCAATGGAAACACTCCAGCACTCGCCTGGAGTGAATCAGGAAAATCACGAAAACCCTAGATCAGGATCGTAAGACCTGGATTTGAACCGTTGTCCTCGTGAATGCAAAAATGGCTCTGAGCACTATGGGACTCAACTGCTGAGGTCATTAGTCCCCTAGAACTTAGAACTAGTTAAACCTAACTAACCTAAGGACATCACAAACATCCATGCCCGAGGCAGGATTCGAACCTGCGACCGTAGCGGGCTTGCGGTTCCAGACTGCAGCGCCTTTAACCGCACGGCCACTTCGGCCGGCCGTGAATGCAAGTCCAGTGGTTAGCACACTGGGCCAACTCGCACAGCCTGAGAGAGAGAGAGAGAGAGAGAGAGAGAGAGAGAGAGAGAGACAGCGACAGAGAGAGAGGGGGGGGGAGGGAGGGAAGGAGGGCGGAAAGGGGGGACGGACGGACGGACAGAGAGAGACAATACACAAACAATGTTTGAAAATTAAGCTTTTGAAACAGCCTTACAGTTCACTTGATACTAATATCCAAGATGTACAGGCTGTTATGAAAAATTATTCTAAATGTTGAAAGGTGGGTAGTATGACCAAAACAAGAAAAAAAAGTCTAGTAAATATGGCCTCTAAGATGCATATCGTAAGAGCTACGAGCACAGCTAGGTCTTCTATATTGTGAAACCCATCTCTTGTACTGTAAGCTCTCTGCTAGTATGAACCGATTTGCAGAACGCAGCGTCGGCCGCTGTGGACGAGCGGTTCTAGGCGCTTCAGTCTGGAACCGCGCTGCTGCTACGGTCCCAGTTTCGGATCCTGCCTCGGACATGGATGTGTGTGATGTCCTTAGGTAAGTTAGGTTTAAGTATTTCTAAGTGTAGTCGATTGATGACCTCAGATGTTAAGTCCCATAGTGCTCAGAGCCATTTGAACCATTTTGCAGAATGCAGTAAACATTCATTTATTACTGTCCATGGATGCCGCGTGCAGTAAACATCTCTTAGGTTAGTTACTGTACATCGTATTCACAGTTCTGTGTGAGTGCTGCATATAAATTAATTCTAATGGAACCACTTTATGTTTTGTTAAGTTTGAGAAACGCTTTTACATTGTAGTTTTGTCTTTGCGCTCACCAGAATAATGGAAGCCTATTGTTCCATACGGAAAATGGTAGACATCACCTTCTACTATGTTCTGGCAAATGGAAGCAACAGTGCAGCTCGTGTCCTGTATGCTGAAAAATATCCAGAACGTAGGATACCGTCTGCACAGTTATTCAGCCGTTTTTCCCAGCTACTGGCAGACTGTGGCTCCGTAGCTTTAACAACAGCAGAACGTGGCAGACTTCGCATCATTCGTACTCCTGTGGTGGGGGAGAGAGTACTGCAACGAATGCAAAAAGCTTCTACAACTAGATAAGTAGAATTTGAGAATCCGTCCGGTTTGGCCATTCTCTAGTCTGGGCAATCCTATGTGAACTGGCTCTATACCCGTATCATGTACAGCGTGACCAAGTCCTTTGGCCACAAGATCAGCGTACCAGAATGCAGTCCTGTCAATGCCTGTTCCAAAGATGCGGTGAAGGTCCACTTTTCACGACAAAGATACTGTTCACAGACGAGAGTGGTTTCAGTCGAGATGGGATTGTCAGTTTTCATAATCAGCATGTGTGGTTTGATTGCATATCCACAAGCTGTTGAAGAAGCATAGCACCAGCGCCGATTTTCGATTAACCTATAGCCAGGAGTGTTTGGCGATAGACTAAGAGGACCTTACAGACTACCAGGCAGGTTGACTACGACAGTGTATCTACAGTACCTATAAAATGACTTGCCTGTCTTGACAGGCAACGAAAAATGGACATGTCTCATGCACGATTGAGTAACAGCTTATTTTCTTCGAAATGTTCGACAACACACAGACATTACGGGCAATGGATTCTCAGGGAGGTCCAGTACGTTGGCCATCTGGTCTCCCTCAATCTTGATCCCTACAATTTTTGTTTTCGCGGACACTTTAAATTTTTAGTATATGCAAGCTCAATTAATGTACAAACGCTAGAGGAACGTGTGCATCAGTTCCTTCCCGCACATGCGAGACCAACCTGGACTTTTTCACAGTCCTTATTTCCTAAGACGTCTGACACAGGCATGCCTTACTATAAATGGAAACCATATGGAGCACCTCCTTCAGCGATGACTCACAGATCCAGGTCATATACAATGGCTAACAGAATACATTACAAGCTCAGATGTTTCACAGTAACAGAATAATGTGTCCTCGTTTCCTTTCTCGAATGGTTATCGCATTCTGTAGATCTTTCGTGAAGAGCTTGCAGTAGAAGAGATGTGTTTCAGAGTAGCGAATATGAGTAACTGCACGTAGCTGTTGAGGTCTTAAGGTATGCATTTTAAGCCCATGTTCACTGGATATCTTCTACTTGTTTCGGTCCTTACTACCACGTTTCAGAATATGGAATACTTTTTGTTAACACCCTGTATAGAAAGTTAAGAGGTGGCTCTGTCCTTGCCTGTTGCAGTAGGATGAAATAGTCGATAGTGGCCTTATCGAAATAAATATAACAGTTGCCCAGGAGGTAATGCACCTCATTTTTTTCTCAGCCGAAAACAATGATACCAAGGTAAAAGGTTACGTATGTATTATTTGAAGTCTCCTGATTGAGCGCGTCAAGTTTCCGTCACTTCCGCCAGATAGCGTAGCTGCAGGGCAGTTTCAAAATGGCGTCTGTAGGTGATGTACGTTACAACCAAAGTGCCGTCATTGAATTTCTCACTACAAAGAAAGAAACTGCGGGGAATATTCACAAACGCTTGTGCACAGTCTAGGAGCTTCTGCTGTGGACAGAATTACAGTTAGTCGCTGGGCACGGAGGGCGAGATCATCAGAAGGCCGTTCGGCGGAGCTCCACGATTTGCAACGGTCAGGGAGACCACTCACGGCTATCGCACCTGACAGCCCTGATCTAGCCCCCTCGGACTTCCACTTGCTTCAGCCAGTAAAGGATGCCATTCGTGGAAGACATTTTCACGACGATGAGGAGGTGATTCACACAGTGAAGCACTGGCTGCGCCACCAGGACAAGTATTGGTACCGACAGGGCATACACGACCTTGTTTCGCGCTGGAGGAAAGCCATAGAACGGGGTGGAGATTACTTGGAAAAATGGCGTGTGTAGACAGAACACCATTCCTTCGTGTGTGTGATTCTCATTGTGTTCAATAAAGGATTGTTGAAGAAAAAAATGCGCTACATTACTTTCTGGGCAACCCTCGTATATGAAATATCGCTTAACCTCATTTAGGGATACCATGGAAAACACATATTGTGAGCCATATGTTGGCAGAGTATGCAAGCACGTTTAACTTTGTGATTTAACGTTTATTAATCTATGTTACTGGACAAAAAAATTAAACACCACGGTAAGAGCTGAGATGTCACATTACAGATGCTTGGAAGTGTTACTGCAATCAATATAAGAATGGCTCTGATTTAGAGGATTAAGAGGGGCCATCCCTGTGTCACAGCACTCCGGGAATAACTGAACCTTCGTTAATGCATCTCAAATCCAGTGGCTCGAAACAGGTTCCCAGCGACTGAGTAAGTTGACCGTCTGTCGTTTCGTCCCGTTACCTTTGCGCCGCGTACTTCCTCACTATTCTGTGGCGTGACTGGAAATGTGGAGGAGCACAGGTGTAACAGTGCCGGACGTAAAGACACGGAGAGAACATTACTTCGGCGCTGTACTGATTAGGCAAGTATGCTACCGAGCTGACTTTCTCACGTCAAACGCTCCGAATGGAATGCGAGGGCTGACCCTCGTTTACGGCAACTGGTACTATGAAACACGCGGCCCGCGGTTGAACGATTCGTCGAATGTCATTATTTTCTTAAATTCAGTAACTGTTGAGGCCATCGCGTTGGACAGCGACCACTAAAAATAACATTTTGACAGCTAGAAGGGCCGGCCGTTAAGGCCGTGCGGTTCTAGGCGCTTCAGTCCGGAACCGCGCTGCTGCTACGATCGCAGGTTCGAATCCTGCCTCGGGCATGGCTGGGTGTGATGTCCTTCGGTTAGTTAGGTTTAAGTAGTTCTAAGTCTAGGGGACTGATGACCTCAGATGTTAAGTCCCATAGTGCTTAGAGCCATCTGAACCATTTTGAACAGCGAGATGTACAAGTGTCGTATAAAATATACCGTTCAATCTATTTGGCTCTCGCATTTTACGTATTTGCTCGCGAAAGAGGAAACATCTAGGAAGATGAATGAGATGCAATACCAGACGCATGCACATCAACTGCTGTGTGGTAGAAAGAAAACAGAATCAGCCTACAGCAGGATATGAGCTCCCTGCTAACTTAAAACTTGATCGAACCATGTGGTGAAGTTAGATTTGCTGGCAACAAAGCAAGAGCGCTTCTTAAAGAAAGTGGAGTAGCAGAAATGGCGAATCGTCTATCGAGTCACTTCGTGGTATATACTTGATATTCCACAAACTTGTTCGCTAGAAGCAAAGACCGCATACTCAGAGCTTTATCCGCCAACTAAAAAAGCGTACTGACGCGCAGCTGCATTTGTCAATGACAAAATCTTTTCTTATTTTCTCCTTTTTCTGCTGAGGCACATTGCATGACAACGTAGCACAGTTTGGCAATTTTAGGACTACAACATCAGAAACACTTCCCGACCTAGATATCTATACACTCATGTCCAGAGCCGGCCGGTGTGGCCGAGCGGTTCTATGCGCTTCAGTCTGGAACCGCGTTCCCGCTACGGTCTCAGGTTCCCTTAGGTTAGTTACGTTTAAGTAGTTCTATGTTATAGGGGACTGATGAGCTCAGATGTTGAGTCCCATAGTGCTCAGAGCCATTTGAACCATTTTTTCGTGTCCAGAAAAAATCAGAATATCTTGAACGACTAGAGATAGGGCGTTCATATTCACAGGAATGTACCTTAACGTGTTCTGCAGAAATGATTAGCTTTTCAGTCACCTCGGTTCAGCATGCGTCCTGTTGCTTTGTAGGCACTGGGTCCGCCAGGGGCCCTGATAACTTAATCCATGGGTGGTGGCCTTGACGCGTATAAGGCGCGAATGGCGTCCTGCGGTATAGCCATCCACGCTGCATTCACTTGGTTCCAAAGTTAATGTGTGGTTGTTGGCAATGGGTCACAGTGCTGCACCTGCCGTTTCACCATATCCCACACATTTTCGATTGGCGACAGGTCTGGGATTTGGCGAGCCAGAGCAAAAGGCTGACGTCCTGTGACACCAAGAGGCTTCTGCGATGTTGAGTAGGTAGGGTATGGATACGGGTCACAGGATGTCATTCACATAGGTCACACTGGTTACAGTGGCCTGGAGAGGCACTAGCTACGATTTGTGGTTGTGCCCAATAGGACCCCTCACCATAAGGCCTTGAGTTGGCGCTGTATGTCGTGTGCGAATGCAGTCACTGTGATGCCTTTCCCCTGTCTGCGGCGAACCAATATGCGGCCACCATTTCCAAAGAAACAGACCCTGGACTCGTCTGAAAACACCATCTGATTCCATTCCTGTCCCCAGTGACGTCGTTCCATACACCATTGCTGTCTAGCATGTTTTTACACATTCGTCAAAGGTAGGCGGAGAAGTGGACGACGCGCACGTGACTCATGCCGTAATAAACGGCGACGGACTGTCATTTCTGGTAGTGTACAATGTGTTACACTGTTCTACTGTTGCGATGGAGCCAAAGAGGACTCAGATCTGTCCCGTAATGCCTTTCGGATGAGGTGTCAACCTCCTTGGTAGGTGGGAGGGCAAAGGCGGAAGGTGGTTTGGATGTTGCGACCTGACCCATCTCGTCGTGTTCTACGGCCTTCCGTCAAGCACTCTGCTCACACCCGTTGCACTGCCGAAACACTTTGTACCACACAAGCAGCAATTTCCCGGATGGATGCATTACATTCTCTCATGCCAATAATGCGCCCTACTTCAAACTCATTACTTTGACGATACGGTTCGCGCATACGTCTGCGAGGCATCCTGGACGCCTGCTCAAGTCACACCGAACCATAATAGCGACAACAAGAGCGACAGGGACATTTTACCAGTAGGTCGTATTGCGCCGCGATATCGATGCTGGCCTTGAACCCGCGTTCCAACATGGTTCAAATGCTAATCGTTTCTGCAGAACATAGTAATGTACGTGTCGTGTGAGTATGAAGGACTTATCTGTAGCCAGTCTAGGTGTTCTTATTCTTCTGAACATGACTGTTTATTCAGAAATTTTTCCTAGATGTGGACTGAGTAACGATGAACAGTTTTTAATGCCTTGCACACGTAATAGGGAGAATCGGAATTCAACAAGCTATCCCATCATCTATTCTCTCTGCTTTCCCTAAAGCGCCTAAAGAAAATCTCCATCTGATCTTCCTTTATATGCCATCGCTCATTTTCTTCCCCAGCCTTGTCCAATCCGGGCATGCATTCGATCTCGAATAACCTCGTTTAGGATACGCGGAAAACATACAGTGGGAGATGAACACTGTTCCTGAAAAAATGCGATGTGAGTAAGCAGAATTCTAAACACTCTTCACCCCCCTAAGCGGCAGTGCAAAGGAATATGAATCACTTTTTTTTTTTTTTTTTTTTTTTTTATGGAGAGTGCATGCACGAGAGAACTCTGATTTAAATGTGTGGCTGTGATTTTCTCTGGGAACGTTAGCCTCTTGTATCAGCTGTCACAAGAACGGGCAATGAACTGACCGATAAGAATGAAACAAATATTGGATCAGTATATGAACGCTGGCTGGAAGCCTGATAGTGCGTATGATGAGCCGGAGCTGCGCCGCTGTCCGTCTGGCTCACTTGTGCCCTCGAACGAAACACGTGTGAAAGCTGGAACAGCGACGTGAGAGCTGACAGCGTCTTTGGATCGGCGGGAAGGCGGCCACATACCGTTCTCACTAAGATGTGCAGTCGAGAACCACAGGCACACTAATTTCAGTCCCTTGTTTACTAAATGTCCCGTGTGGGCCCTTGACGTCGTCAGTATTTGATGAAGACTAGCTAATTGTGGAGACTCACTTTTGAGTCGATGTGTGATACGACTGGCAATTAACATTCATTTACTGAAGGAAATTATTAACAGCCTCAAGTTACTGCGAAATATGCCAAAAAATGTAAACTGAAATGTCATCGTAATGTATAACATGCTTGTATAACATCGTGTTGATGGCCACACTAACATTTTGTGGCGAAAAAAAAAAAAAAGGTTCAAATGGCTCTGAGCATTATGGGACTTAACTTCTGAGGTCATCAGTCCCCTAGAACTTAGAACTACTTAAACCCAAGGACATCACACACATCCATGGCCGAGGCAGGATTCGAACCTGCGACCGTAGCGGTCGCGCGGTTCCAGACTATAGCGCCTAGAACCGATCGGCCACTCCGGCCGGCTCGGTCTTGGGCAGAACAGTGTTCTGTGTAGTTGTGAGTGCAACATGTTGGAGCTATGTGGGTTCCAAAGTGGAGAAACTGTTGGCTCTCGTATGGTGGGTGCTTCCGTTACCAACGTAGTCGAAGTTGTCCGTGTTTCAAGAGGCACCGTATCGAAGATTTATACCGCGTACATGGTAAGCTGAAAAAGCATCACACCTGCTAAGTCACAACGCGGACGAACTTGTGTCCCTAATGGTCGTGATTAACGGTCCTTGAAGAGGACTGTAGCCAAATATAAGACGACGACAGCAGCGTAAAATACTCCAGAACTGAATGTCGCACTCCCGAACCAGTACGAACGGAGCTCTCATAAGCAGGGAACTCCAGTGATAGCTGGTATTCCAAAATCACACATCGGCGATGCAAATGCCCGTAAAATGAAAATTTGATGCCGAAGCCCTGAAGCCTGGACTCTGGAGCAAAGGAAGAAAATCGTTTGGTCGGATGAGTCTTGTTTCACACCATTTCCAACTTCTGGCAGAGTTCACATCCGAGGAGTGGAACATGGCGGGTATCCAGCGATGATTTGGGCAGCCATAACCCACAGGCCTCGTGGCTATTCTGTAAGGTCTCGTTACCCTGCTAAGGATCATGTGACCATTTTGGTTGATCAGCTCCATCCCACTGTGCAATGTTTGTTCCCCAATGGTGAGGCTGTGTTCCAAACGGACAGGGCCCCTCTTCACACAGCTCGCATCGTCCAGAACTGGTTTTGTGAGCGCGAGAATGAATTGCCGGATCACCCCTGGCTAACACAGTCACCAGATTTCAAAATTATTGAGCTTGAGTGATCAACATTCGAATGAAAAGTGCATGATCACCGTCCATCTCTATCACTTTTACCTAAACTTGCCACTATTTTGCTGGTATAATGTTATAAGATCCCCTTGAAAACCATACGGGACCTGTATTTACCCATTTCGAAAAGGCAGGAAGCTCTTTCGAAAGCCAGCGGTTTTCCTGTACTGAATTAGGTATGGAATGTGTGATTAGCGTTTCCATAGTTTTGTCCAACCCTTGCGTGTAACGAGTGGACCAGTTAACCTTAAGCGGCAATATGGAGCCTGTGTGATGACATGGAAAAGCTACATAGAAGTGGAAGAAGTAATAGCACTTGTAACACTAACAGAGTTGTAACAACAGCGGCATGGAAGTGTAACTGTTAATATTTACTCCAATTTGGGCGTTAGTCATGGTAGTAAGCCCTCCATTAAGTTTCTAGGTTGCACTCTAAATTCGTGAATTAATAGTATTGGTACTAGCGTGAGAGTCTTGCCACGCTAATTTGTGCAGTGGCTTTTTAACGATGTAAATACAGGTGCCATGCGACTACCAAATGACATTAGTGCACGTCTCTATGGGCAACATTAATACTGGCTTAGAACGTCGTACGCCATTTTGAGCTAGGAGTATCTATGCCAGAATCAGTATTATTACTTAATCATTCGGGCGGAAATAACATCGGCAAATCTTATTCTTGTCCGAGAAATGTCACCAAGGCATTTGTCACGGCATGTACAAAAAATTGTTTCGAACAGTCCATTACGATTTTGCTGAGGAGAAAGGAAGCGACACAAAAGGCTCAGTATCGATTAATTTGACGGAATGAATCATAATTACAAAGTAAGGGGGCTCTGCATTGATTCATGAGCAGCGGCATACGTCCGCTCCAGATGCCGGCTCGATGTGTCACCAATTATTGTGAAGTAAGTACACTGTCTTGTATTCTTGACGGTTGTATCTGCATTATTTATGCTCTGGTTTGTCCAACGGGCGAGCGAAGAACAGCTCTCCATCACAAAATTACGGACACTGCGATGGAAGATTTCACTTCCTGCACAAGACCAGTCATCATCGGAAGTAACGTAACTGGTTAACGGACGTACCGACGTATCTTTTCGCCAAGTACAAGTTGTTTTGCGTCCAGTACATATAATTATGGAGATAGTTTTATTTTTGTCTTCCACGGCCTGTAGTGCTGTAATCATTAACCCAAGAGGGCATAAATTCTATTCTTTAAACTATAGGAATAGTTTTACAGAAACTGTCAGAAATAAGTAATTACTTTGTGATTCTACAGACGCTGAAAAGTAGTTCTTGCACAGTACATAAACAGAACTATTTGTATTTTACTATCCGTCGCGTAATATCAAACGTAGAGGGTTCATGGGAACTTAGACCTCAGTGACGAAATTTACTATCAAAAGAATACAAACAATTTTGCCAGCAGTAAACAATTTCTATGATCTTTAGTTGTTACAGATTCCCAAATCATGCTAGCAAAATGTGGGGAAATGAATTTATCTGGATTCAACATTCGAAATACGGATTTCTTACGGGAACCTTAAAATACAGTTTCAGAAGAATTTCGTGGATCTATGGAATCAGCAAGGAATCAGCCATGTTGTGCTGTTGTTATAAACGCGTCTTATGTATAAAAAAGAGAATTTACGTAATAACATTTTAGGTTAGGGTCAAAGAGTGTGTTGCTAAGTGTCGTGATCGCTTTTGCTTCAATAATTTGTAATCGGTTATGAAATTATATCACAATCTGGTATTTCCAGGAAAACAATAGATGGCGAAGCATTCGTACAACTTTTTTTCTGATCTGACATTTAAATACGGGGTGTGCCAGGAGGTATGGTCAATACTGAGAGATATGAAAGTAACGATCATTGGAAGCTAATTAGTGGAGTAAACACAGGCTCTTAATGTACACCTCAAGAGCTATGAGGACTTCCTCATCTTCGATGCTGTGAAACAAATCTCTTCTGCTGCAAGCTCTTTGTTTAGTATGAACCAAAGCAAGAAAAAATTGTGTACTAAACATAAGCTCTAAAATGCATGAGCACTTATTCAGTAGAAGAGATGTGTTTCACATTAGCGAGAATGCTCTTAAGGTGTGCATTTCATGTTTGCTAAACATTTTTTGCTTCGACCGATTGTTCTTATCATATCTCTGAATATTGATCATTCCTCCTGGGACACCGTGTTTAACCAAATGACAATTTTCGAATACGGCTCGTATTTTATAAGACTTCGAGAGTAGCACTTCAAAGAAAGGCAAAGTGTTTTACTCTAAAACTGGACTAAGTCAAACAATCAAGCGCAGTTTTCATCTAAGAAAATGACCTCTTTCACTGCCAGGCAGAATATGATACTCCTTGCCTTCGTGAACAGGGTCCGGCCGAAACTGACATCGTCCGCCAATCTCTGAAATTCTCAGATGACTAAATACCACCTTCAGCTGCTGAATTCTATTTTATTTATGTGCTAATGTACCATCCCGGTCTTCGGTCATTTTCAAAAACCATTCATTGGCTCTTTGGCCAACCAAATTTGCCATACAGGTCTATTGTATGAGTTGTACAAGAAGCACACCATTTAGCCTAGTGCTTCTTAGTGCAAAAGAGCATGTGTATGATTAAAATGTCGCAATTAACACCACTGGTAGATTCTAGCTTACACTTCGAATGTGACTGTGTGTTTTACCATTATGTGTGATTTCAACCTAGAGACGTGCTACCATACCCGTTGAGCTAATTGCAATGTTTTAATCATACCCAAGACGTTTGCACTAAAATGTTATAGGTTAAGTCGTGAATTTCATGTTCAACAGATACGACAGACAAGTATGGCAATATTAATTTAAAAAAATGTTGTTGGCCAAACAGCCAACGAATGGTACTTGAAAGTGGGCTAAGGCCGTTATTGTGCAATAGAGCAAAAATAAACTAAAATTGTACGGTCGAAGGAAGCATGGAATAATTTTGAGAACTTTATGGCAAATGTGGGCCTACCTTCAAAAAAAAAAAAAGATTTATTTTCAAATGTGTGTGAATACCTAAGGGACCAAACAGTGGAAGTCATTGGTGTCTAGACTAACACACTACTAAGATACGCTAAGAACAACACACACACCCATGCCCGAAGGAGGACTCGAACCTCCGGCAGGAGGGGCCGCTCAATCCGTGACAGGGCGACTCAAACCGCGCAGCAAGGATTTATGAATGCAAATAGCAGCGGACCTATCGCTATGCCCTGTGGTATGCCCGACGCTACAAGAGCTTTTGGTAACATTTTCTTATCCAAGAATGCGTTTCCCAGAGCTGCCAGGAACTCTGATAGAGGATGGATGTTGCAAATATCAGTGGTCCTAGTACTGTGTACGCCCGGCACTACAAGTGTTTTTGATAACATTTCCTCTTCCAATAACTCGTTTACTGATAAGCCAACCCGCGCCGCCAGGAAGTCCGATAAAGAGGGGTTGGATGTCGTGAATATCGGTGGACCTAGTGCTGTGTCCTATGGTACTCCTGGCACTACATATGTTTTTTATAACATTTTCTCTTTCAAGAAAACGTTTCCTGATCCGCCAACCGGGCTGCCTGGATATCTGATAAAAGGAGTCAGGCTGAAAATGTAATCGTTTCCTGAAACATCTATGGAAGTTGCGAATAGCAGTGGACCTAGCACTGTGCCCTGTGGTAGACCTGGATCAATTCCTCTCTCTGGAGACGTTTCCTGATACGCCAACTATACTTGTCTTGAAGTCTGATAAAGAGGGTGTCAGGATAAAAATGATAGCTTCTCCTGAGCCATTTGTGGATGTTGCTAAAAGCAGTGGACCTAGCACAGTGCCTTGTGGTATATCTGGCAAAAGAGTGTTTTTGATATTATTTACTCTTTCAAGAAGGCGTTTTTTGATACGCCAACTGGAGCTGCCTAGAAGTCTGATAAAGAGGGCTCAAGCTGAAAATGAAACCATCTCCTGAGCCATTTATGGATGTTGCGAATAGCAGTGGACCTAGTATTGTACCTTGTGGTACGCGTAACATTACGTGCGTTTTTGGTATCACTTCCTCATCTAGGAAAGCTTTTCCTGCTACGTGAACCGGAGCTGGATAGAAGTCGGCTAAGGAGACGAGCCGCGGCAGCCCGCCATCGCGATGCGGCGACCGTCTTCTCGGCGGCGTTAATGCGGCGACGTGCCGCCGCCGCCTTATGCGCCACGCATCATCATAGCCGGAGCTGTCTCCATGTAGCAACACGCGCGGCGCGGCGCGCCTGCAATAGCTATGAGCGAAAACGCGCCGTGTCCGGGACTGCGGGGGGCGACAGGTGCCTTCTACAGTACCTGCGCCCGTGACGGCGCAGAGCTCGCGATTCTCAGTTGTGGAAATAGTTATGGAAATAAACTATCGATACACTAAGACACTGATGGCAGCTGTCTGTAGCTATAACTCATTTAATACATAGTTCAAGTATCTATAATGAATGAGATTGGTGGTGGTAAGTTCCTATGGGGCCAAACTCCTGAGGTCATCGATCCCTAGACTTACAAACTTCTTAAACTAACTTACGCCAAGGACATCACACACACCCATGCCCGAGGGAGGACTCGAACCTTCGACGGAGGGAGTTGCGCGAACTGTGACAAGGCGCCAAGACCGCGCGCCTAATAAGCTTGTTTTAAATTCCCAACTTCGTGTTTTCTCCAAACACGTTCTTGACGCAATTTTCTCTTTGCTTATGAATGCATTGTGACAATTCAAAATGCGTCTAGATTTCCTGCTTCCTGAGAACAATCATCTTATACACTGGTTACTGGGGACATCTCCAGACCCGATTTAAATGTTTGTCAGGTTTGATGTTTCCATCTATTATTTCCGATCACTACATCGAGAGGTTCTTCCTGGAGGAGAGCGGAGGAAGCCCCCATGGGGGAAGGGCGTCGGTGGAGGAGGCGACTTACCTTGCCCCAAGATTTATACGAGGGCGTGGTGAAAAGCAATGGCTCCGAATTTTTTATGTGAAAATTGTTAAGGTTTCTTAAGGAAAACAAATGTTATTAACATTCCACATCTCTATTATTCATGTCTACTTATTTATTTCTCAAATACACACCCTGGCGACGAACGCATTTCTCTCAACGAGAGACCAGTTTGTTGATACCGTCATAGACGTTTGACTTTGTTGACGGAGCCACAACCTCACCTCCGCTTGCACCGCTGAAAAATGGTTCAAATGGCTCTGAGCACTATGGGACTTAACATCTGAGGCCATCAGTCCCCTAGAACTTAGAACTACTTAAACCTAACGAACCTACGGATATCACACACATCCATGTCCGAGGCAGGATTCGAACCTGCGACCGTAGCAATCGCGCGGTTCCGGACTGAAGCACCTAGAACCGCTCGGCCACCACGGCCGGCTTGCACAGCTCCATCACTATCGAAGTGAAGTCCTAGATGGTGTTCATTATGTTTTGGAAACAGGAGAAGTCGGATGGGGTGAAGTTAGGACTGTATGTAGGATGATCGGTTGCAGCAAACCCAGGGCGTCGTATTGCTGCAAATGTTGCAGCGCTCGTGTGTGGTCTAGCATTGTGGTGCTGGAGGATAGGGCACTCGATTGGTAGAAGAACTGCTCGAATTCGAAAATTGATTATAGCACGCTGTTTCTCACGCACCGACGTGGTTGGGCTACACATCACGATGTTATACGCTACAACTCGGAGAGGTCTAGCGTCAGAGGGCTGCAAATACTATATGTAGACATGAAGAATAAAGATGCAGAATGTTAATAACGTTTGTTTTATTTTAAAAGATTTGAGTTCCCACATAAAAAATCCAAAGCTACTCATTTTCAGCATGACCTTGTACACTGGGTTTTTTGCCGTCAGCTCTGCCCACGTACGCTTATTTAACCCATTACTGCGCATATCTCCTCCTTCCCCCCCTGCCCTCCCCTCTCTCTGTCAACCTTCTGCACGTTCGTCTTTCTGTCAGCGTACTATGTCACACTCAGTGTGAGCTAGTTCTTACACTCACAATACTTCTTCCCAGGAATTAATGGTGTGTGTACCACGTTTAATTGAAATAGATCCACTGGTTGAGGAGGAGATGTGGCACATACATAAATACATGAATGTTTATAACATATCTGAATTAATGAAATGGATGATGGGGATGAAATCGATGAAGATTCAGTGAGCTGAATATATATGAGAGAAAATCGGTTAGAAGCTCGCTTCCAAGGAATATTCCATTATTACAACTCCTAAGCCAGGTTCATGGATTTTGATGTTGCTTGGAAACTAATGGAATAGTATTAGCACTCAGTAGTATTTAGTAGAATAATGAGAGTATTAGTTACTTCACCCAGGAAAAACTGTGTATTGTACTTTGAAGTAAAGCTTATCCATTTTGTGAATAGAACGTAGTGATCCGCTAGTTTACATTAAGTCTGCATATTTTTATTCAAAATTGTTCAAATGGCTCTGAGCACTATGGGAATTAACTTCTGAGGTCATTAGTCCCCTAGAACTTAGAACTACTTAAACCTAACTAACCTAAGGGCATCACACACATCCATGCCCTAGGCAGGATTCGAACCTGCGACCGTAGCGGTCGCGCGGTTCCAGACTGTACCGCTTAGAACCGCTCGGCCACCCCGGCCGGCTATTTTTATTCTGCTAATTGCTACTGACCTGTAGTATCCGATGAAAGACATTCCAGTAGAAACTTACAAGATCTGTGGAGTCTGTAGCTTAGCATAGCGTCGAAAGGACTTTGTGGTGTCACCGCCAGACACCACACTTGCTAGGTGGTAGCCTTTAAATCGGCCGCGGTCCGTTAGTATATGTCGGACCGGCGTGTCGCCACTATCGGGATTGCAGACCGAGCGCCGCCACACGGCAGGTCTAGAGAGACTTCCTAGCACTCGCCCCAGTTGTACAACCGACTTTGCTAGCGATGGTTCACTGACAAAATACGTTCTCATTTGCCGAGACGATAGTTAGCATAGCCTTCAGCTACGTCATTTGCTACGACCTAGCAAGGCGCCATTATCAGTTGCTATTGATATTGTAAATAATGTACAGACAAGAGCTACGTTCAACATTAATGGATTAAAGTTAAGTACTCCACCAGCTACATCCTTTTTTTCTAGTCTAACTTCCTTGTCCTGTTCCAGACCTCACGGCAGCCTGCGTGAGCTAAAACGCGTGCCTTTCGGCTTCCTCTTACATTAGTGGGTTGGCCCTCTTGCCAATCCACAACAGACTTCATTTTGAAGGATCTTCCACGGTAAAGATAAAGCCATGATCGAGCGCCTGTCACATTTTCAGTAATCGTGAGCTTTTACAGAAGTGCATCCCATCATTCAGTTTTGCACCTTATCTCCAACCAACATATGACCTATCAAAAGTTTAACTTGCGTTGTTGTAATAATAGTCGTGTTAATTTGAAGTCCGATAAATAACATCAAGCTTAATAATGTTTACGATACCAATTATTTTCGTTTATTCTTTCACATGTAAGAGCGTATGGTGCTGTTACTATGGATAACGACGGGCACAGACACAGTTTACTAGTCATCAGAACAGCAATGGTGTATTTAGGCCGAAGATTCAGTCATTAAGCGAACAAGTGAGAGAACGCGTGTTCGACCGAACAAGAGGAACAGTCCACTGGCTTAGCTCCCAGCAGGGCGTATCAGAAGAAAACACCCCTGAACACAAGTGGCTACGTACTGACTGTAGATTAACGCCAGCAGTGGCTTGTCAACTTTCTGGCTCCTGCCGGAGGGAAAGAGGTCATAGGAAAGAGATTATGGTCTATGTAAAGCAACTGGGTGGGAGCTATATTCAGTAGGCTAGAAACAGATGTGCCGTGAAACTGCTGATACTGCCTGCAAGCACGCAATCTGGTCTATCCTGCAACAGGCAAGACACCTCGCCCTGGCAAATGTTCCGTCATTATGAGGAGAACGAACCTGGTTCCTTGCTACCTGACGCGTGCACGGAAACGGAAATTACAGTTACTAGAAACGTAAAGGTCTAAATGAACAGTGTTATCAGAAGATTAGATTCCTCTACTTTTAGCCTCAAATGGAAACCGAACTGGAAAGAAAGATACTGCACCGCTATACGATTTGAATGCAATCTAGTATCGGGTGATAAGGGAGAATGTTGGGCTGGTCTTCAAGTTGCATCTTACCATTGTTGTTTAGGTTCGTCTATATTGGCAGTGTAACTTACCTCAGTGGCGTATACATATTTCAAAAACAAACAAGATTCTCTTCTTTTCCTGTCGTTAACTTTTCTCTGATACTACACAGTAACTGAATAACTCAGCTGTCTTAATTAAATCGAAATACTCTGCTGATGACATATACTATTCTCCTAGTCAAGATGACTACAGCAGCGAAGAGAATTAAATTATCATTCTGCATCAGGACGCAAGCATAAACTTTTTATTCTGTTTAAAAAATGGGAATTTCAAAATTCTGATTAGTAGGGGGATGTTAGTGCGACTGGTGTTACTGAATATAAAATTAATTACAGCAAGTATTAATTCTGCTAAAAGAAACCACGCCACACGTTTCACGCACCCTCAAACTTTCCTTACGCCTCGTACTCTCCTGTAACAGTTTGTCATTGGTATCACTTCCGGTGTTGGGCCTTCACTTGAATGTTGTATAGATTTTATATTCCAGAAGCTCTTATACAGGCCTTCTGCAATTTCAGTGTTAGTACATTTGGTGTAATACAACCCTCCCCGATTTATAGCTTTATAGAAACAAGTGTCCGAAGAAGAATGGCCGTTCTTGAGAAAACAGTTAATGAATAAAAGTTGGCCGGCCGGAGTGGCCGAGCGGTTAAAGGCGCTACAGTCTGGAACCGCACGACCGCCACGGTCGCAGGTTCGAATCCTGCCTCGGGCACGGATGTGTGTGATGTCCTTAGGTTAGTTAGGTTTAAGTAGTTCTAAGTTCTAGAGGACTTATGACCACAGCAGTTGAGTCCCATAGTGCTCAGAGCCATTTGAACCAATAAAAGTTGTTACGTTGTCTCGTGTAGGCGAAGAGAAGTGATATTGCAACAATGCAAACACTGCGTGCTTTATGACACAATAATTAAGTAAAATTTTTATTGGGGAATGAGAAAGAGGATGCACTATTGCAACCAATGCAAAAATGCTTCTATCGGAGGACAAAGGAGGCTAATTTGATGCTGTTTTAGAAGAATAAGACAAGGGGGAGGGGTACAAGTTGCCTAATTCTACTTTCCTCAGCACTTTACAATGTTTCCTAAGAATTTTGGCATGCCATCATATTCGCGCTCTTTGTAACTCACATCTCACTTCCACAAGCCCCTCTAACTGTAACTCGCTCACACTCCCTAGTTCATCGCTGCAAGTCGCTCATACCCATCACCCATTCTCACTCAGTCCTTCATCCCTACTCACTGTCATTATCTCTTTGTGTCTCTCTAACTGCCACTGACTCCTATCTCACTGCCACCTCCTAATTCGTTCTCTCCTACTACTTCTGTCTACTCACTGTCACTGTCGCCCTCTTGCTCTCTCTTACTGCTACAGTATAGTTCATTCCTTCGCACTGCTGCTGTCTTTTCTCACTGTCACTATGTTCCTCTTCCTCGTTGTTAATGTCATAGACTCTGACTCTCATTATCACTGCCCTCAGCCACTTCCACTTTCTCCTTCTCTTTATTCCTCTCCCACAGACACTGTTTACTTCACTCTTTTCCTAGCATTGTTCTGTCACTGCCATCTATTCCACTGTCACTGTGCCCCTCTCTTCCTTTCACGCTACTATTGTCTCCTTCGCTCTTTCTGTACCATAACCACAGTCTTTACAAATTTTCCAGTACTTATTACTTTCCCGTGTCTCTACTATTGTCAGTGTCTCCTTCTATCTCTCAGCATGGAAATCACGAGTATGTTCGCATGCCAAAATGTTTGGGAAAACTTTTAAATATGCTCATAAAGATAAAAATGAGGCAGCTGGTACCCCATTATTCAGTCAGACACTTTTAAAACAGGAGCATATATGCCTTTTTTGTACTCCGATAAGAGCATTTTTCCGCTGGTTCCCTTCTTTTCTCTGTTAGAGCAGGTCATGTCACTTACATGAAAAGAATATTACGGGTCAATAAAATTTTGATAGTTTGCTAACGTGCAATTGAAAGAACGCAAAACTAATTTAAAACCTCAGTCAGGATTTTACGTGTACGAAAATTTTGCATGTGCTTTCGTACTACAACATAGGGTTCCAATGATAACAGAGATAGTTTGCAGCATATTTCTCCTAGCTACGTCACTTTGTACATTAAACTTTCGCCTCACACCGGGTACTACGTGCGTATTTTACTTACACAAGTGGGGTAACTTCGAACCCCTGTATCTCGAAAACGGATAAAGACACCAAGAAAATTCTCAGGGGTGTTCGAGATCGGGATCTTCCGTCTTGAAATCCGCGGCTCGGTGTTGGTACCCGAAAACCATGTTTTTGGGGTTATCTCAGGAACCGCCCATGAACTAAAGGGAGCCTCGATAAGCCCTTTAAGGCGCCCCACAGACCACATATAATACAGAAAGACACAACCGATCTGTTCTATTTGCCTAAGCCAGAGGAAGTGGGTAATATTCAGATTTTGACCTTGTATTGTAGGATACTTACAGTAAGACGATCCTTGTGCTGGGCAATCAAACGGTCTCTAGCCCAATGACTATCCAAAACGCTTGACCCTACCTTTCTGTCACCAATTGAAACCGGGGTATAAGCCCTGGGACAATCCGGTTTTTATGCACGGCGTTTGGAACATATTATGTAGCGCATGCTGTTGCATACGTACCGATATACTAATAGAAAGCCTCATTAATCAGTTGAGTGCATTTATCAACTACCTTCATACTGCTGGAATGACTGGGTTTGATTCAGATAATTCGGTGAACGCAAGGGACTGAAAATCATTAGTAACAGTTTTACGTTTTTATATTGTTTATGACTTCCTTGATCTAGCTGGCTATCGACATGGAGGTCCTGTGTTCGAGTCCGTGTTGTCACATCACATTTTTTATGTAATGGGGCCATTCAGCCTAGTGAGGTTGAAAGAGGAGCTACTTAGCTAAATTAGGATCAAAACTGACGACCTGGCTCACGAAGCGGCGCCTCGTCAAAAGAGGGGAACGGAATCACACAACATTTATTTGCTTACGTGATGTTCGAGTACCGACTATCACAGAAACTACAGTCCACTTGAGACGTCAGTCACATAACAGAAATTACATATTGTTTATAGTGAAGAAGGAAACTTAGACTCTTTGTCTGTCTTGGTTAGGATTGCCATGAAATAGGCCGTATGTAAATTTATTGTTTAAGAGCTATTTCACTTTAACGATCAACGATTGGCAGCACTAACAGATAAATAAATTTCAGTAAAATAGCACAGCTTTTATTGAAAACAAACACATTTTTGGAGGAAAATTCTCAGTATTGCAAGAAGTTTTTTGTAAATATTTCAAATAGTTACAAAATTTTTATACGCAGAAATTGTCTATTTATTATAGGTCTTACAGTGGGCAAATCCGATTGTGACGGACGTCGATCCGCCGTTTTACAAATCGAAAACACACTGTCTGAAAAGTCGGTGACGTAAGCAGTATGTGAAAGCATGAAGTCGCAATTACGCCCATGAATTCTTCATCGGGCAGTGGATTCTTAAAAAGCATCAGACCGCAAAACAAACGAAGGGAAAGAGGTACCTGGCTGCATCTAGAATGTGCCGATGGAATGCTAGTGATAAATTACCAAAGCACTCATAAAAACTGGTTTCGGCTTTTTTTGTCTGCAATTTAGTTTATGTCCGACTTTAACGGGCGGGAACTCTGCATATTTCTCGAATGTATGCTGATAAGCCGAATAAGATAACTTTTAAAAAGTCCATGCCTGACAGCCATTTCCGAACTAAGAGCGGGTACAGTTTATGTCTGCGACCTCCGCGGAAAAATTAACTCGGAGAAATATGACAGCCAAGAATTTTACGGGTCCTTATAACCTCTGCTTCAAGCGCACTGACAGCTATCGACGTAAACAGTGCAGCGAATAGAGGCGGCCAGATATACTGCCATCTAAAAGTTAATAATTGCTCAGTCTTTTTGACGAACTCCTATAAGCCGAATAAGTGAGTGTACAGAAGAGGCTGCTTCAAGGCCGTCAAAACAGATCGACAAATGTATGGAAATTAGAGATTGCGCAATAAGTCTGCCAGCAGTCCCATACTGAATCATAATTTCTTCTTGTATTCATGATATATTGGACAACATTAGGCCCCATTCTGTACTATACTCTATGGATTGCGCATCAACGGACGACACCGAGTATGGTGACTGACAGAACGAAGCAGCAGACACTTTCTACTTAGAAGAGTAGTTATTGCAGAACTCATTTATCGCCTATATGATATAGGCGATAAGATTGTAAAGTCTGGTTGCTGGTTAGTACCGTTTGCCTAACCAAAAGGCGAGAACGGAAACAGCAAAATTTTGAAACCACACAATATAAAATGAGCGCATTTTATGAAAGTCTATACCGTTAAACATATGATAATTATTGTACGTGGACAGATAATTAACTTCAGATAGAATCCATTGAATTATGATAAATGGTCTGTTCTACCACTATGTCATTTTTAGCAATTCTACATTGTTTATTTCAGTTACATAGTCAAGGTTTTTGAACTACTTTTATGTTAAGCAATCGACAGTATATTGAGTGATGTTATCCAGTATTGCGACCAGGCTAATATTAAGCCAAGAATGGGACAAATGTTGTTTCAGACTTGATTTAGAAAACGAAAAGTCTTAACCAAGGTCTGCTTTTCCGAATACTGTAATATTAAAGAGGTAATTATATGGTTTTAACAGTAAACTTCCTATTGTATCGTCAGTCACTGGAAACTGATTAGCATCTCGGTAAGCTTCTTGCGGCTCTTCGTTGGATCTGGTCTCTCTCTCTCTCTCTCTCTCTCTCCTCTCTCTCTCTCTGTCCCCTCGCTACTTGGTTAGAGTCCCAAACCTACGAGAGATACTCACGAATTTTTCAAATTGATTAGTACGCCACTTCTTACGTGGATGTACTGCTGTTATTCAAGACTCTTCAACTGAATCTCAGCCTGGTGCTAGAATCATTCGAATCAACGTAAGGGCAAAATTTCCGTACGTCTGTGAGTCCTTTAATGTCGCGAGAGCAGCACATCAGTTGTACGTCGTATTTGGGAAATACTGATGATGGAAATATCAAATGAATTATCCGATGAACTTGAAGCCAAATGAATTGCTAGGAATGTAGGTATTTGGTCCACTTTTTACCCCAAGTTAGTACGTGGGTGTCACTTCTGCCGAGTGCCTTCCGGTAGTTAAGCAAAATGCACGGTGCATCATGGTCGTGAGAGTGCATCTAGAGTGAAAGGTATGCATCTAGAGTGAAAGGTAAAGCTGGCCTCAGCTCGAAGGTAGATTTGAACACTGGAAGGCTTTGCTCGGTACGTTCTTACTGGAGGTGGTATACCCTAGCCAGTGAACTGTCTTCTCCAACTAGTTATAGGAGACGCTTATTGTACGTGGTGGACTCGAAATCACGGTTAAACTTTTAATTTTCATGTATAGAAAACATTGTCAGATATGATCAAAGCAATGAGTTTGTAGTGATACGAAAATTTTGATTCGGTACCACACACCCCGCCGTCTACTAATAATATGTGCTTTTCGATATGGTTTCAAAACAGTCAATGACGTGAGCGAGGGAGATAAAAGGAGACAGCCTCTCGTACATTTGGCGTCACTTAGCGCTTGGTTTCTGTGTAGGAGCGATTTCCCGAGAATCAGATTCCTAAGTTCATAAATCCTTTTGCGGAACACCAAAACAAATAATAGATTGTGTGTAGCTATCCCGACTCGTTTTGGAAGTCTGAAATGGATCTACAGTCAAAATATTGCTGTCAGTGCACTGCAAGTAGGATCGGACCGATGTCCTTGGATTCAGAGCCTTTCTGATAATACTATATACTTTTGACTAAAGTCCACAGACTGTATTTCGGTACTTAGAATTTTAATTTCGATACGTATTTCGGGCGAAAGCTTCTTCGTCAGGGTTTTCAACGTTCGCAAGAGTCTTTCGTCTTGATATGGTGATGCAGTTGCATCTGAGAGATATTGTGATGTTATATGAACGTAAAACACACACGAGCGTGTGTGAAAAACGGTAAAAAACTCTGTACCGTTTTTCAGTATCATTTACACAATATCTCGTTGCAGTAAGAAAATTATGGCCTCCAACAGCAGTTATTTCTCTCCAATGTCTCGTACCCACAGAGGAGAACTTCTGTAATCGAATATCTTTGGTCACAATGTTTTTCTTTTTATTTTCAGTGTTTTCCTTCATACATTTGTACGACGTATGCAATAAAAAGCAAACAGTCTCGAGGATTTCTGTCACTGGCCACGAGTGAAGTAGTTTCTCACAACATTCACATATTTTACAGCACCGTAGTGTGCTTTATAATGGCGCTCGTGTGTTTTTACATTTATGTATCAGAATAACATCTTTCAGGTGCGACTACTTCACCAATTCAAGACAGAAAACATCAAGTGAATGTTGAAACCCTTCAGGACGAAACTTTCACTCCGAAATACGCATGGGAAACAAAACTCTAGGAACTGGAATAAAGAAAAAATTTTATAGATTTGAATTTACAGTGTTTTACGTAACATCTACAAACTAGTTCTAAGGATATGAAGTATAAACGTTTAATAATAACTACATTTTACGGACATAGCTTTCGTATGAAATTTTCGTTTTGTAAACGAAGCTATCGATACATTGTAGGATTCCGAATTTGTTACAGACTCGAATACGTTATGACCACCACCTGCCAAAGTTTGTCGGTGGAGTTCTGGTTCACCCTGTATACAGATTTCATCTACACATAAAGGCTCAATGGGTAGAAGTAATCAGTGAGCCTTGGGTTTATTACAGTGAGGTGGCAAGTCATAGAATAGCGATACGCATTTATAGAGACGGCGGTAGTATCGCATACACAAGGTATAAAAGGGCAGTCCATTGACGGAGCCGTCATTTGGAAGTAGGTGACTCGTGTGAAAAGGTGTCCGATGTGATTATTGCCGCAAGACGAGAATAACAGAATGGTGGTTCTAGCTAGACGGATGGGACATTGCATTTCGGAAATCTTTAGGGAACTGAATATTCCGAGATCCACCGAGTCAAGAATGTTCAGAGAATACCACATTTGAGGCATTAGCTCTCATCATGAACAACGCAGTGGCCGACGGACTTCACTTCACGACCTAGAGCAGCGGTGCTAACCGAAAAGCAAAACTGTGTGAAATAGCTGGGGAAATCAATGTGGGACGTGCGGCGAACGTATCCGCTAGGGCAGTGCGGCGAAATTTGGCGTTAGTGGTCTGTGGCAGCAGACGATCGACGAGAGTGCCTTTGCCAACAGCACTACATCGCCTGCAGTGCCTCTTCTGGGCTCATGACCATACCGGTTGGACCCTAGACAACTGGAAAACCGAGGAGTGGTCGGATGGGTCCCGATTTCAGTTGGTAAGAGGTGGTGGTAGAGATCGAGTGTGGCACAGACCCCACGAAGCCGTAGGCCCAAGTTGTCAAGAAGGCACTGTGCAAGCTGGTTGTGGCTCCATTACGGTGCCCCCCTACATGGAATGGACTGGGTCCTCGGTTATGTTCGACTACACAGAGACCATTTGCAGCCATTCATGGACTTCATGTTTCCAAACAAGGATGGAATTTTTATGGATAACAATGCGCCATGTCACCGGGCCACAACCGTTCACAAATGGTGTGAAGAACATTCTTGGACAGTTCGAGCGAATGATTTAGCCACCCGGATTGCCCCACTTGAATCCAACCGAACATTTATGGGATATCCTTATGTGGATATGGTGTCTGTTCTTTCTGACATATCCGAAAGAACAGACACCGTTGATGACCTGCAGCCGTCTAGAACGAAATTAGAATTATATTAATATCTTCTGCTGCTAACGAGCGTTGATATATATCAACGGGGACAGGTGAAAATGTGTGCCCCATCCGGGACTCGAACCCGGGATCTCCTGCTTACATGGCAGACGCTCTGTCCATCTGAGCCACCGAGGGCACAGAGGATAGCGTGGCTGCAGGGACTATCTCGCGCACGCCTCCCGCGAGACACACATTCTCACCTTGTATGTCCAAACACTACATTCGTTGTGTCCCACTCCAACACACTCATTACTCGTGGAAGACATTCTTACCAAGTCCTGTAAGAGTTCGGGGAATATGTGTGCACTCACACAGGAGAAGAAGTTCACGGTCGGTGTTGCCAGACCTATATACTTATATGGATATGGTGTCTGTTCTTTCGGATGGACACATATTCCCCGAACTCTTACGGGACTTGGTGAGAATGTCTTCCACGAGTAATGAGTGTGTTGGGGTGGGACACTACCAATGTAGTGTGTGGACATACAAGGTGAGAATGTGGGTCTCGCGGGGGGCGTGCGCGAGATAGTCCCTGCAGGCACGCTGTCCTCTGTGCCCTCGGTGGCTCAAATGGATAGAGCGTCTGCCATGTAATCAGGAGATGCCGGGTTCGAGTCCCAGTCGGAGAACACATTTTCACCTGTCCCCGTTACCAGCTGAAGGTATTAATATAATTCTAATTTCGTTTATGGGATATGATCGAGAGGTCAATTCGTGCATAAAATGTTGTATCGGCAACACTTTCGCGATTATGAACAGCTATACAGAGAGAGCATGGCTCAACTATGTCTGCAAGGGACTTCCAGCGACTTGTTGACTCCATGACACGTAGACTGGCTGCACGTCGCCGGGCAAAAGGAGTTTCAGTACGATATTAGGAGGCATCCCATGACTTTTGGCACCTCAGTGTGTTCAGTGTCAGGTGAGACTAGCGGGGAGGGCACGGCCTCGAAGCGCGCAGCCCTCGTCTGCGCCGGCACGGTCCACGCAGCAGCCCGCTCGCTCGGCGCGCTATGAGAAGCGGCAGCAAAAACTGAGTGGGGGCATTCCGGCGGCGGCGGCGGTCATGCACGGTCTTCGATGATGTGTGGGGCAGGCGCGCAGCATCGATTCGCGTCGCCTTGTGTTTATCCGAGCGCAGTTCCCGCCAGCGCCCAGGTGCGGCGCGCGACAAAAGCGGCGCCGTACGAGTGTCGTCCCGGCTTCTTGCCCCGCACCTCTTCTGCCCGGCGTGAAATAACGCAGCCCATATACGCCTACGTCCCCAGAGTCGACCCACCCGCATAAAAATGCGAGGTTCCCCTGCATACTTCGTCACAGAGCCTGCTGTCGCCTGAGGCGCCGTGGCAGCGGTATTATTTCTGTGCATTACTTGCACGACTGGTGGTATAAAAATAAGGGGTTCTTTACGCCGACCCGGATCCGGCGCACATTGATATTTTTCCCCGCCACGCCAGCTAGACGGCAACCGCCGCGTGCTTCCCCTCCCCCTCCCACCCCCTCCTGGCGCCACGTTCAATTTTTGTGTTGCTGCCGGAATGGCGAATTCGTCACAAAGGAGACCGCGCAGACATCCTGTTTTCCGCACTTCTAAACACGCCTCATTGTTTTAATCGTGATGACGTCACTTGCGCGGCCACTCTCCCGGAACGGTCTGTGTATTGAAAACGTGCAGTTATTCAACCGAATTCGTTTCTCATTGTTTAATATCCGTAGCGCTTTTTCCTCTCAGTCGGTACTATTCGTGCGCAAACCTGCAATGAAATATATGTGTTACATAGTATTTGTAGTCGTTTCCTCTATACCTGAAATACACTATTGGTCATTAAAATGACGTGCTACAGACGCAAAATTTAACCGACAGGAAGAAGATCCTGTGATATGCAAATGATTAGCTTTTCAGAGCATTCAAACAAGATTGGGGCCGGTGGCGACACCTACAACGTGCTGACATGAGGACAGTTTCCAACCGATTTCTCATACACAAACAGCAGCTGACCGGCGCTGCCTCGTGAAACGTTGTTGTGATGCCTCGTGTAAGGAGGAGAAATGCGTACCATCACGTTTCCGACTTTGATAAAGGTCGGATTGTAGCCTATCGCGATTGCGGTTTATCGTATCACGACATTGCTGCTCGCGTTGGTTGAGATCCACTGACTGTTAACAGAATATGGAGTCGGTGGGTTCAGGAGGGTAATACGGAACGTCGTGCTGGATCCCAACGGACTCGTATCACTAGCAGTCGAGATGACAGGCATCTTATCCGCATGCCTGTAACGGATTGTGCAGCCACATCTCGATCCCTGAGTCAACAGATGGGGACGTTTGCAACACAACAACCATCTGCACGAACAGGTCGACAACGTTTGCAGCAGCATGGACTATCATCTCGGAGACCATGGCTGCGGTTACCCTTGACGCTGCATCACAGACAGGAGCGTCTGCGATGGTGTTCTCAACAACGAGCCTGGGTGCACGAATGGCAAAACGTCATTTTTTCGGATGAATCCAGGTTCTGTTGACTGCATCATGATAGTCGCATCCGTGTTTGGCGACATCGCGGTGAACGCACATTGCAAGCGTGTATTCGTCATCGCCATACTGGCGAATTACCCTGCGTTATGGTATGGGGTGCCATTGGTTACACGTCTCGGTCACCTCTTTTAGCATTGACGGCACTTTGAACAGTGGACGTTACATTTCAGATGTGTTACGACCCGTGGCTCTACCCTTCATTCGGTCCCTGCGAAGCCCTACATTTCAGCAGGATAATGCACGACCGCATGTTGCAGGTCCCGTACCGGCCTTTCTGGATACAGAAAATGTTCGACTGCTGCCCTGGCCAGCATATTCTCCAGATCTCTCACCAACTTAAAACGTCTGGTCAATGGTGGCCGAGGAACTGGCTCGTCACAATAAGCCAGTCACTACTCTTGATGAACTGTGGTATCGTGTTGAAGCTGCATGGGCAGCTGTACCTGTACACGCCATCCAAGCTCTGTTTGATTCAATGCCCAGGCGTATCAAGGCCGTTATTACGGCCAGAGGTGATTGTTCTGGGTACTGATTTCTCAGGATCTATGCACCCAAATTGCGTGAAAATGTAATCACATGTCAGTTCTAGTATAGTATATTTGTCCAATGAATACCCGTTTATTATTTGCATTTCTTCTTGGTGTACCAATTTTAATGGCCAGTAGTGTAATCCAACCTCCCCTTACCACCTTCCACGGCGGATATACTCTGAAAAAAAAAATCATTGTATGAAAATACTAACTGGAACGTCTGTTGGGGCTATTCAGTCAGCTTCTTGAAAGAATTTCTCTCTACGTGCCCACTGACACAATTACAAGGCGACGTGTGATTGTGTCCCGTAAAGGTATGTGAAGATATTTATGAGATGGTAGTGAGACAGCAGTTTATGCGACTGGTAGTCACTTGAAAAGAGGTTACGAGATCAATAAAAGCAAAACCAGGTAATTACGTCAACTGATAATATAGGAATTAGATTAGAAAATAAGAAGCTCAAAGTAGTTCACGTGTTTTACTATTTGGGCAATAAATTAATGGCACATGTAAAGAGGATATAGAATATACAGGTGCAATAACGAGAAAAGCTTTTCTGAAAAAGAGAATGTACTTGGCCATTAAGAAATAGTCGATATCGATTATAAATTTAAGCCTTATATGTACTTGTCAGCAGTGTGTAAATGAAACGTGGACGACTAATACTATGGACAGAAAATAGCAGCTATTGGAATGATGTGTAACAGAAGAGTGCTGAAGAGTACACGGGATCAGTAATGGAGAAGTGCTGAATCTGGTTGGGGACAAATTATTTTCAGGGCACAACTTGACTATAAGGACTAGACTGTCGAGAGAGACCGGGGCTTGAACATAATAACTTAGTTCAAATGGCTGTACGTTGCAGTAATCAGAGACGAAGAAACTTAAACGTGATAGACAGTCGAAGTCCGCTGCATCGACCTCATCTTCGGACTGAAGACTACAATAATAACAAGAATAACAAGAATAACGATTGTGCTTAGTGTAACTGACTGCGAAGCGGGTGGTTGATGACTGAAGGCGAGTAAGATGGTTCAAATGGCTCTGAGCACTATGGGATTTAACATCTCAGGTCATCAATCCCCTAGAAGTTAGAACTACTTAAACCTAACTAACCTAAGGACATCACACACATCCATGCCCGAGGCAAGATTCGAACCTGCGACCGTAGCGGTCGCGCTGTTCCAGACTGAAGCGCCTAGAACCGCTAGGCCACCAGCGGCCGGCGGCGAGTAAGAACTTAGTAAGAAAATCCACATGTGAGAAAACTGTTAAGGGGCTGGACATCTTAGAAGACGTTGAGGCGAGGTAGAACTTTCAGCTGTTATTCATTAAGTGCATCTTGTAGCGTCGTATGACAAAATACCTTGTCCTTGGGTCTAGTTTAGCGATGGATCTCTATTTCGCGCAAAAACCAAAGGAATATTCAAGGAGACATTTGTCTGCTTTCATTACGCAGAGCTGCAAATGAGTTTCGTATTCTTATATGTGGTACCATAGGGGAACGTTATCTGGGATGTATGTCATGAATTGATATTTCTGCGTCGTTAGGCTACTGTTATATTGTGTAACAAAAATCAAAGACCATACACATCCATGCCAGATCGACCTCTTTCTACCTCATCTCTCACTGTTCTCTGACACACACACACACACACACACACACACACACACACACACACACACTGGAAATTATAGGAGGTAGCCAGATTAAAATGTGTGTTTGTCGAACTATATTTATGAAAAAACTATTCAATAAAGGTAATGAAGCCCTCGCGAACACGATTAGAATGCCATGAAAAGCAATGTCTCACAGATATTCAAAGGGAATATTTACAGTGCTGATTTCGTCTCTTTAAGTCTAGTTGTGATTGAAAGCAGGTATATGGGGGTGGGGGGGGGGATGTAAGCAGGTTCTTCTTTATAGTCTAATTGTGAGTTCAGAAAGCGACTGGATGACAATGTCACTGTCCCTCAGGAAGACAATAGCAGATTTTTTTGTTTCATTTCTTTATCACTATGTGTCCAAGTGTTCCCCGCCAACGAATCAAACGCATTTCTGGCACTTACAGAAATATCACGGCCCATTGTTCAGGCACTGTATCGTTGAGTCAGCCCGACAAACATAAATGTACTGTTATCTTTCTCTGATTACCAAAGTCCTGTTTACAATATTGAGAAAAATAACCTCTGATTCTCCAAAGAAAATATTTCCTTTGAGCAGTACAATCTTTCCCCGCCCGTTGTATTTATCACTTGATGGTCAGAGTAGCAGTGCTGAAACAACTTTCTAGTACATCGTAATACAAGTGCGTATAACCCAGGCACGGCGAAAACTCGGCATACGTATCTCTGTTGCTTACTGTAAGACACACTGCAGAAATCTGGAAGTATTATGTTAACGACAAGAACATAGAAGATTTTAGATTTTACAGGATAATAGCTTTGATGACTGACGTATTATTGCTGCTGAAAGCATCCTTGTGCTAACTGCCAGCTACACACGATTAATTGAAAATGCATTTTAGTCATATAAGCACTATCTAAACACTAACAGCAGAACTTATTGCGCAAACGAAACACAATGTGAACACTTACTTTTGAAAAGTTGTTTGGTCTAGCTCATCGTACAAGTGTTTAACATTCTATCCTAATAGCATTATTCTTGTTTTGGGCAGTGTTCCATCCAGTTCGCCATAAGGTTTTACAGTATCGTCACAGCGACTTCTCCTCTAGTTTTCTGTTTGACTTAAATAGAATTCAAAATAAGGAAAATTAAAATCGGGTGATTATTAGGACAAGGAAGCCTCCTTAGTAGAGCGTAGTATGGTGACTTATCTACGATGTTAAAATTTCTCTTTACCTCTACATATCCTTCAGCACAATGAGTCATATTCTAAAGTGTACTGTGCCAATTGCAGTTACCATATTGGTAAAAACCGATAAGACGATTCTGAAACATTAGAACCCAGCTCAAGACCGATCGAGTTATCAACGCCTTCCAGGCATGTGTAAACCAAACCAGAACGTAGAAACCGACTCACCTCTCATATATTATTTAGAATGTAACTATGAAACTTGGAACAATTGTACCAACAACTTAAAAAAAACCACTCATTTAGTATCATAACACTTAACATTTGTTTACCATTACGTGTCAAGATCGTGTTAGTGTTGTTACACATGATATCTCTTGACGAACAAAATAGATATGTCAAAAAGTGTGATGCAGTGAAGCATCATATCTTACACTTCGATATACTTGGTGTTTAAGTAGCTGCAGCATGTAAACCTCATGAGTCTAAGTGCTGTGTTTCAAATCTAGTGTGAGACTGATAATTTCATAGTGCATTTCTTCTAACATTCTGTATCTACACATAAGTAATAGTAATAACTATCCAGAACTTCTGCATATTTTCGACAAACACCACTTATTTTCACACCCAGAATAAAGTTTCTGTGAATGTGCCCCATCTGATGATAGCTGGCCAGTGGATTCAAAATCGTTTGAAAAGATTGCGAAGCGACTAGTTGCGACGATTAGCATTTCCTTACTTATTTGGTTTTATGGTTCTTTTATATTTGTGCCAATTTTTCATGTTTAGGACACCGATCATAATTGATAATCTGTTTTACGTAGTCCAATATTATCGGCTCCTGTTCTCCTTATTGCCCCTCCCCCTTCCCCCAAAAAAATCCGTATTGCAAGGGTTAAGTTAACAGTTTCCGAATACCTTTTCGCCACTATCCGATGTTTTATAGAATGTTGCCTATTTTTTCTATAACGATTTCGTTGTCTTAGTTACTTGACCATTTAAATTTCAGCTTCCGTACACACATCCACGCATGCACGTGCGCACATACACACGTACACACACACACACAAACACACGTACACCACACACACACACACACACACACACACACACACACACACACACACACACACACACACACACGCACGCACGCACAAAGGCATGGAGATCGAGAGAGAGAGAGAGAGAGAGAGAGAGAGAGAGACAGATAGGTTGAAAAAGAGAGAGCACTGCTGTTGATACTACTCCGATTATTAAAGACCCCTGAGCAACACAGCAATATATAAAATTTAATTAGATGTTGCCACGACGATATAACAAGCAGTTACTTAACGCGCAATTTGTCGTAAGACATCGTGGTCGTTTAGCATCCGAAAGATCGTAGGCAGAACTTGCAGTGTCAGATTCGCTCTTTGGATTAGAACACGTTCAGATAAACGTGAAGAAGTTCTAGCAGAGATAGAAGGAATGGTTATTGAGACAATTCGCGACGCTGCGAGGCCGCAGCACGTGCTCTGTGATTGAGAAATCTCAGCGCGGCGCGGCGTAAACGAACCAGATGGCTTCGGTTATATGGCACGCGACAAGTGGGACGGTGCTGACGATGCGTTCGTACGCTGAAACACGACGCTGCTTCCACCAAGGAGACACCTTAACAGGCAAAGCTCGAGTCCTCGCGGGAGGTACCGCACTTCTGCGCTGCTCTACTTCTAGAGAGGAATGCGCGTTCTGAACTCTTTGACAGTTGGAAATAATCGCAACTGATGCAATCTCAGAAATTACCACCGGCGAAAGCAAGTCGTTCACAACGGAAGAGGTGCCGCGGCGCGCGTTCGGTGCACATTTTACGCTCGTGTTCCTCTGCTTATGTCACGAATTTGTACAGCTGTAAACGTCTGATTTCCTTACAAGACCACCTGAAAGCGTCAGTATTCTGTTTTACATCATTTGAATGGAACGCAAAACAGCATTAAAAATTTATTTGGCAAGGTGGGCATTCGTATTCTACAGCATGCTACATGCTATGCATGAGTACATCTATAGCTCGATAAGGCGGCGGCGTTTAATAGCTGAGAATTGTATTTTACCGATGGAGATCTGAGTATCAGATACTAATCCATTTGAGGGAGACATTGCAACGATCGTTACCAGGTATTAACGTTTCATTCTGAGTCTCTCACGAGTGGTACTTTGGATCAGTCCTTTTCTCAAAAACCTTATGCTCGTCATTCGGACTGTATACACAATTGTGATTTCTTACGACGCCAATATTTTCATTACAGTGTTGTTCGGTGACTTCGCATCAGATTATAGCTCGACGGGCTCGTAAGTAGATAAGAGGACTCGCTATCCAACCAGACGATCACCTCCGCCAATGCGCAGAGTATCTGAAACATGTGAAGCCCTTCCACGACTCTGGTTCTGTGTTAATAAATAATTAGTACAGCCGGTTGTACAGACAAAGGAAGACGATGTATCCTCCTCTAATTGCATATTGTCTGATAAAACTTGGTAGTGTTCAAACCAGCCAATCCTTTGGTAACTATTGGGAGAAACAAAAAAATATTCAAATGTGTGTGAATTCCTAAGGAACCAAACTGTTGAGGTCATCGGTCCCTAGACTTACACACTACTTAAACTAACAACCACACGCAGCTCCACGCCCGAGGGAGGATTCGAACCTCCGACGGGAGGGGCCGCGCAGTCTGTGACATGGCGCCTCAAACCGCGCGGCCGGGGGAAACAATCTGTATATTGTTTATCTCGACAAATTAATAATTCATAAATACATATACACAAAATTACTTGGATCTTTGTGATGGCCAATTGCCTTTGTTTTGTGGTATTGTCGTACCTCGTAGAGGTTTCCTCTGGTCTAGATGCAGGCCTTAAATGTGTCATTACAATTTGTGTTCCGAAAAAGGCAAAAATTATGACAAAATACTCATAGGTGTGTGTGTGTAATAAATACACATATAACATAAGACATGTGGGAACATCGATGCAAGCACAAGAACTGACGAAATGGCTCTATGGTCAATGTGAATTAATTAAGACAAAGCTCTTAAATGAGTTATCGCTGTGTTCTCTCGCTTCAAAGACTGAGAAAACAGATACGGCTAGTTATGAAAGGCTCGTATAGAGGAATTTATCATCGAAAAAAATTTCTAGATAAAAAATTACTTTCTTTTTGGAACCGCAATTCCTGTCGTGCGTCTTGCACATAAGGTATAGAAGTGAAATGTGGAGGCTGTAGGTCGCATTTTCATGAGAAATTTCCGCATATAACTTAATTAATCAGGTAACACTATTACCTAACTACAGCACACACACACACACACACACACACACACACACAACTTTCTCTCTTACTATCATGTTTCGTCTTATCTGCAAGGAAACAGAGAAATCTTAAGTATTGCTTCCTCGTAAATATAATCACGTCAATGTGAAACTTATGGTTTCCTCGAGAACTGAAAGCAAAATCAAATGGTTCAAATGGCTCTGAGCACTATGGGACTTAACATCGGAGGTCATCAGTCCCCTAGAACTTAGAACTACTTAAACATAACTAACCTAAGGACATCCATGCCCGAAGCAGGATTCGAACCTGCGACCGTAGCAGTCGCGCGGTTCCGGACTGAAGCGCCTAGAACCGCTCGGCCACCGCGGCTGGCCAACTGAAAGCAAAGGGAAGCATTATTAATTCATACGAAGTTTGTATAGGTAAAATGTTTCCAATATGACGACACTTGTGATTCCGATGCCGTCCCGTCCACAAGCGGAAACCCCTCGCTAATGAGCTAAATCATAAGTTTCCTTTTTGTGTCTATAATTATTTCGTATATCTCATTTACTTACAACTACTCACAGCTACTTACAGCCCACTAAAAATGCAAATGGTGAGATTTTTTTCTGGCGTTCACAGTACCACAAGACTAAATATGTTACCAAAAGCAAGTGAACTGCTATTAAATTATTGTTAGTCATCTTTCATAGAGCTCGCTAGCATTAATCCTTCTGCGCGACGCTCTTGCTCCACAAGAAATCATTTTTGATTGCTGACTGAAATATTGGCATACGTCAGCTCTCGGTAGTGTGGGGATCCCCCTTCCCGTGACATGGAAACATTAAACAGTGAATCAGTTGCCCTTAGCTGCGCTGAACTTTAATAATAATGACCTCAACAGACTGTTATTATTGATTCGGCATAACCCAGCAGACGGCTTGATGTTGTTCTTACCCGAAAATGCTTGATATATGCGCAATAGTGCCGGCATTTATGATCGTGGGGTAGCTCGTAATAGATGTGACAAGGACAATATTAACAGCAGACAGAAACGCACGGGTCGAGGAGGGGCTCGAGAATAGCTCCGTGAGGAAGTACATGTACAACTAAATGACGGCTTTCATCACGAAAATTGATGTCAATCGACTCTTTTTTCATCCTCTTCTTGCCTAGATGATAAAGGTAAACAAAATGAATAATATCTAAAGGAAGGCACTTCGCTGCTGTTCTACAACTAACATTTATTTGCTCACAAACTGGTTCCCTCGTTCTTAGGCCATCTTCAGCGACGAGTGCACGTCACAGCAACAGAGAAAATGACGTACGACTTACAGAGATACACGTACAGAGCTACACGTACAGAGCTCTCACAATAATATATATATATATATATATATATATATATATATATATATATATATATATATTATTGGTGTTTTGCCCTTAAAGAGCGCATTTGGACTAAAGATAGTCACTTTTGCAAACGAATAAAGAAGTTCATTTTACTGCTGTTTTCTTACTTGTGCATAATTGATCCTTACTATAAAAGAAGTAGGAAGAGAATTGTGTTTTGCCATTTCCGTGTTTTCTTTTTGTTAATATTGTCATGTTCTACCAAGCACCAACGGAGAATACAGCTAATTTTTTCAATTAAATGGTTTGGAACTAAATGTCTTATATTTTCATCTGCTCACTGAATAGGAAGACACAGAGAACACTAGGTGTGGCAATAGTGACGTTATGTAATTGCTTTCAAATGCAAATATCAATTACATTCACTCTGTGAAAGAAATCGTTCGTGTATTTTTTTGTTAATTATTATTTTGGAGTTTAATGTACAAGCTATGGGACTACGTAAACAGAAACTTAGGAGCGAGGGTTGATTTATTTCTACATACACAATTAAAAAAGTAAATTAGTGTTTGGCGTTCGGAACATGACTTTAAAACTGCTACTTCAATACATCTCAATTTATAAAGAAAAACTTTCATTATTGTTTCCAGCTCGGATTTGTTGTAATTAAATTTAAGTCATATTGACAATTGCATCTGATTTTCTATTGTACTTCCACATGACCGAAAAAAAAGGAAATATGATAATGAAAGTTGAATGTCCTTAATACTTATACAGGGCGCAGCTACAATTCAAAACAGTGCGCTTAAAACAGGAATTGTCGTGTCTTATCAGTGCAAGATGTATTCCAGTACGTGACCACAAAGTTGAAATCTGTTTCCGTATCCAGAGCACACAATAGTTGATCTAAAAGTATTCAGATGTGTAAGAAATAATTTGAAATAGCCATGTTTTGTGGTGTGTGTGTGTGTGTGTGTGTGTGTGTGTGTGTGTGTGTGTGTGTGTGTGAAGTGGGAAGGGGATTCGTCCATACAAGTGCTAGTAGTTAGGGGCTAATCAGCAACTGTTTTCTTCGGTGTCTTTGGGAGCCCGGTATCGCCAGCTATCTGATAAAAAGCAGCAAACTGAGAAACCTGACGGCTGCACAATTAAACGCGTTAGCTGAAGTCAAAATAGTCGAAAGCTTGCATAAATTGCTCGTCGATTTTCAGACGTTTAAAATACTGCAAAACGTGCCTCCTATGTAGGCCACAAAACAGAATAGCACTATTCAGTGCACCATCTAATAGATTAAGAGTTAATGAACGGTAGAAAATCTCATTCAGTGATGTAGCATATGAAACATGGTCATATTCTATAATTATAAGTCAATAAATGGGTTCGTGAGGAGGACAATGATGTATTGTTCCGTAAATGCCAGCAGCTAATTTCAAATTCTTCATTATTTTTTAATCCATCTTGGAAATGTCTTAAGCGTTGTGTTACAACCCGATCGTTCAGTTTGTCTGCAGCCGGACACCATTCTGTTCTCAAACTTAATTATACATAAGTCTACACAGTTTTACAGACAGATGGAGCTCTGTTCTATTTATTTCGGTTGGTGATGGTAAGTATTATTAGAAATCTGTCATTAAAATTTAAAAATACGAACCGGCAAAAGATGAAACAGGAACATTGTAAAATAAGCGGTATCGGAAGTTTGAATGAATCGTTTTAACTAAACCATCCACAATGCAAACGAAATAGCTATGTCAAAAACCGAACATGCAATTAACTTTCAGCATCTTTCTAACCTCCACACAATTCTGTCACTCCGATTTTGAATCTGCTCGTTGTATCACGGTCATAATATTGTTCAAACATTTACTGGTATCCATCTCTTGCAATACTTCGAAGGAAGAGAGTGTGAATATGGCAATCACAATAACAACATTTTTAAATTGTGTATTATTGGATAATAGCAGGCAAGAAATCCTTAAAAGTAGTACATCTAATATTTACCACTGTTACTGTCGTGTTAACAGCTCAATATAGTTAACGACTACGTGAGTAGGTGTCTACAGATCATTTACTTAACTAGTAACATAAGGAGAAAGTAAAAAACTTACCTATCAGAAGGTTCTCATAAATGCAGACACACATTCCTTACAGAAGCGAATTTCCTATGCATAACGAGGAAAATCCTTGAATTTCTACTGAATATTTTACCAGCAGATCGTATAAAGAAACTAGTTCGCTTTTCTTGAGAGCTCGGACAATGATACTCAGTTGACATCATACTATTCCATGTGAAGTGTAATTTTCGAATAATGATGACGAAATGACTCACAATATGCACAGCAATATTTTCATCCTTGTCGGTCGGCTAGCTTAAGCGAATGTTTTACAGCTCTGGTAAAATGTGCAGTTTACATCGTCTCCAGGGCACAGCGAATTTTTCTTTTTTTTTTCCAAATGATGTTGAGTAAACACGAGTTATGGTCCGAATCTAATATGTTGATGGTTTCGTACGTAACCACTATAAGCCCTGAGGAAGTATGATTGTAAGGCTCTTAATCGTGTAGATCCGCGCTTAGTTCCCAAGTCGATCACTTCTTTTCAGAATTTTCTTATTTTCTGAAAACCAGTTTGATTTGTTAACTCTTATCTATCGTGTCTGTGAGTATCTGCGTTGTCTGTACTCCGGAGTGAAAAGAAACGTTAATTACTAATAGCACAGATATTATGCAATTTTTTTCACGACGTGAAACAGCTGGTCCACTATCTTTGAATTTCAGTAAGTCCTTTATTAGTAACTGTTCAAAATTAGAAACTTGTGGAAATGATAAAATTTTTATTGTGCTTTACAGTAAAAGAGGGCCAAATCCAGTTACGGAGACGAAATGCCATGACGAAATACCTCCAGGCCAAACAGTGCAGAATGTCCTTACCGACACAATGAATAAGAGTCACCAAGAAAACAGTTCACGTGACTAACAATAGATGGCAAAGCTTTGAATATCGACATGGCGTGTATGTCTTCCCCACAAAAATATCGAATCTAGAAGACGTGGTGTCGCTGCAAATGAGGGAACAGTAACTGTGAGCATGTTAAGTAGTATCTGAGGCGTATCTACAAGCTCAATGGAGACAACAGTGTATGAACGCTTCGAATGCCAAATGAAGGAAAAGAAAGTTTAATTTTCCGTCCACTTCAAGGTCATAAGAGACGAACAACTAACTCAGATACACTTGGCTGTGGAAGCGACATCGGTATTGGATAATAATGATAATAATGCTAAACAAGTCCAGCACGCATCTGCATTTATTTGGGAGGATCTGAATATGGATAATCGAACCCAGGTTGGAAACGTACTCTCAAAACTAGATCATTTTGACAGAGGTGGAAACGAATAGCAAGGATAGGCTACCGAAAGTGTCAACTGTTGACAGCTTTATCTTTAACATAATTTAGAAATATGTACTTAAGATACAGTTATGAATAAAACATGCCAGTTTAAAACGCTTGTTATTGTGACACCAAAGACCTTATCTCTCCATAAAGTATTTGTCCGAGCATCCTGCACGAACTGCCACCTGGCGCTTAACAGAGAGGAAGCTACTTCGCATTCTCGTTGCAGAATAATTATACATCAACAGCATTTTGTCGGCAGCGGAAGGAAAGATAGCTGAGTTTCTCATCACCATACTGTATCCGGTATCCTGAGGTCAGTCCGAAGCCATTCCGCAGTGTTTCAAGAAGTGAAAGCATGTTACACTGTTGGTGATTCACCCGTTGAATTGGGGAAACCCCTTTGGAGCTATTTTAGAACAGTAGTCTACGCTCCAGCACCTACTCCCTTCTTCCATCTTCATCGAAACCACCAACACTCTACCTGAAATCGTCAGTTGTCCACGCTGATCAGACACATTAACACACGCTATTCACACTCTGCTTAATCCATGGTAGTGAAGAAAATATTTTCAATGTAGGCTGCTAAATCTCAATGTAGACAGCACAGACAATTATAACGTAGGACTTTTAATTATAATAATAATAATAATTACTATTATTATTATTATCATGTGTATAAGGAAGCCGCGCGGGATTAGCCGAGCGGTCTGGGGCGCTGCAGTCATGGCCTGCGCGGCTGGTCCCGGCGGAGGTTCGAATCCTCCCTCGGACATGGGTGTGTGTGTTTGTCCTTAGGATAATTTAGGTTAAGTAGTGTGGAAGCTTAGGGACCGATGACCTTAGCAGCTAAGTCCAATAAGATTTCACACACATTTGAACATTTTTTTTTGTATAAGGAAATTATGTTAATTAAAAATGTCCATACTTACAACACCAGAAGATGATGATCTTTATTATCCATTATGAAAGCTGCCAGATGCTCAGAAAGGAGTTCAATATGCTCCCAAAATTTTGTTGTCCCTAGGCTTACACGGTACTTAATCAAACATAAACTAACTTACAGTAAGTACAACACACACACACACCCATAAACACCCATTCCTGAGGGAGGTCTCGAACCTCCGGAGGGGTGAGTCGCGCGAACCGTGGCAAGCTGCCTAGACCACGCGGCTACCGGCGCGGCGGAGGTGCGTCATTACCTGCAAAACGGATCTTCAATCTGACGCACATAAATTAATTAAGAGGGGAGGGTCTGACGATTCAATCACCGATTTTGCTCAATTTTTGCAAGGACTTCCTACATTCGAAATAAAGCGATAGGTGTTTCGGCTTTTGGCTGGACACTCCAGTTTTTGAAGACAAAGAAAGAGTGTCAAAGGTAATGAAGGTAAATCATGTTTTCAGTGCTATACACACAGAAAGAGCGTCTAAAAACAAACATTTTTTTTGTTAAATATGCGGTCCAAAGTTAATAACGTTCGAGTTATTAAATTTTTTTTTGTTTTCATGCTGTAGCTAGTGTATCCGTCATTCTGTGCGTCTAGCCGGCCGGAGTGGCCGAGCGGTTAAAGGCGCTACAGTCGGGAACCGCACGACCGCTACGGTCGCAGGTTCGAATCCTGCCTCGGGCATGGATGTGTGTGATGTCCTTAGGTTAGTTAGGTTTAAGTAGTTCTAAGTTCTAGGGGACTTATGACCACAGCAGTTGAGTCCCATAGTGCTCAGAGCCATTTGAACCATTCTGTGCGTCTAGTAGAGCGAGGTCGGCGGTTGAGGCGTTAGACTACCAAACCGCTGGTCCATGTTCGATTCTCGATAGTAGTTTTTTTCATTCCATCTTTTTCGGTGTATCTGATAATATTCTGATAATGTGAATACTTTTCCTTGCCTTTTTTTAAGTACATACTTATCTGAATATTAATCACTCCTCTCGATGTTTTACTTAAAAAAGGCAAAGAAAAGTATTCCGTCTATCGGAATATAATTAGATACACCGAAAAAAATATAGAATGAACTAAAGCCTCGACCAGGAATCGAACACGGACCAACGGTTTGGTAGTCCAACGCCTCGACCGCTATTCCGCCGACGTTCTGCCAGACGCATGGAACCACGGGTAGCCTACCTTAACTACAGCAGGAAAACACGAGAGGGTTAAGAACTCTAATATTATTAACTTTGGGTGCCACATGATGTCGCCGGCCGGGGTGGCCGAGCGGTTCTAGGTGCTACAGTCTGGAACCGCGCGACCTCTACGGTCGCAGGTTCGAATCCTGCCTTGGGCGTGGATGTGTGTGATGTCCTTAGGTTAGTTAGGTTTAAGTAGTTCTAAGTTCTAGGGGACTAATGACCTCAGAAGTTAAGTCCCATAGTGCTCAGAGCCGTTTGAACCATTTGAACCACATGATGACAATACAAATGATTATTTACTGACAGTCTTTCGATGCACAGCATTAAAAATAAGAGTTTCCACCATCAAATTTGATCTCGATTTTTTTTCAGAAACTAGTTAGTGCCTAGCAAAAAGTTGAACCATGTGTCTCTTAATTTTCAATATAGATCGTTCTTGCAAAATTCAATCAAAATCGGTGACCAATATGTCAGACCCTCCCCTTGTTAGAAAGTCTTTTGAAGGTGGGTGAACCCTTGTTAGCAGTTTTCTTCCCTGCAGGTGGCCAGCACACACACCTACGGGTGCGTGTTAAGTAGCTCGTATGCGGGGCGGAGAGAGCAGCACGGTTACCCGCTGCAGTCTTTGTCAGGTGACGGGCAGCAGTTGGAGGCGGGGGTGGAAGGCTCACTTGGCGCCTCCGGGCCGCCGGGCGGAGCTGCCGCCCCCGCCGCAAATATTGGCTGGGAGCCGCCCCCCTAACCTAGCGCGGAACCCCAGCAAACAAAAGAGCCGCAGCCGCCGCAACTGCCACCCCACCCCCGCCCTCCGCCTCCGCAGCGTTTATATGAAAAGCGCGACATGAATGGCAGGAGGAGAAGGAGGCGGCAGACGACGGAAGGCTGTTGACTCTTGCACTTTGGCGGTGCCGAAGTTTTCGTGAGCCCAGCGAGCACCCGCTGTACTGCCGCCCGCGGAGATCGCTGGCTGCCTCGCTTCATTAGCTGCGCGGTAGGTAATCCCTGCGCTCGGCTGATACGAACAAGGTCAGAGGGGGGCGACGAAAAGGACATCGGAGGAGGGAGGAGGAAAGAAATGGGCTACAGCCAATTAAGTGGACTCAGATTCGCGATCGTTTTATCGTCCCAATATAAAATGCAGAACCGTCGCGAGATAACGCTAAATAGCTGCTCCTAGTAATGCGAGGAACCACGTAGGGAACCGAGCTACTCCGCCAATTGATTCGCCTTTCCGTTTTATTTTCCACAGCCTTCCTTCCGACGTCTTGTGCGCCTTGTCTTGCTGCAAAACGCTGCACTTATGCATTCTGCCGTTCCTTACAGTGTCAGTTGTATGTCAGTACTTCGCGTTCGAATGGTAGCCACAAATTTGTACTGGCCGATACATGTGGTAATTATTACATAGTTCAAGATCTTCTTGTACCATTAAAGCAACAGGGAGCAAATGCTTCCATATCTCACGCCCGATTTCGATCTTGGGAGGTCCGCACGCTTCATCACAGTGACAAATTAAAAGCGAGAATCAAACAGCATTACCCTGACAGGTTGACTGCATCGAAGATAAAAGGAAAGAGAGATTAGTATTTGGCGTCCCGTCGGCTGCGAGGTCATTAGAGACGTTGTACAAACTCGCGTTGAAGAGGGAAATTGGCCACGTTAGTTTCAACGAAACCATAATAGCATTTGTCCTAAGCGATTTAGGGAAATCGTGGGAAACATAAATGCGAATTGTCCGACGGGGGTTTGAACCACCCTACTCCAGATTGGAGCCCTTGCTCTGTCCGTATTGAAAGACGCCATCCGTGTTGTGGGTAATACTTATATAATCATATCGACAGAATCATTCATTGTCATTTACAAACAGTTTATTTACTTTAAAATATTATTGAAACTACGTAAATTTATAGAACAGTTCAAATATGATCGCATCCTCTAACTGGACGAGACTCACATATTGTCCTGTTCTTATATGCTCGATTGCGGATTTCATTCATACATACAACAGAGAGAAGACCGTTAATTTGCAGATCCGTTATATGCTGGCCATTTGATACTTTTACGGAACTTTGCATATGAGTGCTGGGATGCGAAGAAAAAGAGGAAGCAGGCCAGAATTCACTTGGAGCAGTTTAGGGAAGCTATGGAAAATCTAAGTTTGGATATCTCGAAGAAGATTTAAGCATTGACGCAAGTCCAATATCTCAAATGTTGCGTTAGTTTCCAGGTGCAGTGCAGAGCTTAATGAACAAGTACGCGAATACTGCCGAAACTGCGGCACAGTTGCGGTGGATCGGGATCCAGCTGTGCCGACTTGCATTGCCGTAAGATTATTTAAATGTGCGGTATGTTTTCTCTAAGATACCTTGATTGAGATGAATGGTAAAATGAACGATGATGGAAGACTTCGATTTGACCAGGAGCGTGTGGATAACAGTACAGCGTTTTGAAATGAGGTCACATATTTTAGTCTGCCCCGTGAAATTTGCTGCAGAGCAGGTCAAGCACTGAATATTACGATAGTGAAATACGGAGCCACTTTCGCGATTCACTGTCTTAATAGTGAGGTGGTATCGTGGTGTTGTTGGCTTTCATCGATGACTATAAACGCCTTTAACGTTGTGTGAAGATACGGCATGAGAACATGCAAAATAACTTCAAACACTAAAGAGTTGAAGGTATCTGTTTCCAATAGAAATTGTATGTCTATAACTGTTTCGGTACATCACACATATTTTATAAACACCTGATCAGTCTGTAGATGCTAACGTCACTGAGAATATGTGAGATGAACTCTACAGTGTGGCAGTATGGAACATATTATAAACGTTTAAAAAGACGTACAAAAGAGGCATACATATAAAGGACGACCAGCGCCCAAGACGTTTAAAGAAACTGTCTACAGAAGAGGCGCGCACAAAAAATATTTACACTCGTATTTTGGGTTTTCTTCGAATTTGTATGAATATAATGATAACATTTTAAAATGATCCTTTCTGTTGGAGTACGTTCTTGCCTGTGTTCAGCTGTTGTGCTCAAAACATTGTGTGTCACTAGGGCCTGAGTTTCAGAAATATGAAAAGGTTCAAGACATTTGTGCATCAACATTTGGCATAATTATGTGTAATTAGTATTGAGAACACTACTGCGCTATGTCGTGATTCGGGGAGGAAGGCAGGAGGCGGAACTGTATGCACTCAACGTAACTGAAAAAAGGCAACAAAAAGTATAACACTACTATTTTGCTCTTCGGAAAACAATAAAAATGAAAGATTAGACGTCCAAAGAATATTGCAGTAATCTTTATTTATTTCTGCATTGCAGTGCTGTCCTTCCAGCCGCAAGCTTCGCTAGGACGGACTGTAAATTTAATTTCATATACAGTTAGTATTACTTTCGCCGGACTCGGTTGTCCACAGACGGTGAAGATAAACCAGCGAACTACTAATTACACACGTCGCTGAAAACTGCGCGCACAGTACACAAAGTCGCAACAGGAAAGCTTTACTCGTCACCACAATTTGTTATTTGCAGCAATGAAAACGAAAGGAAACTATTTTTCTTTCTACAAATGTTACTTACAATAATTACCCAGCCGCTGTTAATTCAAGAGATTGTAAATCAGCAAATTCCAAGGTTGTTGGTAACAGATCTGTAATACAGACATGTCATCAGCAGAGCTAATTAAGGTTAACATATCCTTATAGTTTAGGACATTGAAGACGAAGTGAAATAAGTCACAATGTCAGTTGGTTATTCGCTAGTTCACGCAACTGATTTACATTTAGTTTAGACATTAAGACTGTCATACAAAGTTCTGCCTACAATCTGTTAAATCTAGCACACAAACGTTTTTAAGAGGTGCTAATTGTTTATGCTCGCTACTTTCTCCATATGAATAACGGAAAAACGGTAGGGACGACATAAGCTGTTAATAGGCATGCATGTCTCTCTAATTTGGACTTTAAATCATTGTCTATTGTGACGGGTGACTATGTCTTCAGTATGAGTGTTCGGAACGGTGACGACGTAAAGTGCTTGTTATTTCAAGACCGTTGAAGGTGAAACAGTAGAGACGGTTAATGTTGGTGCCGGCACATACCCCACTACTCACGGTAAGTGCCAAGGAGAAACTCGGATTTCAGGTTTACGTGCGACGAATGAATCACTATAAACGATGTCTAATCTCACTTCACATGCGATATGGATTTTAATTCAGTACGCCTACATCGACGCCCATTCATGTCATCAAGAAAGGCACGCCGTCACCCTTGCCAACCAAAGAACGGTGACCTACGTTATTTCTGCCACATGCCATTCGAAATGCATGTTCGGTATTTGGGGTAACTGCAGATAGGCGACCTCTGTCAGAGACGTGTATTTTGAACTTTTTAGCTTTCCCCGCATCGATTACGTGGACGGATTCCAATACACTGTAACGAGCTCTGACTGTACTTTGAAAGAGCTCCGATATTGTTCAGAAAGTCTTCTATTGTTCATTATCCTAAGTCGAGAGCAGCTGACAAAAAGGCAAAAACAGATGAATTCAGCCATATATCTCATGCACCTGAAGATTCTACTGCTAAAATTTGTTTTGTCACTAAAAATATATTCTTTGGTTGAATTACCTAGATTAGTACTGAAGAAGAAACAATTTTCCGAAATATTCTAAACAAAGTGAAGGATGTCTATTGGCATAGCATGAATTGGTTCAAATGGCTCTGAGCACTATGGGACTCAACTGCTGAGGTCATTAGTCCCCTAGAACTTAGAACTAGTTAAACCTAACTAACCTAAGGACATCACACACATCCATGCCCGAGGCAGGATTCGAACCTGCGACCGTAGCGGTCTCGCGGTTCCAGACTGCAGCGCGAGAACCACGCGGCCACTTCGGCCGGCTAGCATGAATTCCGTTGGGAATTCTAAGGATATAATTATCTTCGTTCCGATTTGACAGATGACAAATTAAATAAGAGAGCTAAAGTAGTAAATTACCGTAATCGACTCACACAATTTGAAGTAGGCTTTTTCTAACTCATACATTTATTATGACGGTTGGAGCAGTGCTATCCAGTTTTGTATTCATAAATCCGGGTCAGTGTCCTTATTATCTAGCAGTAATCACAGAATACTACGAAATTCTCGAAATTTTAAAAGAAATATTGTACTACTAATATCCCATAATGTCGGTAATCCCTCAGTGAGCAGTATTAGAAAAAAAAAACTGCTGTGGAATTGTTTGAAGTAATAACATAAAGAAGTACTCTCTTCCGTTACAAAGCTTTGTACAAAATTGCGATTTATGTTACAAAAGTACTTCGTACTTTCTGAGAACATACGTGAATTAGAGTTGTATGCTTCACATACCTTAAAATTCTTACATCCTGGCAGGGAACGTGACGAACTCTATCACTAGTCTTTGAATGCGCTGATAGTATGTGACTTACTGCAGTTCATGAGAATATACGAAGGTGATGTTTTTGAACAAATCGAAAACCAGTTCTCGCAAAAAGAAATTGTTCGTGATATTAGCTATAGTTAATGTCTTTGACTGATAAGACCCTTGGTAGAATTTCGGCACGAGAACAACGCCTACGGGACCCATATCCGAACATGAGCTACGTGATTATCCCATAAACTATATCAAGTTCAATATTATTTTCTTTACAGAAATTAGCAGTGGAGAAATAAGTGCAACAGTAGCTGAGAATATCTGGCATTGCGTTCCGTGATTTGTTTGCTGGAGCTGATCCGAAGAGAAATGAACAAATACTCAAGTCTGAAATCACGAATGTAATTACATACAACGAGTGTTTGTTCTGTATTCTTCAAACCCTTTCGTGCTCACAGGAAGTGATTTAGGTACAGGGGTGAAAACTATTTTCTGTCGCCCACACGTTGGTGTTTCCTTAACGTAGAGGAAATGGAGTAAATTTAACAACTGTAAATGTCTTATCGTTGGAAAAGAAAGATGTAGAATGATTGTTTTGAATGTCTTCCGAACCATCATTTTTTGCCTCGGGAGGATTGTTTTCTACTGTGTAAAAAATTCTACTGTAGCTACAAGCCCTATCTTTATAAAATTATATTATTACAAAAAAATTAGGCTTTTGAAGTCCCATTTTGTATAGTTTTAAACTCTGTTCAAATCTAACGTACATCTAGTGTTATATGTATCATCTGTTGCATGATAGCTAATTGTATTTAATAATTTTCACACAAATTCGAATCCTGCCTCGGGCATGGATGTGTGTGATGTCCTTAGGTTAGTTTGGTTTAAGTAGTTCTAAGTTCCAGGGGACTGATGACCTCAGAAGTTAAATCTCATAGTGCTCAGAGCCATTTGAACCATTTTTGAGGCAATTTTCACACAGTGGTTGCGTTGACACTGTGGTATAATTGAGCTGTTAACCTAAAACTTATCTTAGAATAAAACGAGGGTAATATGTAGAACATCAGTATTCTAAGTATGTAGAGGATGACCAAGGACTTTCGAACAAGGATTATTGGATGCCCAGATCTAATAACAGTTGAAAAATGTCTATTCTAAGGATGACCTGCGGGGGAAAACGAATGTGCTTCTGATAACACAGAGCAGCATAGGGCAGTGTAGACGGCAACTGATTCACATTTGGGAGGTGCAAGGTTCGTACCCGTGTAAAGCCATTCTCATTTTTAGCTTCCATGATTCTCTTGAATGACTTGCGGCGATCATTTGAGTTAGCCTCTACAGCAAGACCACAATGAAGTGGCGTTATACTGACTCTCCAGTGACCTGTTACCACATATTTTATTTTGTTCTCTGGTAACAATTTGATGAAAGCAGAGAATCCAGCGGCAAACTTCAGATACGATATGCGGGTTACAGCCGTCGCAAAGAAGTACTAAATGTACTATGATAACATTCTATATGCGAGTCGACAAACAAGCACAGCGCTTCGGTTCAGTAATGGACTAGGACGCAAAACTTAGCTCAAAGCTATTATCTCTGTGTTTATTAAGCTAACAGAAAATCAAATGAACAGAATCGATCTAGGTAACAGTGCTACGGAACGGAAATGTCGCTATGTGAGCATACAGAATAACTGACTTGGACGCTGTGTTCCTTATTTGCCTGGTATCTCCTAGTTTATCTCGGAGCAAATGGAAATCTATGTTCACGATTTATCAACCGCCTCGAAACGTGGACACGGATGCATAGAGAAACGAGGTGATCAATCTGTAGGTTGAGCCTAGCGCGATGACAGGGAGAAAAGGGAAACACACGAGTCGAATCGAGCTTCCTGGCTTTGAGAAATAGCTCGGAACGACGCGAATGTAATGGAACATTCCGATGCGCCAGGCGGTGCCCAGCGATTGGAAAATCATCCCTGTCGCAGCTGTGCGGCGACGTACGCCGGCCGTGGCTAGCAGCGCTCAAAACGCGGCGTCGGCGATGGCGGTGGCGGCGGCGGTCCGCTCCATTTAGTGGATGCTGGGGCTGGCAGTGAACCCGTTCGTAGCCACTGGCCTTCAACGGATAACAAAGGCTAGACGGTCTCTGCAGTTTCTAACAGTGTTGGAGACCGAAGAGATTTGTAAATACGCACACAAGCACGTTATCGGAACGAGGTTGAAGGTAAATGAGAGACGTAGAGGGAGACGCAAGTTTGCTACACGGTTAACAGTCTTAACTCCTGCATAAAGCGAGATATTATAACAAGTATAGGTTTTAAGTGCAACGATATCTTCTTTATTCTAAAGATCAGTGTTGTCTCTGAAACTGTTTCGCGTAAGTTCACGAGAAACATGGTCAAACTGAAAAATCAGACGATTGGAATCGGCTAATCAGGTATAAACACCTACAAGTATTGCACTCGTGCCAGGCTCCAGCAGGGAGGGTGCCTACGCTACTGAGATAAAATGTATTTCCTACTGGCCTTTATATGGCAGTAGCAAACCCGGCAATGCTTCACAATTGCCAAATATGCGTGGAAATTGGATATACGTCCTAATCTCCTCTCCCCCCGCCCCACTCTTTGTCTCTCCCCTCCTCTCCCTTCCTTTTCTCTGTCCATCACCTATCCTCACCCACGCTTCTGCACCCTCACCCCCCCCTCCTCCTTCTCGTCCTCTCTATCTATATCCTCCTTCCCCGCTTTGTATCAATTTCCTCATCTGCCCCCCCCCCCCCCTACCCTCCTACCAGCCCTCTCCTCATCCGCCTCTCTCTGACCTTGAGTCTTGTTTATTGTTACTGCCAACGAAACCTTGATTAGGAATTGAAGTCACTTAAAATGAAATGGTAAATCATTTAGGATCATCGATATGTGAGTTATGAGAGACCTCTCCCGCTGCTGGCTCTGTGAGCATAGTAGCATCAATGACAGAATTTCAGATAGTGTTAATCTGCAAACGCGGAAGATTGCAAAGTTTCGGACGACTCAGATTCTGTAAAAGTATCCTAATCATAAGCCGATAAGACATAAATACAGCTTTCATGCGAGGAAGAAAACGTAGATATAGATAAGTGCTGGCTACAAATTTTGTAAATAGAACTGTACGCTGACTTGTAGCATTTCACAAGAGGCCTAACAAACCTGTCACAAATGTGTGTGTATGTACGTACACAACTTTGCGGAAGCAAGTGAAGGTTTGGTACAACGATGTAGCATGGTATAAGCGCGGTGTGTACATTGCAAAAGTCACTTCTGGCCGCCTAGCCTCTCAGTTTTAGCACTTTCCTCCGATATTTTTGCAGCGAGTATCAGGGCCAAGATTATGAACCGTTAAATCACTGTACCCGTATTTTCATGAACTGTCGAACACAGGAATGCAGAATCAATGTGCCGGTTCAGTTTTACCTGTATGATGGAAGAATTCCTTGGTGGCGCACTGAAGGAACCACGTTGGAAGCTGACAGAAAATCTAAGCCAGACAGTTATATCACGGTTTTACAGTTTTATTATAACTGTTAAAGAATTTTTCGTTTCCTCCAGGCTCATATAACGACAGTCGGTTTCTAATGCACATAATCAGAGCAGAGTTAGATGGCGTTGTTGTAGTTAGCCAGCAGACTTATTCAAGAATGGCCCGAGAGAGTTCCAAATTCACATCTGTGCATCCAGACGTAGACTTTCCGCATGTGCTGACGGGTGTCTGAGTGGTTTCTACAGCCATTGTCTTCCCCATTTGTGTGAGTCGTTTCCGTCTTTAATGGCATTCATGTCCAAGGCAATTAAAATAACTTTTGTTACTCCCATTCCTAAACCTCCTCATATTTCTTTCACTTGCAGTTAACGTTAGTCTTTCTCATGAATTTTCGTTTTCTTCTACTTCTCTTTCTATGTTTCTCGATCATTTTAATGTTCACTGTTCTTTTCAGAGCACCAGGCTGAACTTAAGCCTTGATACAGTCACTGCAAAATTTCCGTCTAAAATATAAAGACTTGTCTTGTGTAAAACTCTCTTCTCTTTAAACACTGTAATAATAATGGAAACACTTGTATAGAAACAACCGATTGCGGAATGTCCATTATCCTGCTGTTTGAAGGATGGACGAAAGCTCCATCATTAACGTTCGGTTTGCCCTTTTAGCAAGGTCTCATTACAGTCTCTCATTGGTCTTGTCACAGAAACGACAGTTGATCTCTACTGATAACATTAGAGGAAACTACTGAAAAATCTAAGTATTGTTGACTAGACAGGGATTAGAACACTGCACCACCGGAGATTTTTGAGAAAATTATGCTGGATATCTACTGATAATCTGAAAATTCTGGCTGGAGAGTGAGGTCCCGCTCTGAATTTGGAGGAAGTGTATACAATAGCCCCACCTTATGTCCATAAGCCAGCATTTATTTTCTTTGTCTGAACAGTAGAAGCAAAGAGGCTCTTATTCTAGATGGACCCCGTAAGTGATAAGAAGTATATCTCTGCAGTAATTCGTCAAAGAAACGTTGCTGCGACTCAGTGGCGAATCTTGGCGATAAATTATACGTTCCATTGTATCAACGTATTGCACACGTATCTTACGTTTCCGTACTTCAGCCGTTGGTAGATACATAGTGACGACATGAATGAATGCTTTCGGGGTTTGAGAGCGTGTATATGACTTATCGAGTTTTCAGAACACTGCACAGTCGCAGCATGCTAATAAACGTCGACCGTGTGGAGCAGTGTACCAACGTGGGAGAAACAAGTGCCGTACAAGAAAATCTGGCTTTCGGTAAAAAAAAAGAAAGCAGTCGACAGCAGTAAGAGAAAGCAAATTTCACACGCTGCCAACAGGGAGAACAATCAGGAATCGGAGCACGAATCACAGGACGTGAACACTGATTTTGGGACACGAGTGGAACGCCTGACGCTTGCTCGATAGCTATATAGACCTGATAGAGCAATCACATTAAAATGAAGGCTACTCGTACGTAACCGTGCTCCCTTACCTGATTAAAAATACTGGCAATAGTTGAGTATGCTTCATAATTCGATCTCTGAAATTTTATTTTTTAAGCATTTTACACTTCATGTAATGTGAGATGTATCAGATAAAAAAACAGTGTTATTAAACCAGAGAATTTGTTCCGAATTTAATTTTTAAGCAATGAAATCACTTGATGAGAAACACCAGCACTTAAGGAATTCTGTACACCTGAGCCATTTTACTCGTAGGAGGATATTCAGCCGACGAGAAAACGAACCGTATCAATGCAAAGAAGTTTAAATGAGACTGAACTGGAAGCAAATGGAAAAGCTCAAATTCAAATGGTTCAAATGGTCTGAGCACTATGGGACTTAACTTCTGAGGTCATCAGTCCCCTAGAACTTAGAACTACTTAAACCTAACTAACCTAAGGACATCACACACATCCATGTCCGAGGCAGGATTCGAACCTGCGACCGTAGCGGTCTCGCGGTTCCAGACTGTAGCGCCTAGAACGGCTCGGCTACTTCGGCCGGCTGGAAAAGCTCGACCATTGTTTATCAGGCATGAAGTCCTTCGGCATAAAATTCAACGTCAACGATGTTTGCATGATCATTGCTCAGACTATTACAGAGAAATATGTGGAAGATCACGGTATCCATACAACGGCTTAAATTGCGAAGTGAATTTCTTGGAAGTCTCACATCATGGCTGAAAATCACAATGCTGCGAATTTTCTTTTTTTTACATTGTTACGAAAGAAATGAAGGTAAGTGACTTGCCTGCAGTCGTTTCAGTATACGTTATTGGATGAATGGCCTCCTTGAGAATAGGTGATTTACAGATAAATTACTAAGTATTATGCTCAATTCGTTTACGAGCGAAAACGGTATTTAAATCAAAGCAGTTTAATGTCTACAAGGAGAGCAATGGTCAGCGCAGCAACAGCAATTTGTTGCATACATGTATATTTCTTACTGGCAACTCTGACTTGATAAATATGGTAACGCTGCATTTGAATGTGAGCGACTATGAACTCATTGTGTTACACCCATAGGTACTTAAAGTAAGTGAAGTCAGGAATAAATTCATTCCGTACAAAAGCATAATATAAAGTGCCTCCTTATCTGTTAAGAGATAAGAACATCTTTGCAGTTATCTTATTATACATATTTTGATTCATTTTCTTTCTTGTATTTGTTTAATCGCTTTTTCGTACAGTATTTAGTGTATATATCTTTTACGAGAAACCTCATAAGCTATAACTGAAGAATAATATCTAAAATTGTATTATTTACTTTCATGTGACGTACATAGTATTGATGAATAATACACCATTTTGAATTATTGGAAAAATAGTATTATAGGGGATATGCTTAAGTATTTTGCAACACTTTGTAAATGTGAATTGTTAAGTTTAGTTATCGTCCTTGTGCAATAGATAACTGAAATGTATTTACACTCGACGTGTTTCGCTTATCATTAACAATCTGCATCGCCAGTGACAATTATTCAGTAATTACTACGTTGTCACAGGTAATGCGCTTGTTCCTTGACTACAAGGACTGGTCACTTCCTTCCACAACATACTATCACTACTCTTACAGCGAAGAGCACTTACCGTACACAATGGACAGAATTCGCCAGACATCGGTTTCGTAAGAGATCGCTGCCTCCACATTAAATTTCAGTTTTACATCACATCACTTCGAACAAGCAAGAGCAAAACTACAAAAGATAGTTTAAAGACAGGTGTGTTTTGACAAATCTATTACTTTTCGTTTCCTGAGCAAAGAATACCTGAAAAATACGTATGGAATGCAGCCTACGCAGGGCACATTCTTCAAAGCAACATGATGGTATGCGAACCACTCACCAAGAGATGTTAACTCAAAATTTATGGAACTGAAAACGAATATTATTCACTTATTTTTCATCACAGCTCCAACTGCTGATTTAGCTAACGAATTAGCGCTTCATTTGTACCAGTATTTAACACCGGTGTTTTTATCGTATTACAACTATGAGAATTTACGGGACGCGTTGACTGTTTTACAGTTTGCTGTCCACATTCTACTGTGTTTTAACTCGTGCTACGTTAATGTAGTGAATCGTAGTCTTTTGTGCGTCAGGATCCTTTTGTATAGTGGAACTGGAACTTTTTCAAGTTTATACTTCGGGATCATGATATAGGTGCGAAATTTACGGGGTCAGTTCACAAAGTTCCTATTTCAATATAACCGAAAAACATAATTAATTAATATCACTTTCGGCACAACTTTATCCGTCTTTTGTTCTCACAATGATTTCCGCACAAGCAACAAATGGAACCGAATATGTGATATGATTATATTACACATCATTCGCGGATTTAGATGAATAACGATGAATGTAGTTTACTAATTGGGGACTAATTTCACGAATGGGATAGGATATGAAACGAGGCTGAATAAAGACGTGTATTCTAAGAGCATACAATTACCAACGGTGATGCGCTACACAGAAGTACTGAAAGAATGAACAACGGTACAAGATAGGAAGCCAAATCCGCAGAGCAACAGCAATTGCGGGATGATATATGATTCCAGATGTGTGCATATCAGAGGACAGTTACTTCAGCACTGAAAGAGATAAAGTAATTGCTGAAAACATGTTTGGCAAATGTAAAGTATTATACAACTTAGTGTTTACATTTCGTAAGTTTTTCGGCAGAACAGTCAACGGTGAGCTTGAAATTAATATCATTTAGATATGAAGTACACTCAGACTCACTTAACATCTAGTTAACAACACGACTCCACAAAAGTATCGAGTATGCTTTGAAAATACAGTAGTAGTAACATCACTTGTATCTTTCTTTATTTTTACTTCTCTTTCCCTATTTGCTAAATTTTTACGTCCTCTTTCCTTGGTTTGACTATCACGAATAGGAACCAGAAGGTACTGCCTTCATTCCTATGTTTCCTACCCACTCTATCTTCTGATTAGCAAGTTTGTCCCTTAAGTGAAATACTGTACACTATGGCAGTACTAACTTCAGAAATAATATAACTAGTTTTTTATCAGAGATTTTTGAACTGAAACTAAATTACTGCCGATTTGCAGCCTTAAAACCTTCAATAACGAAGAGAAACGAGAAGCTGTTACTTCACAGAAGGTGAACGCGGGTTTTAGACTGCAATGTTAATAAATCTCAACATCTCACACAAATTGTGGGAATATTAATTTTTAGGCATTAGCAATGAAATGATAATACAGTATCAGCTGTGGTACGGAAAAGTGTACGCTTCTATTCATTGCTAAGACTACCTCGGCTTTTATTGGTCTCAGCATGTAATGTAAGTCTAGGTCTTCCACGTCCTGTGCTGATATATTGTGTAAGTGCTTGGAATAATTTTAATGTTGGAGTAAGAATGGGCAGCGAATAAATGCAAAAAGGGGCGGCGAGATCGGTTACTGGTTTCTTTGTGTGGTTAGGAAATGTAACAAAAACGTGGAATGTATGAAGTGGACGTCACAAGAAGAAGGAAGCCTAATATCTTGCGAGAACTTGCTTAGAAAATTTCAAGAGTCGGTTTTCAGTCCGATATCTACGTGTATTCCTGAGCCTCTCCATTTAATTCATGTAATGACAGAGTAGATAAAAGCAGATTTAAAAAGCTGCCATAGAGGCTTATAAGCAATAGACCATTCTACGTCCCACTCAGTAAATGGAACGGAAGGCTATCTCAGTACATGGGACAGTGGAAAATGTGTTACAGAGATTTCCAGAGTATAGCTGTTGCAGGTTTAGTCATTACAAGCACAGTCATTCAAGGAGTTAAGCACTGTTGACTACCGATAAAGAGCAAACTCAAAATAATTGATAAGAAGAGAAAGTCAGTGTTTACGATTCCTTTGGCAGACAACTAGCTTCGACGTCGATCAAAATTCCTGACAGATAAATAATCGGCATACTACTGTAGCGTCGTATTGCTGCTTCCTAGAGAAAACTGACCTCGTTACGTACCGCAAGAATGAACGATTACAACACTTTATATGCTCCTTACACCACTAATAATCACAACCCTAAATGTCTCTCCTCTAAAACTTCATTTCTACATGAACAACACTTACGATCCTTAGATTTGAAATCACTTTTATTCTTCTCTCATACCACAACAGCTGACACCATGTCACCTGTGTTGCAGACACTCGACTGCGGCTTTATCATCAGAGAAGGTGTAAATTTCCCACAAGAATCAGAATGTTATAAGAGTCATGTCGGAAAATAAGACAGCTACGTAGTAAATCTCCCTATTGTTTCACTTGTTTCGATTTATAAGATCGTCCTAGTTCACAAAACATCACCTTAGCACCCGTTCATATAATCTGATTTCGATAATGATCTTTCGTTTCAGGTTTAAAAACATGTAAGGGTAACTTGATGCAGATAGTTCATTATCAAAATCATGATGAATTAAAAGACTGCGTTAGCAGCTGTCGGTGTGTTTTCCAACATGACTTTCATAAAATACGTTAGAGTGTGGTGCATCGCCCATCGAAAAGCGCGGCTCCCCTGTCGGAGGTTTCGAATCCTCCCTCGGGCATATGTGTGTGTGTGTGTGTGTGTGTGTGTGTGTGTGTTGTCCTTAGCGCAAGTCAGTTTAAGTTAGATTAAGCAGTGCATGCGCAAGCTTAGGGAGCGATGACCACAGTAGTTTGGTCCTATAAGACCTTACCACAAATTTCCTATTTTCCACCGAAAAGATTCGTTACACATTGAAATATTTATTTCATACACACTACAATCATCAGACTAAAGAGTTACCGACGGTTCAAGAAACGTTTTTACTCTCTGTTTCTTCTTTCTCATTTCATTTTAGTTTTTCCTCTTCGTCAAAAAGTTTCATTTCGTACAGTAGATAAAGATATATCCAACGAGGGATGCTGTCCTCCTCCGCCGTGGACTGAAAATTATGATCTTTGGATACCGAAGTGGCATACTGTCTCGTCATACATGCCGAAATCAGTATCAGTTGGAAGAACGTCACAAAATGTAAGGGATATTGACTGTAGCCATTTGTCGTGAAATCTCAAAACTATTTCACAGTTCCCCACGACGCTCCTTGCAGCTGGAAATACCAAATAGCTCTGGCTCCTACAAGCATCCAGTAATATTGTGTATTCATTTCACGGTGTCTTCTCTCTTATTGCCAGTCAAAGTTAAAAACTACTAATACTATTCATATATAGCTGAGCGCCATGTACGTGCAAGAAGATAGTGTGTACAAATCTCATACAAACTTCATTTTCACATTTAAGAATTTTATAGGTGGCTGATACCTATTATGAAGTGGAAGCAATAGTGTGTTTGGTAAATATCAAACACAAGTTTTATATAGTTCTGCGTTTTTTTCTTTAAGAAATTGTGCACAGTTTCATCCAACCCTTCATCATCCATTAAACTAGTGACTTGTAACACCCCTGCCCGCAACACACTCACACTCACACACACGCACCACGTCTTAGCTCTGATTATGTGTAAGCTCACAAATTCCTACTAGATCGTGGTTTAAGAGTACACATCTAGACCAATCATCGATTTTGACCATCATTGGACTCTCCTTTAACTAAGCCTTTTTTCTTCTACGTCTTCATAGAAATAACATTTGTGGTTGCCCTGTATGTGTGTATGATTCTGATGTAAACCACATATTGTTTTCGTGGACCAAATTTGACTGTGGAAAATCGGAATTTTTGAAGACATTGATGAGTATAGAGTACCGGCTTCATCAATCAGCTTCTTCTCTTTTATTTGCTAAAGACATTAACCTTTATAAAGCGATTGTTAATTTTCTTAAGAGTGTAGGGAAATGATCGGTAGACTTTCATAGTGTTAATATTTTAATTTTTACGGAAATTGTGTGGATTGGTAACAAAAAATTTTAGATGTAATTCTGCTGCTACTGGCAAAATATTTATTTTATAAAACTTGTGACAGCTTGAGCTTTTACATCTGTAATTATGCATTTATGTTTTCAATGTAAGCGTGTGTTTTAGATGACTGAAAAGAGCACAGTGTCTGGTGGTCAAATAAAAAAAGCTCTTTACAACAGATATCACTACATAGTTCGAGTACATGCTCTAATGTATTGCTGTTCATCATTAGGGAAACAGACATGTGCCTATAGTGTAACATGTGAAGTATCTGATACCATGTAAAAAATGGTTCAAATGGCTCTGAGCACTATGGGACTTAACATCTGAGGTCATCACTCCTCTAGAACTTAGAACTACTTAAACCTAACTAAACTAAGGACATCACACACATCCATGCCCAAGGCAGGATTCGAACCTGCGACCGTAGCGGTCGCGCGGTTCCAGACTGTAGCGCCTAGAACCGCTCGGCCACACCGGCCGGTGGTCCCAAGTAAAATGCAGCACAAAGGCTCTAATCCGGACAGGATAAACAGCAAAATTATGACACGTTGGAGCATTCACTCAGGTTTGGTAAGAGGAAGTTGACCGTGTTCGTTTGTGCGGAATATCATCAACCGCCCTACCGAGGTGGGTACACCGGTTCCCGTCAGATCACCGAAGTAAAGCACCATCGGGCGTAACCGTATACTTGGATGGGTGACTATCCGGGTACGCTACGCACTGTTGAAAATTTTCCCTTTTTCTTTACGGCAGAGGGGATGGGAGATGTGGTGGCGTAAAGTTCCTGATCACCAGTCTTTTTGCCAATGTCTTGCATTCAGTTTCATACCTCTCCAAAGTGCCTCAAGAAGTGAAGGCCATGTGACACTTGATGGTGATCCATCCTTAGGTTCGACGGCACCCCTGATGCTGTTTGAGAGGAGTAGGCTATGTGTTCGCGAGGGCTTTCACCCTCTACCTTCTCTCATTTTCAGCACGAACATGACACTACACTACACAAACACACACCCACACCCACACTCACTACAGTCATCTAAACTTGACAGTTACGCCTCCACACACAGCTCGTCATTCGCGAAGGAAAGGTGTCTGCGGGCAGGAAGGACAAGGGAAATCTTTCCCATTAGGCGGCCAAACGTGCTCTTCGGGATCTTCAAGCCATTCATGCCAAACGACTCTTCTTTTTTTTTTTTTTTTTTTTTTTTTTTTTTTTGCGGAATCTGCTTGAGACCATTTGGATACACGCAGTTCCTTGGCAGCACGGCTCTATGGCGTTACTTCGCTAGTGCTGGGTGGCAGAAGAGGATGGGTAACAAGAGATGGAGACGAAGTTTTTACCAGCACTGCAGACGGAAACTTTCGCTCGGCAGTGATCTTCCGCTGCCTGTTACACGCACACACACACGCACACACACACAAACGGAGCGGCCGACGACTGCGGTGGTCCATATAGCTGTGGTGTTGAGTCGCGGCGAGGTTTTGAGTGACCGGCCACGAGTCAATAAGCGGCGAGTCAACAGGCGCTGGGCGGGTAGGCGGGGACGAGCGCCCGAGGTGAGGTGCCAGGGTCCAGCCGCTCCTTTCCCAGAGGACAGTACCTCCCGCCGTGCCCGAGTTCGCCTCCCAGCCGCTGTTCTCAGCTGGTGGCGAGCCGGTGCTAACGGTCTCACCGCTGGAGCCGAGCACAAGAAATGTGTGCCGACACCTCTGACAGCATTTCTCTTAGTACCCTGTAATTATGCGGCATTTCGACTGCTGCAGGACCTACTTCATTGTGAACCTCCGGATTACGCTTCGGTAGTTTCCTCCGCCGCTGCGTCCCCATAAAAAGACAAAACGAGGTACTGACAGGTCTGAAGCTTGAGTCGAGCTACGAACCGTACGTGGAAATCATTACACCTGTCTACATCGACATACGTACCCTACATACGGTGCATGGCGGAGAGTACCTTGCACTACTACTACTCACTCCCTTTCTTGCTCCACTTGCATATGGAACGTGGGAAAAACGACCGTTTCCAGGGTTCCGTACGAGACCTGATTTCTCATCTACTCCTAGCGGTTGTTGCGTAAAATGTGTATTGGCTGCAGTACAATCGTTCTATAGGTTCTCTGAACTTCCTCAATAGCGTTTCGCGTAAAGAGCGTATTTCCTGCAATGATTCCACTTTGAGTTCACGGAAAATTTCTGTAATTCTTGCCTGCTGATACCTACCGGTATCAAATCTAGCCACATGCCTCTGAACTGCTTCAACGTCATTCTTTAGTCCGACCTGGAGGGGATCCCAAACACTCGAGCTGTACAAGAGAATCATCACACCAATGTTCTGTATCCGGTCTCCTTTGTAGACTCCGTCCCTTATGAAGCCGGCCGCGGTGGCCGAGCGGCTCTAGGCGCTTCGTCCGGAACCGCGCGACTGCTACGGTCGCAGGTTCGAATCCTGCCTCGGGCATGGGTGTGTGTGATATCCTTAGGTTAGTTAGGTTTAAGTAGTTCTAAGTTCTAGGGGACTGATGACTTCAGATGTTAAGTCCCATAGTGTTCAGAGTCATTTGAACCATTCGTCCCTTATGACATCGATGTCGACTGGACGTTAGACCCTAATATTCCTTCCTTCCTTTATAGGTGAGTTACGCTATTCCAGAATCGTTTCAATAAACTGAAAAAGACTTCGCTTCTCCTGCAACAGCCCTTACTTTCTCGTTACTTTTCATGTCGATTTGCAGCGTTAGGTCTGGATATTTAATGGATGTGACTGTGTCAAGCAACGCGCCACAACCATTACAGACTGGTGTTCGGCATTTACATAAAATCGGTTATTAACCATAGAAGACCACAAACCAAGCTGCCAGTGAGGTATGATGTCCAAAAGATCTATCAGTTTGGCCACTTTTCATGGAATTCGTTACACTATCGCAAAGGCAACTACTTGCCACTATGATAACTGAAGAAAACTTCACAAGACAAGATCGCTAAAAATGCATTTTAATGGGTAATTGGTTTCGACAGAGCTATGCTGTTATCATCGGATGTTATGCTTTAAAATTTTTTAAAACATGTTATGTATCAGTCTTGCAAATTGCTTCACATTGCACATACACTTCTCACTACCATTAAGATCACCAACATGTAGTTATGTTTATGTCTATACATAACACTTTTACATCTAACGTGCCGATGTACCGCGATCTTCATGATAGTGGGAAGTGTATATGCAATGTGAAGCAACTTGCAACACTGTTTGAAAACGTGTAAAAAAATTTTAAAACGTAAGATCCGTTGATGACACCGTAACTCTATCGAAACTGGACATCCAATGACATGCTTTTTTTTGGCGATTTTGGATTCTGAAGTTTCCTTCTGTTATTATAGTAGCAAGTAGCTGCTGTTACACTGACCATGTCAGGAATATATTCTTGCTACAAGGTGAGGCCAACACATCGCACAAATGTAAATCATAAAATAGCCATTTTTTCAATTTTATAGAGAAGTCATTATATCTGCATGAAGGAAGTGGTAATAAACCAGATTAAGACGACATATGGTACTAATAGAGAGCTACAAAAGCCAAGATATTCATTATTTTGGCAATTTTACTTCGAAATTGTAATTTAAGAATGGAGACGACGGTCGTCAACCAGTTCACACACCCACAGTGAGCTACAAAAGGCGAAAGAACAAATCCATTTCTTCATTTTAAATGGGAATTGCTATTTGAAGTGTTTACCACACCTAGAGACCGAATGGCTCAGCCGATATCGTGCTTCCCACCAAAGGTATAAGTCTCGGTTTCACGCTCCGGACACAATTTTAATCTCGGCACACACATTTTGCTACACTTTGCGGCACACACATTTTGCTACACACTGCACAGTAAGTGGTGAAGATTGCTTATTATGGATCTCATTTTAGACCTTATGCTCATTCCTTTCGCAGTTGGAGAGTCGGAAGGATGAGTGAGTACGGGCAATGTACATGGTGCTTGGTGGCACTCTACATACGTAGAGATAGGATATTCGAGACCGAGACTATCATAATACTTTTACCGACACTTGCTGCTCATTTAACCTCTGAAAATAGTTTGTTAAGCTGTATATTCCCCTACACATGTCTCGGTAAGTTCCTTCAAATTGGATCACACCTGTAAAGCTCTGTAAAGATCAGTTCAACGTTCAGGTTGAGAACAGCGTTATTTTGCTTACGTCTTGTTACTAGTCTAATTATATCTTCGCGTTCTCAACCATACTCAACCCGCCCTCCCACCTCCCCCACCCTCTCCCGATTAAAATTCTAAATGGGATTCCACGCGATACTCTCTGCTAATGTCTGCCAGCTGAAAGTTTTCAATAATTCCGTTAATCTCTCCTGCTACTATAAAAAGCCTGTGAACACTTTCGATGTCCTCCACTGTTTGCGCTCTGTGTCCACTGCTAGTCTGAAATAGTTGGCCGATCTTCTATTAGAAGCTGTGTTCATGCATTTCCTAGGAAATATCTTCCACACACAGACTGCAGTTTCTGACAAATGTATCAAACGGTCCACTTGCTTGCCCTAGCGGTGGACCTATGGTATCATTCAATTTCCTTTCCCATACTTTGTAGCTGTCACACTGTTGTATGACGTGACAGTTGCAAGCTATAGTCAAAGTACACACTAGTTGTACATTTTTTGGACAGTTCTATACGTTTCTCAATATTAATAGCTTGTCGCTATCTTTGCACCAGATTGATATTTTATCTGCATCTATCTGGAGGGAAGACGTTGTACTGAGAAGATTTGTTAATACTGTCTATTTTCCAGGAATACTGTCATACCAGCATAGAACACTATAAACACATTACGGCGGTTCACAACGAGTCACTTTGTCCAATCGATAGCCGAGAATTGGAATGCGTACAAATGTGACACAGAACGATCATGTGGAATCGGCTGCGAGTTAAACAAATGGTGGGCTTGTGGCATAACGGAAAGCTGCAACTTTTCTTTGAAAGCGTCTGTTTAAAAAAATATTTATTATGTTTAGGTACTTCATAGTTCGTCTTCAATTGCAGTATGTTGATAACTTCACTGAAGCAATAATAAACACAGGACAATGGCTAAAGTGCTTTAGTAGTATGTGCCATAACCTGAGACTAAATATCACGATACGCTCACAAACAGCAAATCAACAGATAACAACGTCTGTTGTATGCTTTGGAGTTTGGCCATTCGATTCAGGAAGCTGTCTTACACAAAAACGCATGTTGGGGATCTGTTTGAGGAATAATGAAACAAATTGTCACACGCTTGCAGAAATTATGAAAATTCGTAAACATATTTTTACTTACAAAACTAAGAATTTCTTACATTATTAAATATTAAACCCAGTAGCCAGTGGTTCGCTTTAGTAACCTAGTCTTGAAAGTGATGCTGTAACCATTGTGAGACGGTTGCCGTCCAAATGCTGGTTCAGTCATGTTGGCACTTATTTTCTCAGACTTCTGAATATTCCTCCAGGCCACGGCACTGAGGTCGCATTACGTAAGTCCATGGCAGAACTGCTTCATTGTGATTATCTGTCCACAGAATGTGTACCGTTCCTAATGATCATATCGTCAACAAGAAGCTAAACAGTAATTAATAAAGTAGGGGCACGAACAATTCACACCTATGGGTAGCACACGATTCACGAATTGCTGTTAATATGTATGTATGTCGTCTTTTGCTATTTCTCTTCCACGACAAAGGGGCTCCTTGCACTATTGGCTCAAATGGCTCTGAGAACTATGGGACTTAACTGCTGTGGTCATAAATCCCCTAGAACTTAGAACTACTTAAACCTAACTAACCTAAGAACATCACACACATCCATGTCCGAGGCAGGATTCGAACCTGCGACCATAGCGGTCGCGCGGTTCCAGACTGTAGCGCCTAGAACCGCTCGGCCACTCCGGCCGGCCCTTGCACTATTGTGTCCTTCCTTGTAGCAGTTCTTGGGACGAGTTTAGTGACCGGAGAAGAGCGAATGTTCGTAAATGATTTACTGCAATCACTAATAGTTTTGGTATTTAATGTGTAAACTTGCTATATAAAATCGTAGTACACATTAAACAACCTTGTCTTGATATTTAAGTCTTCATCAACATAGTTGTTACATTTAACTCACGATTCTGCGTCTGCCACATTTATCAGTTCATCTTCTATTTAGCACTACACCCCATCCCCTAATTTTCACATAATTTGTAGTGATGCAACCACATCGATAACGAAATGATTACATAATAAGCGCCGTTGTTAGGCATTGTTTAGTCTGCTTATGGAAGTAGGAATGTTAGCAAAATAGCTGGTATATCATCAGTTTCACAGCTGTCATTAATCAGTGAATTAATGCATTACATTATTGTCCGCAAAACGACTATGAATAACATTGTCTGGCTTTACGTAATCATTGGAATAAAATCCGGAATGAATTACTGTGTTGCAGTTGTCGTCGCACTTTGTATGGTATCAAATAGTGTGTACTGTGTAGCGTTCTACTTATTGGGATGAAAGAGAAAGAGAGAGAGAGAGAGAGAGAGAGAGAGAGAGAAATAGCAGTCTCATTAACGGCGTGTCCATGCAGAAGTCAGTACAAGAAATGTATCCCATATTGTGTTTAATAACGGCGGAAGTAATGAATAGAAATGCCGTAATTATGACGTACATACACGCTAAAATTCAAGATCAGCGCCGCGCAGGATTAGCCGAGCGGTCTGAGGCGCTCCAGTCGTCGACTGTGCGGCTGATCCCGGCGGAGGCCCGAGTCCTCCCTCGGGCATGGGTGTGTGTGTTTGTCCTTAGGATAATTTAGGTTAAGTAGTGTGTAAGCTTAGCGATTGATGACCTTCGCAGTTAAGTCCCATAAGATTTCACACACATTTGAACATTTTCAAGATCAGCGACTAATTTGAGACAGTCATCTGTGAGACTCCAGAGAGTCCTATCCTCAGAAAGAGATGTAACATAGTGTTACAGTCAGTTAAAAAAAGTGTGCCATAAATGATCGTCACATTTGCCGACCATTGGATGACATTACTTGCTGAAATAAACTGTTATGTGCGTTAATCAAGGAACCAGTAAGTGGAATCGCTTGTTGCATTGGTCTCTGCAGCCACGTTTTAAGAATACCTTGCCTCAGTAAAAATGAACCAGAATCTTACAGATTATTGTTCACAAAAGCTTTTGTCCATCTCCGCTAAAGACAATTCGCAGTGCGAAACTTTGATATTGATGGACAGTGTGGTGGGTTGACATACAAAAAATTCGAAGGGTTTTCATAGAAAAAAAGTAACCTCTCACCATGAAGCTAGAAGAAAGAAAGGCAGCTCTGTATTATTTTGTTACTGTCAACCTGTTTCATGACTTTAGCCAATTTTAGTTACTTGAAGTTAAGGGGCTATTGTTTGTGCGGTTCGAGAATTGTGTCTACTAGGAATCAACACTTGTCGTTTGGTTTAGTACCTTAGCAATGTTGATCGATGGACACAGATAGTTACGATATTAGGGTATTGCTTTCAGGTACCTCTGCATCGTCAGAAGAGCGCTACAGCAACCACTATAATGCTTTCTTCATCTTCTGTGTAAATTGCTATTTCTTAACTGTGAAGCGCACAGCATACAAAAATGCGCAGCTTGAGTACGGCTGTGCTTGGTGACGTCCAACGCGCAGCACAAACCACAAAAACTGGGACACTGACGGGGCAATATTTATCACGAACAATAATAACGTGGTACGCCCCCTCCTTCCTCATTCGAGCCTATTGCCGCTTGTGGCTGCCGTAACAGCTTGTCTCTGCCGACAGGGAGAATCAAAAACACACAAACTACAGGACTGATGAATTGTCATTGTGGGAGCGGTTTCATCGAAAGCACATGTAAATTGACTACTGAATTCTGTGAGTATACAGAACATGTTTAAGAAATATGTCTATATAAATCGCCAAAGGAACGAAGGATTGGAAAAATAATAAATCTGCTTTTATTTCTTAATTTAAGCACCAAAGTCCTTCCCAAGTCTACATGTAATACATTTGAATATTTTTCCCCTAGGACTTTCCGACAAATACGAAACATGCTGTATCGTCCTATCAGCTTGACTATGTTTATATGGACAGTTATTATATTCTGTCTTGTCTATATACAATGTGTTGCAGTATGCTTGACATGTTCACAATAAGCAGTAAACATATCAAGAAAATTTTCCAAGTTGCTTAGAGAATTAATTACAACCGATTATACGTAAGAGCTGCTTCCTTCCGCGATTTTCAGCTAACGAAAACTAATTCACCAAGTGGACCTATTACGCGAAAGACTACGAAAACTCTTATTTTGAGAACTAAAGATGTGTGCTACATTGAAAGCTCCACGCAGCTCAACTGCGAGAGGCAGTCGTGTGCACTTTTAAGTATCAGTACGATAATCTAAAAAGAAATTCTTATCACAACTGAAGACTTCATCTTATATTATCGGCATTTATAAAGTTACTATTTGTCCAATGAGATGCATTTAGTACGGTTATCATCTCATATATATCGCTGAGTGTTTATGATTATGAATAGGTGTGCATTGTAATCATTCCCAAATAATACGTTAATCATAAATTCCGCTGTCGAAAGACCATGTCAAAACATAACACCTTCATCTTTCTTTACCCCTTTCCTACATTGAAGCGAATGACGTTCGTAATAAGGAAACCCATACTACTATACTTAACGAATAATTCGCCGCCAAATTTTGGTTGTGATCTTAACTGGAGATTCAGTTCCAATAGACAACGAAGCGTATACTTTATTAATGTAATCAGAAGCTCTACGGAGCATGATATTCCAAGCAAAGGTAGAGAAAGCATGCGTTCTTAGATGTGTACGTAATAAGGGAAACTTCTTACATGTAGTGTTGCAAGAATGCGGCAAAGAAAGGAAAAATATCTTAAAGCGGCAAATTTACGTAACAAACTATGACGAAAAGCAAATAGTATCAGTTTCATTAGGTTCCCATTCCTAAGTAGGTAAAAACAATTATTGACATGCTTCAAAGGCATTATTTTGTTCGCATATTAATAAAACTACGAGACACTGAACGCTGATATGGTTGTGGCTACCATTATCAAGAGCTCACCCAGAATCATAGAGCGGCGCGAAGATGGTGTATTGTAACACCGAAACCGGTAGCATACGAATGAAACCAATGAATGTAGTTAATGATGTTACCCTTACTACAGTACGTGTAAGATACAATGTAATAGCAACGGAAATAGATATTCAGTGAGCTAAGATCCATTAGCAGGCGTGTTCCAGTTAGTAAGTAGCTAACCATTACATTGTGCAAAATTCACGGTGTCATTTTCGATAACCCACAATGTAAATGTAATTTTTGAATCAAAAATTAATGTAATAGACATACATTTGGTGCATTTCATATGCAACCATGGATGCCTCCTCGCGACTTAAGAGATGTTGGAGAAGAACACAAAACAAGGCTATCAAAGTTTGGACTGACCAACAAAATACAAATTCCGGTATATTTCCCGAATATGCACTCTGGTGTTATCTTGATTGTAGCCTTCAAATGGTGTTTGCTCAGTTTAAAAGTTGTAACCCATTGGTGAATTGTACTTCGCTAGAGGGCATTTTTTCTGAATGCGCGACGTATGACACAAGCAGTAACTCAGCGTTGTGTACTATGACGCTGAAGGCAAGGAGTGAGTCTTAACGGCGAGAAAAATATGGCAACCAGTCGCAGTTTCATCAGGCTATAACGATTTAATTACCTGTAACAACTCGCATATTTTTTCATGCGGAGCAAACGTGTCTGTTATACACACACGCCTACTCTTGAAACAAGATCATTGATTCATTGGTGGCAGTGGTTGTTCGACTTACAACGTCCACATTTCCACAGTAAAAAATTAGTCGCCGTCCAAAGTAACTGCGAAATTGCTACAGTTAGTTGGTGTGCCTAATAAGTAAGAATATAAGTTCCATAATGAGAACACTTTATTTCCAAAGGAAAAGTTGGAAAGGTCGGAGTATTACTACTGCCGCATCGCGAACCCAGAGGTGTTCAGAGACAGCGGGCAGGAATCATCTGTGGTCTTATAACAGAAATCATCCCGGCATTCGCGTCGATTAATGTAGGAAAACCAAGGGAAATATGGGATGGAGGATTTTTGACCGTACTCACACTGCATTCTGGATTTAACTTTCCAAAATTTGTACGAAGTCTAATAGCGGATAACAGAATTCTGCAAGGACAGTAGACGAAAACTGGTAGCACACTCCAAGTGTCTCAGTAATGGAGGCAATGACGTAGAAAAGCAATGTACATTAGCGTACAGGGTGTTTCAAATGTTTCACAATTTCGAGTTTGAATAATGCGCGCCAAAAAACAAGATACAACATCTACTAGTACTAAGGAGTGTCACGTTTCATCCCATATGCAAGTCAGTAACCATGTCGTACTGGACTGAAGCAACATCGTGCGTTCGTCGAGGAGTGCTATTTTCGCTACAGCGAATCTTTAGCGCGGTTGCCACGTGCCTTAAGTAAGCATTTGAGCATTTGAAGATGCGGGCGCGATATCCAATTCCAGCTGAACCGGGGCAAGAAACTTCCGGGCAACGGCCTGTGCATCGAATCGGAAGTCAACCGACCATCGGAAAACCGCCCGAACTCCCGAGAACATCGAATGTGTGCGTAGAAGTTTACAGGCAAGCCCTCGTCATTCGTGACGAAAACGTGCCCAAACAATGAACATTTGGCCGGCGTCCACTCATCGTGTAATCCGGCATTTTCTGCGTGAGCATCCGTACAAATTAGCTCGTGACGCAAAAGTCAGGTACTGGAAATTCTCCGAAAAGAAAAATATTCGCCTAGCAGATGCTCGAGAAAATCAAGGATAAAGAAACTGATCTCGATCAAATTTCGATTACGGACGAGGCGCACTTCCATTTAACTCGCGGAGTGAATAAACAAAATTATCGCTAATTGGGCTCCTGAGAATCCTGTGTTATTCAAATATGAAATCTTCGAAACACTCTGTATTTCTATTGCATCACAGTATCGGACCTTGGTTCCTGGGTGCTGCCAGCCCGTATTAAAATTTCCGAGACACCTTGGCTAATACTCAAACCTCCAGGTGTCAAGAGACTCAGATCGCTACCAAATGCTGTATGTCGACGGAGTATTACCCAAAACTCCGATCTACTTCGCACTATGCTGTCGCCCAGCAGAACGGGCGTAATCGTTAATTAAAAGTAACAGCAGACCTACGGAGACCTGTGAGTCGTAATTTAGCATCGCTTTCGTGGGGAAGTTGGTAGGGCGCTGGATCGTCTTACCAAGGGTCCTGGAGCCAAACCCCAATCATGACAATTTTTTTGTGTATTATGCATGAAAGTGTTATTTGGGACGACATGTCTATGACATGGAAAAGGGCGGTTGGAGTTAACAGTAACGTTCTCTTGGAAGTCTGCTCTCGCTTCGTTTCTTTGAAAGTAGTAAACCTATAGACTACGTTTATAGTTTCACCGAATATACAATTAGAACAGAGAAATTAGGAAACAATTGCATCACACGTGAGGAAGTAAAGGGAGTAGTAGTAGTAGTAGTAGTAGTAGTAGTAGTAGTAGTAATACACATAATAAAACTAACAGAAGTAATGACAAACAAAATAATAATATCAATAATAAGCACTAAACATTCAAAAATCAATGCAATCTCGACGCCCCGCTCCCCCCCCCCCCCCCCCCACACACACACACAGTGTCATTCATTTAGGAACAAAGGCTTCGCAATAATGGTTGCATACTAAGAAGTATTTGAAGTAAATTATATGCAACAGTTTCATACGTAAACAGTTAAAAAAAGAAAAACTACCGTGAGTGGGATTTGAACGAGGAATCTTTGACACGACGAGCTCACGCACTACCAACTCACCCACACGAGACCTGCAAATAATTACTCACAGATACGCTATTTCTGTGTTTCGTAGTTCTGGTGTTACATTTAATTACCGTCTATTCACGCTCTACTGGGCGAACTAAATGGGTGTTTTGCTTGATACTCTATCGACATACAACATTTGGTACCAATCTAAGTGTCTGACATCTAGAGGTTTGGGTATAAGGAGGTAGGGTAACTGCGTTCTTCATCGCATTTGTTACAGCTAATAATAAAGGACAGAGAAGCTGTTATCAATGTCTCACAGTACGGTCATCGAAAAGATGAGGTAAGAAAGTTTCTGGGTCTTCCTGTGTACACGCGGGCCATGGTCACCGGGCGGTGCCTAGGTGCGGCCACAATGGGCTGGAAGTGAGTTTTAATTTTAGACCGCGGCAGAAGGAGTCCCCAGCCGGCGACGCCGGCGGTCGCGCGGAGATGGCTGCGGATACAGCGCGCAATTTCTCAGCGCCCGCCGACGATCTGCGCGCCGTGCGTGATTCACGGCTCTTCCCGCCTCCGCGGACGACAAATACGCCGCTGTCCGCGTATCGCGGAGCCGCCGCGGCCCCCGCTTAGTCACTTTGGAGTCTCTGGTAGCGTCTTTACCTCCGGCGCCTGCTGCTGGACGCCTACTGAAGTCTCGCACCCACAAGCCACCTCCCTGCGGAGCAAGCTGCCCTTGCCGGAGTATCTTGCTGATCAGGTATTTTCTCCGACACACCGGCAACAGTCGCCGCGAGCAATTTCGCAGACGGGACAAGAAAGGCGCGATATTTCACCGATTTGAGGTAATGCTAGTCCTCAGCAAAGAAACATTCCTGGTTACTCGGAGATGCATACGAGAAATACAAAAGTAATCTTTGAGGACATTTCTCGTGGAGGAACAGCGACGTGTTAGAAAGTAGCTCAAAAACGGATTACAAACAGTTTTGATCGCAAAGTCATACCAGTTTCTATCACTATTTGACTATCTTTAGACCGTCATACCGTGATAGTAGGCGGTGACGGTTGTAATGGTAGTTGAATTACGTAACCATTACGGCACCTCATCTGAACCTCTCGATACCAGTAATATTCTAATGTGTTTCTGTAAAGTAGTTTACATATTTCTGAGATAACATTCAGACTTGATTTCATTTGTGCTACATCGATATGTTTATATTGCAATATATTATTCTTATGTGTATTCTTTCTTTTGTCACTATGATTTTTGACGTACTTGTAACTCTGATTTTTGGGCGCATAAGCGATTATCAGTTAGTTGTTAACTTGTTAGAGAGTCGGACCTTGAAAAAGTCAAGTGCTGGACGTCATGTTGGAAAGACGCATAACGTAGTCCACTTATAAAATGTGAACTTTAACAGTGACTGTGAGAGAGATGTTTTCAAGTATGTTTTGTATTGTCAAGTGATGTTTTGTGTTTACGTGATATTGCAATAAAAGCAATTAAAAGGAAGTGTAACTTAATTTCGGAGTGCTGATTATTTTTTTACATCACCATTGTCCAGCAAAAGTGTAATCTTCAAGGATGGTTTGTGAAGCGCATCTACATAACTGTTGAATATAGCAGAATAAAACCTAGGCGTCTTTGCATTCGAGCTTGGAATCATAATCACCTAGATTTCCAACGATTGAGCCATGATAATACGAGACCAGCGTGGGAAACACAAAAAGATGAGTGCCTAGTTTTTTTCATTATTACTTTAAATGACTATCAACTGTGCTCTAATGACACCTGCCACATAATATGACTGATGTTGCCCGAAAATGCAGTATTTAGCAGCGTGAGCAACACCACAATCGTTATTAAAATTTTGACCTTTGTTATGGTAGGGTTGTTAGACGGTGGACGGAGGAGGTGATGTGACTCCAAGAGCGTCGACTGCACTTGAGTATCTGAGGAATGTCATAATACTGAACGAAACCTGTAACCATCGAAATAAATGTTTTTGCGGTCATTTTTAAAATATAGATTTTTTTATTTGGAAATGTGTTGATCGCGTCTGGTGTCTTTTACCAGTTTTCACTCTCATGAGTCATCTTCAGAATCAGTGCCTTGCTGCGAAAATTAACACGTGAATACTCATCTCGTGCCCGTCTTGCTAACCTGGAATCAACTTTGATCGCTGACGTAAACTAAACATTAAAAACAAAGATAACCGTCAACACACATAGAATCTTTGGTCGTGACATTATGTGAGTGATGTCAAACCGAGCACTCGTCTCTCATGGTTTCCACCAAGCTAGTTACACTGCAGTGCTAAATTACTCGTACAATTTACAATTGGTGCATTACATGACTAATGAGAGCTCGATTTGACATTTCACACCTAATGTCATGACCAAACATTCTGTATGTGTCGACTGTATATTTGTTTCTAATGGTTCGTTTCCTACACATTAGTGTCTCTAATGGACACTATACAATTGTTTTCTGACGATGGCTCAGAAAAGCGAAACTCGCCTCCAAAGTAAAAAGTGAAATTGCTGAGCCCAGAAGTGACGGAATAATACAAAAATACCACTTTCGTAACAAAATTACTGGTTCTGATGATGACAAAAGTAGGATCCGGTAAATTATTATAAATCCACCAAGACAATTGTGAATAAAAAAGTATTTTTGAAAGTAGGCCACATGTTCCAATTTGATAATGTCGTATTTCGTGAAATACGAAGGTGCTGGGCAAGGGTTTGGGACCGTCTCTTCCTAATCTATCCGGAAAAACTACATTAGGGTTTAAATGTTAATTGAAAGCTGCTCGTAGCTGCAGGTGCAGTTAAGCGTATCTTCACGTCTGTGAACTTAACGAAAATTTTCGTTTTGTTTGGACATTGGGAGAGTGAAAGAAATGCAGATAAGAAAATGCTTTTCTTTTTAGATGTTTTAGTTGTGGAAATAGTCTTTGGAGATATTTTATGCGTCGCTTAACAGGAAGGATTGCGTTTATAAACATTTATGCTGAAACATTAGATGCCTCAAACTAAATGTGTTACATTTTTCGCTGTGCACAAAGCAGCCATCTGCAGAATTTTTTATTCATCGTATTATAGTTATTATCTAGCGAATAACTTTTGATCAATTAACATTTCAAATCCGATACTGTTGAAGTTCAGATAAGAGTAAGATAAGAATAACATAATAATTAGGAAATAGAAATTAGCGCCGACTGAAAACTGCACCACTATCAATATTATTTATTGCTCGACAATGATTTGAAACTATCAGAGGTTCTTCTAAAGGCATAACCTATGTGGGTGAGGTAAATGTCAATATCTGTAAGCTACCTCATATGATATGTGCCTATAATTCTTTGTTTTGCTATAGACGAAATATGGCAGTACGACTACTACACTCAAATTTAGCATTGCTGATGTTAATGCGACTTGGGTGGAAATTATAACCGTGATGAATTACTTACAACGTACTATTGACCAAGACACATTTTAGCAGAACGTTGTTTACTATGAGATATCTCTCTTATTTTTAACGATGTTCTCGCGAGTCTTGATTCAATATAACCGCGCAGTTTTATTTACAGCTCGTAATGCCGCTGACAGGTTCAAGAGCACTTGCACATGCAGTTAAATAAAACCTAAAATGTTAAGCAACCCGGGAAATGGTCTGCGAGGCACATTTTTAGCGGATGCAGAGCATCAACTGTGAAGTACGTCTGCTTCGAGTTCTGGGCGTCACAGTTTCACTTCCCGTTCCTGCCGTTGTACTGCCTAGTCTTCTTTACACAGTTCCGCTTGTGTGGGTACTATGATGTGTCAGAGCTGTACGCCTATGACCTATTTCAAAAGAGGCTTTGGCTGGCGCTTTGTGGAACAGTGGTGAGAAATGGAGGAAAATGGTTTTCGAAATCGAAGAAAGAATTTGCTGAAAGTGCTCGGAGACAAAAAAAAAAAAAAAAAAAAAAAAAAAAAAAAAAAAAAAAAAAAATAAATAAAAAAAAAATCGCGCAACCCGTACGCGAAGCCGGTGAGCGGTTAAGCGGCCATCAGAGGCGGATGGCGGCGGCGCCGGGCCGTGGCGCCACCTGTTACCCTCCCCCGCCAACAGACGCCTCCTGGAGTCTGCTGGACCGCTTCGTTTCCGGGAGACCAATTTCCCGCTTCCCTACAATCCGCCACGCATGCACAGTCTCCCTCACTCGGCTAGCGCGCCTGCCTTAGCCCGGAATACACGGCCAACGAATGAGTGAGCTAGTTAACGTTCAGAAGCTGACACCTGGCCAATAAGCAACAGGCGCTCAGGAGTGTATTACAGATCTTAGGGCGCGTACTCTGTCTTCCATAGAGCCTTGTTCTCTAGGTATCACACAATCTGCCTACACTAGCGGATTTTATTTTTCTGTATTGTACAGTACGTAAATTTTCACAGTGGTTGACTATTTGTATGTATTAGCGAAGACGCCAGTTAACATGCCTTGCAGTAAATTTAACACAGTCTGCCACGTTATTAAAAATATACTTATCAAATTAGCACGTTGCATCTCGGCAATACGCTGTCATCTTCAGGTATCTTACCACTGGCTTACAGTAATGTTTCACATTTGCAAGGTAGTATTCACACATTCCACATTATTTTTCTTAGTTTGGCACTGCGACAGACAGTCTCTAAGATCTTCAGATTTAGCAGAATGTTCAAATTTGACTAACACAAGAGACGGGAGAGATTCAAAGAAGAGCCGCGCGATTCGTTGAGGATTTGTTTAGTCAGCTAGAGAGTGTCACAACAATATTCCACAAACTCAATGGGAGATGCTATAACAAAAGCGCTGTGCATCACAGAGTTCCCACATTGGGACTAATATGAGTCAAGAAGCAATATATCGCGTAACTGCTACGCCGGGAAAATTAGAGACATTTGATCTAATCCTGAGACTTATATCGTTATATCGACACTTATTCTTTCAACTACCATTCACAAATGAAATTGGTGCCCTCCGCCACGCATCGCACGATAGCTTGAAGGCTGCAGTTGTAGATGTAGAACAAATCCAAACATACAACGTGCAGCTCTTTGTTCAAAGTATCACACAACCGTCTGATTATGACGTACACATAGGGAGTAGAAGCAAAAATTATCCAACGTATGAAAAAAAAAAAAAATAATAACATTGCGTGAGACATGTGTAAAAGATTAGACGCTAACCAGAACCTACTGCGTCGACAAACCATTGTGCAACGGTAGCTGCTATTATATTACTACAATCACCGTTTGCTCCTTCGACCGCCATTTAATAATTACACTGGTATGATCCATTTCGTCAGCACTTCGCCGTCCCCGAATGACTTGTTATTGCCTCACGTTACTGGTTTACATTCACGCAGTAGTCTCCAAACGTATCTGTTGCGCACTTTTACGTAAGCTGAGGATAATACGCGGGGCACAGTGTCATACAACCACAAATAACTCCGTATGACGACAGTGTATATGCATGAAGATATGAAGAATTAATTTGAGGCAATGAAAACAGACCTGGTGAGGATATCGCGATATCTTAAGGCAACGCGCTTTTTCAATAAGTAAACAATCTATTAAACATCGAACTGTGTGTAATTCATTAAAAGATATTAGGTCTCACATAAACCTCAATTTCCACAATGGAGAAACGGCACCTTCAACAATTTGCTGCCGCATGATAAGAGGCCATTCAGCGGTAGAGTACAATATTAAAATCTGCCTTTCGATTCGTTCGATTTCCATTTCTTATTTATAAAGTCGCCGAACCAGTGTTACATGGTAATGCTAGAAAGTTATCTGTGAGGGAACGTAACTGCGACACTACCTGCAAGTTATGGGTGAAGACACCTTTCATCACATCGAAAGACGATTGCGGAATAATTAATGTTTTCACCGACAAGAGAAAGACGAATGAACGCTGAGCACTGCATCTGTTATTGTTGTACATAGCCTAATGCTACACAGTTCGTTCCTCTTTTGATGTAAATTATTTTTCGAGTGTTCGCGTGGTTGACATCATCTCATGACAATTCGTACATCAGTTGTTTCATTTCCTTTTCTTCTATTTTGCATGAAGATCTGTGCTTCATGGGGTGTGTACATCTACGAATTCTACTCAGCATTAATCACTTTGCCATCATCAGAGCTGGCTTCGTCAAGAGAAAATACGAAGTTTCACAGTCCATGCACAGCAAAGCTCGGTCACTACGTCTGACTGCCGCAAACTATTGTAAACCGCTATCTTTTTTCTGCATTTTCAGTATTTTCATTTTTAAAAACCAGCCAAGATGAGACAAGTCTGAAACATGAGTAAGAATAATGGTGTTTTGCAAAAAGTTGTACTCACAAACCCTGCACTGTTATGCGATTACGGTGAAATATAAATGATTCAATAATTATTTTTTTTAGCCTATGTTCTTCTTGCGTTAATTGTATGAAACAAAAGCTGTCATTGGTATTTTCAGTGGTATTATTTTCATAAATTATACAGAAACGAAAACAAGGGATTTTCCCTTTTCATTTCACATTCAATGCTCACTGACAAGTATTGTATTAAGTGGTTTTGTGGTTGCAGTTTAATATTAATTCAAATGAAACATTTGTATTTATTTATCATGTACGAATAAAGACTTGAAACTATGTGATGCACATCAAATACACTACGTCGGAAAACGAGTGTAGACATGGTCAACAATGATAAACGCGAACGGAAACAAGACACAAGACGAGACAGCAAAATTTTAACGAACGTTCATGTGTCGAAAAACTACTAGGGTTGCAAGGAAGGTATTGTAAATGTTACACATGAAAACTTACAGCAGTAAAATGATGAAACATGCTGAACCGAAACAAAGTGCAATTTGGGTCTTGATTAACTACCTGGAAGTCGAATCTACAACTGTAAGCAGTGAATCCTGCGTGCAACATTCATTACGTTTCGCCTGTCAGAAAAAAGTTATATTTTGCCCACAAAACTATCGTGATTTCTAGAATTTTATGTGATTCATTTCGTGAACACAGGAAGATAACCTTGCTTTAGTCGGGATACAGTAAACCTTAATCTTCCGCGTGTTCTAATGACCATTCTTTGTTTCATAGTCAGGACACAAATATTGTGTTTTATGAAGCTAGTGCTTGAGATATTCACATGTCAGTGGTAAACGATATGTACAGTGTTTTCAAGGAGTGACATGTGTATTCAGAGTAAGACAACTACAAAACCACGAAAAATAACCGAACTAATACGAAAAAAAATGTTCTAAAAGTGAATAAAATATTAATTAAGATATGGCGTAGATACTGATTAAGGAATCGAACGTAACTTGTATTTTGCAGGTATCTTCCGTAATCTATTCCGTGACTTGGGAATCAAGCTCTGATTAATTCACGTTTTTCTCTCTTGACATAGATTATTGCAATGATGCTAATGTAATCTCTGATAACAACATCACAACTGAATGTTACGGCTCTTTGGATCTACAACCTGCGGCATATTTTTCCTAGGATTTACCCCCTCGGGTCGACATCGGAACGTCGAGGTGCATATCAAGGAAACTGCATCATTTCAAAATACAAAATAATTTCGGAAACTGTGTCAAGAGTCATTTCAAAGTACAAAATAATTTTTGTCGTGAATGCAAAACTACTGGAGCGTCTTGAAAGACGACCAGCTCTAGAAATTTCAATTTTTGAGCGCTTTATTGCTCGCTGAAAACAAGGAAAACAAATTGAGGTTTTCGCATATATGGTTATGATTCTGAAACGCGCTGCCATGTATGTGCCGATTAGAGAACAATATAACACCGTACTTCAAGCGAGTAAACGCATTCTGTTGACTCATACTTCGCGCTTTTTATCTTTTAAATAGAGAACAGAACAGACGTATTCAATTATTTTGAGTATAGTTCATCGAGTTCTAGACTAGATAAAAAAGACACAACGCAGAGGTAAAGAAAAATAAGGGCATTGTTGCCTAAGAGGGAAGAGTACCATTAATAACACACAAGAGCAAAATCAGCAGAAAGTAAAAAGTGAAAATTCTAAGAACGGTATCTAAAAATGGTAGAGTACGTAAAGTGAATATTAGACAAATGGAGAAAGAAACAGAGGAACCTCTGGCAAACATTAAGAGTCGAAAAGAGCTGCATTCGAGGGAATGTAGTAGTAAACCACAGACATGGAAGACCTGATGTGAATGCACTTGTTCATGACGATTTGCTGATAGTGATAGCAACACTAATTACCACAAATGCAAAAAAAGTTCTGATTCTGGATTGGACTGAAGAAAGAAAAAGTTTATATGACACTACTGACGCTTTCAGAGTATTCTCTGTCTTAAGGGAAAAAATAAAAATATTGACCAAACGTCTACATTCATTTTCACAGAGTGTAAGACAAATTTAATAGCATTTTATATGGATAAAATTAAGCGTAATCAAGTAAGTAACGGTGTTTGAAGAGTATTTTGACCATCATCTCTATTTGGCAAGTTAGATAACGCAGAATAAGCGCTAAGGGCCGTCAGCAAAATGTTTGCTAGTCCTGAACTACGACAATAGAATCTGCGAAGCGCCAGTTTTTTTTTTTTTTTTAGTGGAAATTCCATTAATGCTAAGTGCTATATAAAACCACAATGACTGGCTAAGCTAAACGCACGGTATATTTTTTTAATCATTAAAAATAACCTTTGGGTATCAGTACCGGACGAATGCGCGTCCGCATTACCGAAGCGTATTGCAAAACATTTAGCAAACGTTTGCAGGGACATAAAAGATTAATTACAAATTCTGAACACGAGAGGTCACCTGTAGTCGATCTCTCTTGGAATCCACTAATGCACATTTTTAAATTGTTTGCAGGCCTTCATACAAAGATTTTTTTTTAAAGCGGTAGGAATTCACACCTTGTGACACACGTATAACACTTCCAAATATGTAGTTACGTTTTTTCTGCATAAAAGAAATCGAAATAGGACAGAGAAACATCCACTACTTTAGTATCTAGACGCAGCTTCTTCATCATATAGATACTGTGCAAGTATGTGACCCAACTACAACTGTTAATAGGGGGAAAAATCGCTCGAACGTTCCTCGACATTCAAGACATTTTGTCTCAGTATATAGAACTGGTTTATTTTACTCAACCGTATTAGTTCCGCAAAGCCACGCACTAAAATAACGGGTTAATTGCATGTAAGGAGACAAGCAACCATTCCCACTTAAAAACATGATGCACTCATGCGTATTACATGTCAAACACTATTTTTCTTATTTTATCACGTGGTGCGGTAGTATGTCACTATGAGAATTTCACTACAGTATTTCAGACATGTCGCTGGAGAAAGCTAAGTCTGTGATGAATGTTTTGCGAAGTGTGTTGTCAAATATCCAACTTCCGCACACTTTCTAATATCCACAGACGGTATGAAAATATTCTGCGTTATGGTAATCAATTTCAACGGTATGTCAGGAATTATCGTTCAGTCAGAGTTGGTGATGTCTCTTTTTATTTCCGTAATGACTTTCTCATCATAGATCTAAGAATAAGGAAATTTAGTTCAAAATCCCGAGTTCACGTTTCTAACCAAGCTTTCACTGCACTATGACGACGAATCATTTTTTGCAACAATTATGAAAAATCCAAGTTGATTTTATTTTCATACAAGTGATTTCGATTCAATTTATAACTGGAGCGTTCTTGTAGGACAAAAACAAATTTCTATGTGGTCGATAGCAATAAATTACTAATTTTTTATTTGTTTATTTATTTTTTAGCATTGCTACTCTTTACAGCCCCCAGCCCCTATAAAGAGTATTGAAATCTAGATTGTTAATCACACTCTTGCAAACAAACTGAAACAATCTACAAAAAACCGGAAATATTGTAAAATAAAGTCAAACAAACAATGAGAAAGCGACTCCACAGTTAAGGTGGCGATTTTATAGCAACCATTCTTGTGGTAGCATAGAAGTCAACCGCTGATATAGATGAATGACTTAGTACAAAAACGTAATTACCTTTTCAAAAAACAATAAATCAAAACATTTTACTCTCTCCTCATCAACTGTCAAACTACTATTGCTTAGTGCCCTATCAGTAGTGAAGCATGTGTTTCCTGGAAAGAAACATAGGTAGGGCACTTCGATTTACATCGTCCGGTTATCGCTACTCTGGTATCCGACAGTCAATTTTATTCACTCGAGCATTGGCAGTTTTTGAATTGGTTATCATCTCGACAAACCTAAGATGACAACCCCAGCGAGAGTAACAGCGGTGTTCGAAAAGCGCGATGTTCGTAATTCACATTCGAACGACCGTACCTGTAGCGCCTTCAGAGTAGAAGCATTAAATCCTTTCAGAGTAAGCAAATACTTATTTTTCATTGCCGATTTCGTTCTTAAAATGTACAGAATACTCATAATTGCTCACTGGAAGACTCCGTATTGTGAATCGAAATGAAACTCATTTCCGTTTCGCGGTATTTAACATCAATAGTGCGATTTCGAGGTTTCACAACTTATTTCCTGCGGGTAACGTCATGGAGAATATAGCAACAGAGAATACGATGAATTTTAGTTGATTACAATATGTCAATGCAAACATTGAGTAGAAGACCACAGTCGTTATTAGTATGAATAAACGTTTGACACACATTTCAAGGACCATTTATAGAGCTTATGATAGTTATCTGTATTAATCGTTTGCAAGAGCGTCGCCTGATTTTTTTTCTTTTTTTGTGATCAATTTACATTTGTTGACATTTCATCCATTTCCTCCGCTCAGATACTTTGAAAATGCGGGGAACGTATCAAATAGCTTTCGATTTCATGAGTTCTGCATCGCAGTAATAGTCACTGATTATAATACGAAAACATTTTTCGTTTAATTTCATTATTTTGACTGAAGAGGAAATGACAAGATAAAACCAACGCTGACTAGGACGTAAACATACAACTCATGGTGTCATAAAACATTTCTCAGAAATTTTTCGCTATGACGGCAAGAACACTATTAATATATATACTTCCAGGGGCATAGACTGAAAAATATTTCGTTAATTCGGCCCAGACAGGTACTGATCCGAATGAGTGCAAAATTATATTTTATTGTGGGCTTTCTTTCGCAACTTTCGTCCTGAGAAAGCTAAACATCGCAAATGGATAATATTTGTTAAAGCCCTTGTGTTAAAATATTTTAACAAACGTCTTTCTGAACAGCAGGATAAGAAATTTTCGTCCCTGGGTTAACGACAAGTCATGAAATACAATCGCTATTATTTCTTATTATTTTCTTTGGTTTCTGCCTTTGTTGGGGTAGGAATTAATGTATCGTAAATACTATAACAGAGGCACTTTTCAACGAAATACACCTCCGACTCTTGTAGACGAACTAAGAACCAAAACAGCGTCTGATAACGGAGCGTAACAATCGCGAATACTGATCGCATGACTACGTAAGATCAAAATATCACTGGTAACGCATATCTGCTGCGTAATCATATAGTGTATACTTCAGTCTTTGCTATGTCTGAACGAAAACATAGTTATGTTTACCAAATTTTCTACGGTTATCAACCCTGTAACAAGTTAATCATCTCGGCAGGTTTCTCGCTCATCATCTTCTGGCCAAGAGTACCTCCAGCGAAAGATTACGAGTAGGAAACTAGTGGAAACGTTGCTGGTACGCGGCTGAAAAGCCTGCAGATTTCATCGGTGAAAGTCTGCGAGGGAGTCTCTAATAACTCATAAATATATGGTAATGTCCGATGTAAAGTAAAGGCTATTACACGGGGAAGTCGCGCGTTAATTTCTGCGCGGTGGGTAGGCGGATCGGTGTACTGGAGAGGGTGAGGGAGGGACACACTGCCAACAAGGGGGCGTGTTTCGCACGCCGGAATTTTTATCGTGCGCGGACTCTGTAGCGACACACTGGTGGAACTTCACGACACATGGGCACTGCACGAGGCACTCGCTGGCACGGCTGGTGGCGTGGCGGCGGCGGCGGCTGCGGCGCCGACGCCCGGCGTCCGTGTCCGGTACTTACCGCTGGCGAGCGCGTCCTCGGCGTCGGCCTCGAGGTGTCGGCTGGGCCGCGCCTGCTTGCGGCGCGACATGTCCTCAGCGCGGCGCTGCCGGGGCGCTGCCGGCGTCGGCTTCGGCGTCGGCGTCGGGAGGTCCTCCGGGGCTGTCAGCCGCCGTGTCACACCCCCCAGCGGGCGCGCGCGCCGGCGTCACTCGCTGCGTGGGCGCGTCGCCGGGACAACACAGTTCGCGCGCGGCCACGCCGCCTGTCCTGCGCCACGCCGTCCGTCGTCGTCCAACTCGGCGACGGCGGCTGCTGTAGCGTCGTCGCCGTCGTGTCCGGCCCCCTCCCTCGGACCTTCGCTACCTCTCTCTCTCTCTCTGTCCTTGTCCGCGCCTCTCTCTCTCTCTCTCTCTCTCTCACTCGTTTTCTCCGTCACTCCCCCACCTGATTTATATCGGCACGTCGGGCGCGCAGCGTCGCGCTACAGTGTCCGGTGGCGAGTGGCGCGCGCCGCGGCGGCTGCGGTGCCGTGCGGCCGGCCGCCGGCGTCGGCGTCGCGGGGGCGCTGGGTCGGGTGTGCGTCGCCGTGGCCTCCGGGCCGCGCCTGCTCTGTTCTGCTCCCGTGTCCTGTGGGCTCGCAGTTGCGTGCGCCTCTGACGCCCGACAGCCGCGCCGTCACCGCCGAGCCTCGTCAACACTCGGCGCGGCTCGGCCGCTCTCGGGCCCGTTCGTTGAGGCGCCGGCCGCTGGGCGGCGCGCAAGTCGTCGCAGGGAGCCGCGCGCCGGGCTGACCACGCGGGCGTGTCTTGTCGTGGAAGGGGCCGGGAGGGGCGGCCACTGGCGTCCTGGTGGGGGAAGCTGTGTCCGCGGGAGGGGGAAAGGGGTGCAGGTTAGCTGACCTGTGGGCTTTCTCATTCAAACAGCCCGCCGGCGCCAAGTGCCACGGCTCCCAAATTCTACAAGGAACAGAAACCAGTCGCCTTGACTTCTTTTCTTAATGAAAAGTTTGCGTGTATGTGAACCTTCGAGCGGGCGCGCTAAAGTATAAAATGCGCGCCACTAAAAAAACAGTTTTTGTACAATTCCAATATTGTCTTACAATTTCGAGCCCGTACGTATTCCTGCATTACTACTTCATCTAACACAGTGATCACTTGTGTTGTCATACTCCAAGGGAGATGCAATGACATAAAATAAGCAGCGAGCTAGGCGAGAAGAAATTACTATCGGCGCAAGAAAATCGTCCAGATTCCGAGCTAGCAACACAATCTTACACTGAGGCAATAGTGTACGAGATGATTAGTTATCAAATAAACGGCTGACAGGGATCTGATACAAATGCGCTCTTTAATGCTCCGAGTGCGTCATTAGTGTGGGTTAACACTTGTACGCGGCAACAGAGTGATATAATGAAATAGTATTTTATTACTGTTAAACTAAACAGTGATTTAGCTCATATAATGTAAGTTTGTGTTATCGTTGATACGCCGCGCGGCCGCTCTTGTTCTAAAAAACGGCGCGCCCACCTGGGGGTTAGAAAGGACCACTCGTTAGTGACAAGTTTCAGTGATATTCTTACAGAAGAGATGCACGTACGTTGCATATTGTTTATTTATTTATTTGTTTATCTTGACAGGATCAGAACCACAACTTTCACATAAAGACAAAGCCGTCGTAGAAGGATTTATGTTTAATATGGTACACTATACTTACGTGTAACTATGATACGAATTATGGAAATACGGTTCTGCCATGAGCAAAGTTTGCTCGAAGCAGAAGCGTATTTCTGTAATTCTACATCAGAACTAAACATGAGCTTCAGTCACAAGACGAATATAACATGAACAGTGGAAAGCAATAGTAACTACAGTAGAAAGTTAATGAGAAGCAGAGAAGCAAAGGTAAATTACAATCAAAGTTGTTTTTCGCCTCTTCAGCCGCTTGGCAGCAGCATTTCGAAAAGTTTTCTCTTCCTTATCTTCCGCTGAAGGCATTTGTCGCCAGAGGATGATGTGCTACTATCCTGTCAAAAGACTACGTTGTTACAGGTCTAAGACTACGTAGAAAACTTGGTAAACGACTGGATAGAGCAATAGCTGAGATGTAAGCTATATGATTACAACGAGGTTTGTCTACGAGGTTTTTAACAATAAACTTATGCAAACTTTTGGCTGTATACTATATTTAATTAAAATTTATTTATGGTTGTTGACGTCAACCATGTTTAAAATCGTAAAATTACAATCACTTAAATTTAAGCTAAGTGCAGTGGCAGGAACGGACGTTGCAGAAGGGGTGGCAGAGGGAGAGAAATAGGAGCGTGATAGAAAAGCGGGGAACGAAGAGAGGCGCAGAGACAACGGTGTGACTGAGGATCGAAACGAGGAAGCAACATAAATGGGAGAAGATGGAAGCGTTTGCTTTACTGTTGACAGGAAGAAAAATGGCCGTATATGTGTATTTAGCGGTAAGCTATGACGTTGACAAAAGGAAGAGTTTCCCCTTTTTTCTAAATGCAACAGGATAGAAAACGCTCCGTTTCTGTGCTTGGAAGAACAAAATCATTTTGGTGAGCTATATAACCGAGACGCGTGTTTTTATTCAGATAACATTAAATCAGTATCTGAATTCGAGCCAATTTCCAGTGGCAGTCGATTTTTCGATAACAATATATCGCCGCTAATAAGAAACGTTAAAAGGAATGACATCCACGATAATTGAGAGAGCTGTAGAAGGTAGAAACTGTAAGGGACGACAGAGGTTGGAATATATACAAAACATAATTAAGGATGTCGGATAGGCGAACCCAGGATTTTGGTCTGCGGCGGGGGAGGCGAAATGGAAGGATGGGCTGGTCTCATAGAAATTTCGTGTCACTGTGCTATCTGCTATTCCTCTAGTGTAAACAAAAGTGTCTTCCTACTGTAATACAACACGGACTACAATAGCGAAAAAAATTTGCAGACTGTAAAGTCTGAAAGCTATGTTGCAAACATTCGGCCTCTTCTTCTTCTGCTGCTGCTCCTACTCCTCTCTCTCTGTATCTCTCTTTTTTTTAGATTAAGAAGAATCAGGTGCAGTTCTGGGGAAGTCTACAGCCCCATATCCATCCCCCGCCGCCTATGGATTCGCCTCTGCTACTCTGAGATAAAAAGAGTTTGGCACTAGAAATGAGTTCGTGACAGGCCGCATCAGACCGGTCAGAAGTCTGTAGTTTAAAAAAAGGTGGTTAAATAGACTTTTGATAGTGAGCTGGGACGCTCAGAAGTGTTCCAGGAGTCTTTCTCGCATTCCGATGCAATACTGCATTCGTTTCATACACTGGGCTACGAATTCTTTCGAAAACCCGCGGATCGTCTCGTAAATCGTGACGAGACGGTATAATCCGCTGTTCCAATCGTATCAGAGGAATTTCTACACACTTCACTTCATTCCCGAGATTACCCCAGACAGGAAAATCCAGAGGTTTGAGGCCAGGTGATCTTAAATGCTAAGCGTGAAAACCTGCGTAGGAAGTTTCTAGAGCCAGCTTTAACCGATCAGTCTAAGAACATCCTACCCCCTCTAAGTATCACTCCAATAGGAACCACAAAGACAAGACTAGAGTAATTACTGTACGTACAGAGGCATTAAGCAGTCATTCTTCCCACGATACATACGTGAATGCAACGGGAGAAAGCCTTTAAACTGGGACAGTGGGACGTACTCTCTGGGATACACTTCACAGTGATTTGCAGGGTATAGATGTAGATATGGGTGCATGTACAAGTCCTGATTGACATTTTGATGTTTCTTTAATGTTTTAATTAATTAATTAATTTTTTTATTTTATAGGGTCCTTACACGTAAGTACGTACCATTCCGTATATCAAGCATAAATGACAGTAATGGGGCAAAATATTTGCCAACAAAAACGCCACAACATGACAAAGTACAAATGAGTATAGAATATGAAGTCAAGGTTTGTTTCACAAGGACTAGGTCATTAGCAACTATAAATAATGGAAGATTTACAAATAACCATACAAAAAACTATTGGACAACATACATTGTTAAATAAAAGATCAAAACACAATTCACAGTGCACAATACTGCAATTATAGCATGACAATTTGCATTGTTACAGAACATTATTTACAATGATGTGAGACGGACAACATACACAAGTATATAAGAGAACAATGGTTAGAATAGTGCACCCGGTTGTCAGCCACAGTCTAGATTACCGACGCGGTGACAGCACCAGTTTAGGACGTTTATGTTTGTGCTGGCCATCGATAGCGTATGTGGGTAATTGAAGAATGACTGTTTTGGTGGAGGAAGGAAACTGGCATAAAAGCTTTCGAATAAGGATCGGATCTTCTCTGGAAAAGTGTTTATTTGTAAGACACCGTGGATCGTGGTGTTCCTAACGAGGCGTGGAGCATTTAATATGATGCACAATGCTATCCATGTTGGTGCGTTAGATATCACATTACACGAGCAGCAAAATGTGCCGGTACCCCATTACTCGTGTGCCACATTTCGCACTCATGCGCTACAGGTAAAATCTGAATCCAATTAGACGCATTCCAAATCCATTTGTACTAAATAGGACAACATTTCATAACAAAATCAGTGGTGATTCTAAATCACAAATTCGCAGTTTTTCGCAAATGGCTCGTTTGCAATGTTCCCAGTAATGTTTTTGCTCCTATTATCAGACACTTTCTCCCAAGTCACTTTTCGCTATTTACTATGAGACACCCTGTATAATCAAGCGTCACATACGTCACGTAAATATCTATCTTTACAAATGTAGAGAAATGGAACCAATTAGCGGTACGTTGTCTTTGATCTGCGTTTCCCAGCAGTTGTACTAACCAGACAAACATCTTGATGTTTTGAAAGATAAAGAAGTCTACCATTGATGATGATGTGGCTGTTGTTAGGCGTATGTCTCTGTCTCCAAATTCAGCCGTACCAGTGGTTGCTGGAACAGGATCATGAATGATGCTTATTACAGCTTATGACTGCCAAACTGCTGATCTGTCTAATATGATCCGTGCCATGTTATTTGAATCCAGTGGCGCTCCTTTTTGTGCAACGTATAAAAAATATCCATCGCACACTAGAACCATCTTAGAAGTCTTTCATGGCAGAAACCACGAATATTCTCCAGCCTTCCTAGGTATATATTCTACACCGAAATTTACTTGACTACTCTGTAAATCACAATTAAATGCGTAGCAGAGGGTTCATTGAATCACTTTCAAGGTATTTCTCATCGTTCCACTCTCGTACGAGCACTTAAATCTGCCAGTGAGAGCTCTGATTTCTCTTATTTTATCATGGTGCGCCAACAGAATATTTTTAACAAAGGAAAAAGTCGGTGACTGAAAATTTACGAGAAGACCCTGCCGTAACGAATAACGCCTTTGTTTTAATAACTTCCACCCCAATTCACGTAACATGTCCGAAACACTCTCTGCCGTATTTCGCGATAATACAAAACGTGCTGCCCTCCTTTGAACGTTTTCAGTGTCCTCCGTCAGTCGCATCTGATACGAATCCCACACCGCAAAGCAACACTCCAGAAAAGGGTGGAGAAGAGTGGTGTAAAGCAGTCTCTTTAGTGGACCTACTGCACTTTCTTAGTGTTCTGCTAACAAACCACAGTCTTTGGTTTGCTTTCCTCACAACATATCTATGTGAACGTTCCAAGTCATCGGTAACTGTAACCCCTAGGTACTTAGTTAAATTCACAGCCTTTAGGTTTGTATGTTTATTGTGAAACCGAAATTTAGCGGATTTCTTCTAGTACTCACGTGGATGACTTCAAACGTTTCATTATCTAGAGTGAACTGCCATTTTTCACACGACCATATATGTTGTGTAAATAATTTTTAATTGGTTTTGATCATCTGATGACGATAAAAGACAGTATTATTTGAAATCAGTCTAAGAGGGCTGCTCAGACTGTCTCCTATGACGTGAATCTGGGACCGCAGAGGGCCTATAATACTTCCTTGGGGAACGCCAGAAATTACTTCTGTTTTACTCGATGACTTTCCGTCAATTACTACCAACTGTAACTTTCATAAAAGCAACCTACCAATCCAATTGCACAACTGAGGCACGCAATTTGATTAGAAGCTTTCTCAAAATATGGAATCAATTTGACTTCTCCTGTCGATAGCACTCTTTAATTCGTGAGGATAAAGAACCAGTTGTGTTTCACAAGTACGATATTTCCTGAATCTGTGCTGTCTATTTGTCAACAGACCGTTTTCCTGGAGGCAGTTTATAATGATCTGAAACAGTATGTGTTCCAAAATCCTACTGTAATTCGATGTTAGTGATGTGGGCGTATAATTCAGCGGATTACTCCTATTTTATTTCTCTGGTATTTGTGTGATTTGTGCGACTTTCCAGTCTTTAGGTACAGACCTTCAGACTGGCCATGCAAATAAAAATAGCACATAGAATCTCGCAGAGAGGGGTACAAGCAGATAGTCTTCCCCTGAAGCGCTCGTTATCAGGGGTGCATTCTTAACACACATCGTCCATTCAAAAAGTTCCACGACTGATTTGATTCTTGTCGCATAAGCGACATCAGCTTACTAACTACGGTGGCAGATTGAACTAACAGTAGTGAACTAGTAACAGATGTGCGCCGGCCGAAGTGTCCGAGCGGTTCTAGGCGCTTCAGTCTGGAACCGCGTGACCGCTACGGTCGCAGGTTCGAATCCTGCCTCGGGCATGGTTGTGTGTGATGTCCTTAGGTTAGTTAGGTTTTAGTAGTTCTAAGTTCTAGGGGACTGGTGACCTCAGATTTTAAGTCCCGTAGTGCCCAGAGCCATTTCAACCATTTTTTTTATTCCGCACACGATGCCTTCCGAAGAAAAACAATGACGCGCGAACGCCTGTCGCAACTTGACTGAAACCCAAAGCGCGGAAAATTCTTTTCCGAAAAAAGTTAATTACCACGTACCTACCACAAATCGACATGAAGGGTCATTGTTTTGACATTCAAGTCAGTGTGAAGCGCGAATTGAACGCTATCCCAAACAACAACTTTTATAACAGTTTCATACGCTTTTATGGACATTCTGTGCGTATTACTTAAGTGGGGGGAAACTATAGAGAACGACCGAAACATTAAAAACTCCATCTAAACCTTCTCTATTTTTCACTACTCTAATCTCGAAACTTTTTGGACTGACTGGTTATCCGCATCAGCACTTGTACTCTGCAAAGCATTGTGAACTGCGTGACGGAGGGGACGTCCCATGTACCAGTTTTTAGAGTTCTTCTCGTTCCGCTCATGTATGGAGTACGGGAAGAATGATTGTTTAAATGCCTCCGTGTGTCCTGTAATTAATGTGATCTCGTCCTCACAATCCTTAAGCGAGCGGTACGTAGAGTGTTGTAGTATTTTCACGGTATCATCATTTATAGCCAGCTCTTTAAACTTTGTTAGTAGGGATAGACATGAACTATCTTCATGAGTCTGCCGGCTCAATCTCTTCAGCATCCCTGTAAGTCTCCCACGTCTCAAACAAAACTGTGACCAATCGTGCTGCCCTTCTCTGTATGCGTCCAATATCCCCTGTTAATTCTATCTGGTGCGGGTCAGACATACTTGAGCAATATTCTTGGATGGGTCAGACGAGCGATTTGCAAGAAATCTCTTTTCTAGACTGATTACATTTCTCCTGTATCCTACAAATAAACCGAAGTCTGCCACTTGCTTTAATTAAGACTTAGCCCATGCGATAATACCTTTTCATAACTCTACAAAGTATGAGTTAACCAATTCCAGCTGTGACTCACTAATACTATAGTCATAGGATACTATGTTATTTTCCGTTTTGTGATGTGCACAGTTTTAAATTTCTGAACATTTAGAGCAAGCTGCCGGGCTTTGCACCACTTTGAAATATTATTAAAGTATGACTGAATATTTATGCAGCTTGTTTCAGGCAGTACTTCATGATAGATAGCTGCACAATCTTCGAAAAATCTGAGGTTACTGTTAACATTGTCCACAAGGTCATTAATATAAAACATGCATAGCAAGAGTCGCAACACACTTCTCTGGCTGCACCGCAAGTTAACTTTCTGCGTCCTCCCTACTAAAAAATCCTCAGTACAGGCACAAATTTCGCTTGATACCTCAATAAGATCGTACTTTTGACAGTAAGCGTAGATGTGGTGTCAGAAATGATAGCCTCTGCTACGCACTTCACAGTCATTCACCAAGTGTAGATGTAGATGGGGAAAAAGATGTATACTACTGTGCATTTTGAGTTAAAGTCTTATTTAAGACTGTATCTTGAAATTATTAAGGCTAGATGACTATATTTCGACAAACAGACATGTCTTATGGAGACAATCAGGACTGTTGTGCAAGGACAAAAACATGTTCATCATACTGCTTCACCATCTGCTCGCATCCTGCAGCTCTCGTGTCAGCTGTACCCCGTGCGGAAATATCCATCACTTCATGCACGGCTGTAAAAGCACCACACATGCATTCGCGAAAACAGAGGTTCAGCTCCTTATCTGGTGATTCACATTAGATTTTCGTGGTTTCCCTAAATCACTTTGGGTGAAATCTGGGATGGTTCTTTTGAGAGAACCACGCACGACATTCCTCTCCATTTCGGGCTTTTGCTTCGTCTGCACTTACTTCGTCGGGGGACGGGACGTTAAATCTTTCTTTTCGTTTTCTTTATTCTTTAGTTTTCTTTACTTCTTTCCTTTTCTTTTCTTATTATTAAACTTTTCAGTACTCATAAGCTCATTTGGTAACTAAAACCAGTACTGAAATACTGCTGAAGAAGCATCGCAAGGGTAACTCCCTACAAAATGCGTATAAATTTTGCATTCGTATTTTGGAAGTTTCCATTGTAACGCTATGTTATCTTATTACATGAATGCGTTGATAATTATAGCAATAAAAATTTCGTATTATAATTCTCCTGAAGTATTATTTGATAAACCATAACTAACGTTCATTTACAATGGAAAGCTGGAATGAGTAGACGATCCATCATTACCAGGATCACCTAAGCTAAACGACAGTACAGGTTGTGGCGGGTGGAGAAATCGGCCGTTGGTGAAAACGTGCTGTGTGAGACAGATCACATAGTAAAATTCGCTGACACACAGGATTTCGCTGTGGTGAAGAGCTGCCACGCCCTCTTGTTTAGGGAAGCCACAGAAATTCAGAAGCATGAAAACCACTTCAACAGGAAAGCCTCAAGGTAAACGGATGCCGGATTCCTGTGATGCAGCGAACGAGCAAACGACCGTTGCAGATATCAAGGGCAGAGCCACTGCGGTAAAAGAGCTCAGGCGTCCACGCTACAGGCGCCTGTAATCCCCAGTCACCGGTTCGACTCCTGTCCGCCGCCACCAATGGAGGCTGGAACTTTGACAGCTGTTTTAAAACAAGATTCTCGTTCCAGATCTGTAAAAAATAATGAGCAAGCAGTTTTGCACATGAATAAATGTAATTTGTCTTTTACTACACATATTTTGCCTCCATTTATCTGAAATGGCTTCAGTTATCTGCAAAAAAGGTACTTTTCTCTTGCCTGCAGCATTTTCTGTTTACATATTCTGACTTTGTACTTGCATCTAATAAACAGGTCTGGCTGTGGCGCTTTGTGGCTTATTTCATATTTTTACTTATCTACACCAACTGTCAACGCACACACAAAATGCACATACACTTTTCCATCATGCTGTTGTGTGCTATTTTCTTTAACGTTAACAACTATTGAACATATTTGTAAGCGGCAGTCATTTGGAAACGAGACAAATGGAAAAAAAGCAAGTATACTGTTTATTATTTCAAAAGTAACCTCCATAGCCACTATACATTTATCCCACTGTGAGACAAATCGATCAATGCCCTCATAGAAATATTATGCTGCTGCCTGCAGAATCATGATAATACCGGCGCGTATAGCTCTTCGTCAGAAACAAACCGACGACGACGAATGTCTTTCTTCAGGGCCCTCAAACTAAGGAAGTCGCGTGAAGAGAGATCGGGACTACACGCACGATGCTTAACGGCTTCCCAACGAAACTTCTCAGCGTAGTCGAAACAACCTTGGCAACAATTGGAAGGCCCACATGATTTATCCAGGATTAGGACTGGCTATGACATAGTACATAGGGACGTTTAAATCATTTTGTTATTTTTAATTTTTCCTTTTTATTCCTTTTACTTTTTATGTTTTTCAATTTTTATATTTTTTTCTACAACGTTACTGCAGCAAATTATTAAACTTTTTGTCTTAGTTTATGAATTTTAATCCCCCTCTATATTTTTTGCAAGAAAGTCAGAGATTTTAAAAATCTTCTTAAATTTCTCGAGTCTTTATAAATTATATTCCGATTATGTCTTTTGACCTTTGTCAAAAGCTATGTATTTTTTTCTTTTTATTTGAAGAGGCCAGTTGGAGGGAGGGAGGAGAGGTGAGGTCACTCGTGCTGCGAACCGTCAGAAAAATCATTAAACAAACTCGGCGGCAGATCCTGAGAGTAAAGCCAAGAGGCAGTGCGTCAGCTAGTGACCAGAAAGACTCAACTATTTCGCATTCTTCCGTTTCTGTTGGGTGAAAGATCGGTAGTAACGTAATACGACTCTGTTGTTTGTTACGTTTGCGTATAACCTAACGGCTACTGTGATAACAATACCGGGCGCTTACAATTATTAAACTACAGGATCGAAATGCGAACCATAAGCGGAAGAAGAAAGTCCGAAATTGTTACGTGACACGTGAAAATTTTACAGCTCGTATGCAGCAGGAAACCCCCGATTCTGTAAAGAATGGAACTCCCTCTCATAAAGCAGCTTCAAACTTCTCTTTGCTTTACAAATGAGTTAATGTGTTAAATGCTTGACGCTTGACAAGTAAATGAGCAAAAGTTTAGAACGGGTTTCAAATTACGTTTAAGGCTTGTTGGAGGTCACTAAGTGCTTTCATATCAAGCAGTGGATGAGTATAGTCCGGGTAATTTGCGCCCCGCTTTAAGCAAAAGCTAGCTTTTCACGCATCTCAAAGATTATCACCTCATATCTCCAGAACTAAACGCCGTACATTGATATAATTTTACGGGTACATCAGTGGTGTATTTGGGGACTGTTTGGAAAATGTGTTGCGAATCAAGCAAGTTGTAGAGAAGTAACAAATTGATTCATCACGCCTAATGTAGCAGTTTACTGCATGAATAACGAAAAATGTAGTAAGAGACAAGCTTTTTTCCTTTCAACATTTTGTGGAGGAGATGTCAGCGGGTAGATGTTTCGTAAAGGTTTGAAATTCTGTGTAATGTTCGTTGCAATTCACTAATTGCTCTCCCTCTCAAATAGTGGGCGAATATAGTCTGGGTATTAGCGACCCAGAGTTACGTTGCTTCGAGACATATACACAATAATTAGCTGTAATACTTGTTTTACTGTTTTGTGCCTTTTGCATAAGATTATACCTCTTAATCAGATTCTTATGGCAGCATTTTAAAATTTTAAATTTGGTCAGAAACTATAAAAAATGTTGAAAATCAAGGTTTTATCCCCTGGGAGCCGTCAGATAGGCAACCTGCAACTCGAACCCTATACAGTGAATCATGAATCGGGTTAGGCTGTTGGTAACAGAGAGGAATGCCTCACCTCTGCACATACATTTTGCGTTACATTGATTACTTTGAAGTTTTTAAAAAAGGACTACTAGATGGCTGGTTTGAAATGCGACATTACTATTGTTTTAAAAATAAATTTGTTATGCTTAATACAACGACACTCTCGGACTGGTTGAGTAGTTTGATTACAGTGAGAGTTTATACAAACAGTGTAGTGAAAAAAAGGTAAGGTCACGCAGATGATTTTTTTAATATTTTCGTAACGATGCCTCAAATCAGTTCGATCAACTTTTATTAATACATCACCTTCAGAAAAGATTGTTTTCAACTGGTCTGCAGAATTTCGATATGGTTCTGCTTCGGTCAGAGAAGAATATCCGGAAGGTCGACAAAAAACTGTAGTTGAAAAGGGTCTGTTCAAAAATGGTTAGTTCGCGAAGCAGCTCCAAGAAATTGATCGCTTGTTCGTTTGATTACTCAGCACCGTTCAGAGGATCGACCAACAGTTAATGCAGAGTGGTATAGCTATACAATAATTTGGCTACCACGAGTCATACACGAAATCAGGAAGTCGATCGAAAATGTTTCATCATTCGCCATGATAACACCGGCGGTCACACATCAGATTATTGATTATTAGACTGAGAAAACCATTGAACTAGTGTCTTATAGCCCTAGTTAACCTGCTTTATGGCTTGACGATATCTTTTTGATACCTTACGCCCAAAAAAAAAAAAAAAAAAAAATGAGTAACCATTAACATTATGTCAAGATGCTGTTGAATCTTTCCAAAATAATCTTTTTGACATACCAGCATTAGGGCTGTAAAAATGTTTTCCGTATTTGTTCGAATCCATTCAAAAGCTTATAAATTTCAAGTAAATATTTTGATAATTTTATCACAGATTGTTTTCTTGCCATTGTTACTATAGAAACTTAAAGAGCAGTGCTCTCAGTAGTTACTGCAGTCGCAGTAAATTAGTATTCTTCATCAGCCGGCCTTTGTGACCGAGCGGTTCTAGGCACTTCAGGCCGGAACCGCGCTGCTGCTACGGTCGCAGTTTCGAATCCTGCCTCGGGCATGGATGTGTGTGATGTCCTTAGGTTAGTTAGGTTTAATTAGTTCTAAGTCTAGGGGACTGATGACCTCAGATGTTAAGTCCCATAGTGCTTAGAGCCATTTGAACCATTTACTATTCTTCATCCATCCGGCATTTGTGTAATTGCAAACACATGTTTGTGGCTGAAGCACAGAATAATTTTTTTTCTGGACATGTGTTCTTATTGAAATCATTTATCCATTTTCAGTTACCCACGCATCACATGACCTTGTAAAGGAAATTCACAGGCACCATGACAACTAGTAATGCTAAATCACGCGGTTTTTGAAATAAGGAATAACGTCGGGAGACAGATAACAATTTACTTGGTGCTACGGTCTTCAGTCTTAAGAAACTCTCCACGCTAGTCTGTTCCGTGTAAGCCTCTCCATTTTTTCCAAAGTACCATATCCCTCTCCCACGTCCACCCACTTCCATTACCAAATTGACGATTCCTTGTATCTCAGTATGTGTCCCAGCAACTAATTCATTCTTTTAATCAAGTTGTGCCATGTTCTTCTTTTCTCCCCAATTCGACTGAGTTCCTCCCAGTTAGTTATCTAATCTACGTACCTAATCTTCAACATTCTCCTGTGGCAAGCACTACATTTCAAAAGCTTCCATTACCTACTTGTCTGAACTGTGTATCATCCACGTTTCATTTCTGCACAGGGCTACACTACAGTCAAACAGATCCAAAAGCCATGATAAAATTTAAAATTTTAGCCGATGTTTATAAGATTATTTTCAGAAATGCGTTTCTACCACTGGCAGCCTGCTTGTTAGATTTCCTCTACTTCGACAGTCTTTAGTTATTTCACTGTCCAAACAGCAAAGCTTATTTACTACTTTATCTAATTCCTTCAGCATCAATTGATTTAAATCAACTACTTTGCGTTATCTTGTTTTACTTTTACTGATGATCGAGCCCGCCCGGTTGGGCGTTCGGTCTAACGCACGGCTTTCCGAGCGGGAAGGAGCGCCTGGTCCCCGGCACGAATCCGCTCGGCGGATTTGTGTCGAGGTCCGGTGAACAGGCCAGTCTGTGGATGGTTTTTAGGCGGTTTTCCATCTGCCTCGGCGAATTCGGGCTGGTTCCCCTTATTCCGCCTCAGCTACACTATGTCGGCGATTGCTGCGCAAACAAGTTCTCCACGTTCGCGTACACCACCATTACTCTACCTCGCAAACATAGGGGTTACACTCGTCTGGTGTGAGACGTTCCCTGGGGGGTCCACCGGGGGCCGAACCGCACAATAACCCTGGGTTCGGTGTGGGGCGGCGGAGGGGTGAAGTGGACTGCGGTAGTCGTCGTGGGGTTGTGGACCACTGCGGCTGTGGAAGGGACGGCGCATCTCCGTGTTTCTAGGTCCTCGGTTAGCATACAATAGAACACAATACTGATGATCGCATTATAATCGCTCTTCAAGACACTACCCATACAGCTCAGCTGCCCTTTTAAGAACGTTTAACGTCTCTGATAGAACTGCAGAATTTAGTCTTTTTGAACTTCAGTTTCATTGCCCAACTTCTGTTTAGTTTCCTCTACAACTTGCTCAGTGCATAGGTTGAGTAATAATGGGGATAAGCCACATTGGCGCTGGATGAATCGCATATGGCTTTCGTCAGAGCTGTAAAATTCCCGTTAGTCTACCAGAACAGCTACACAGACACGAATACCAGACCCTCCCCTCTCTCTCTCTCTCTCTCTACCTGCTCGGCTCCTTTTATCATTCTTTTTTGTCGGGGCGGAGGAAGTCGGAAAGGACGACAAACAATTCGCACCCCAGAAGGCAACATTTTTCTGGAAACATCAGGGGTGCGCTTTCTCTTTTATGAGGGTGCGGCAATATTGTGGGCGGCCGCGGCGCGGGGTCTGCTTATTCATCGGCACGCCGGCCCGGCCACAAAAAGCGGCAGAGCACAGCAGAGCACAGCTCAGCAAGGGCCACCTGCCCCCGCACACCGGCCGCCGGGTGTCAGCACGGACACTGCTTTGATTGGCCGCAGGCAGTCGCAAGGGTGGACGTTACAGGGCGTTGCCAGTGGAACGCATTGAAGGAATTCGTAGAACAAGCTTGGAGAACTTACGGAGGAGGCGGTGCGTTGTATTTGTATCTTCTGCCAACGTTCGGCGACAGAGTGGGTAAAATGCTGCTCTTAGGTGCAGTCTTCGTTATACAGTGAACTAATAAGACGACAATGGGGTAAGGAACTGTAGCTAGTTTAGGGGTCACCTCTAATGAATGGATTATTAGCTCAGCATTAAAAGAGACAAATCTGTCATTACCTTGCTAATGGAACTTTTAGCACACAGAACATCACGCACGTTTTCTGTCACGCCTTATTAATCGACCTATATCCACCTGATGAGGGAGGTATAATCCTCCGAAACACAATGGGAGGAATAATAAATTGTGTCTCATTACAGTAACTTGTAGTATCAGTTGGTAACAGAAAGTGGGAGAATACTGTGCACTGAAGAAGAAGAAGAAAAGAAGAAAGAGACGTGCATCTCCATGTTTCTACAGTAGGTCACTTAAGGAGAACAGTACTAATACGAGTGGCGTAGGTCTCTATATTTAACTAACAAGATGTCTAATCAGTACTAAATTAGAAATGTATTAACAATGCAGTGATAATACACTACTAAATAGGATTGATTAGACCTTTTGGTGCTAATATATAATGTCTTACGTTAATTAGAGGGAATGAATAATAATGGATTTATAAAAACAGAATGAAATAAAATCTGTCTAAACGCACCAGCGAATCAGCCAAGAACACCTGACGTACACACTGCGCAGGTACTGCTGATCGTGGTTTCATGACTGTCTTGGAGAAACTAAAAGGCACGTTAGTTGCTTCTTGTGTATCTAACCTTCAACAGCAAAGCAACACTGACAACAATAATTCAGGTGTGCATGCCGACGCCGCAAGCAGGACATGAAGAGATAGAGAAAGTTATGAGTATATAACGATACCGAATGAGTAATTCAGTACGTAAAGGGAGATGAAAGTCTATTAGTCATCGGTGATTGGAATGCCGGTACAGGGGATTTAGTGGGAGAGACGGATATGAAAAAAATATGGGAGTGGTAATAGGAATGAGAGAGGAGAAAGACTAACTCACTTCTGTAAAAAATTTCAGCTAGTAACAGCGAATACTCTATACAAGAATTACAAGAGGAGGAGACATTCCTGGAAAAGGCTCGGAGATCCGGGAAGATTCCAGTTAGACGACTTCACGGCCAGGCAAAGATTCCGAAATCAGGTACTGTATTATAAGGTATACGCTGGAGTAGATGTAGACTCAGATCACAATTTAATAATGATGAAGAGTAGCCTGATATTTAAGAGACCAGTCAGGAAGAATCAATGCGCAAAGAACTGGGATTCAGACATGCTAAGGAATGAAGAGATACGACTGAAATTTCCTAAAGCCATAGATACTGCGATAATGAATAGCTCAGTACGGAATAGGTAGTTCATTTGAAGAGGAATGGACAGCACTAAACAGACCATGACAGAAGCTGGAGGGAAAAAAGGAGGTACAAGGAAGGTAACTGCGAAGAAACCTTGGGTAACAGAAGAAATCTTCTGTTGATCGACGAAAGAAAGAAGTACAAAAATGTTCAGAGTAATTCAGCAATAAGGAAATACGACTCACTTAGGAATGAAATAGAAGAGCAGGGAAGCTAAGATGAAATAGCTGCACGAAAAATGTGAAGAAATCGAGAAATAGTTGGTTGTCGGAAGGACTGACTCAGCGTATAGAAAGTCAAAACAACCTTCGGTGAAATTAAAAGCACGGGTTTTAAAATTACGAGTGCAGTGGGAATTCCATTGTTGAATGCAGAGAAGGGAGGGGAGATGTGGAAAGGGTTCACTGAAGGCTCCATGAGGGAGATGACGTATCTCATGACGTGATAGAAGAAGAATTACCAGTCGCCCGGGAAGAGATAGGGGATCCAATATTAGAATCAGAATTAAAAGAGCTCTGGACGACTTAAGATTAAATAAGGCAAAAGGGATAGATGACATTCCATCAAAATTTCTAAACTGATTGGGGAACGTGGCAACGAAACGACTATTCACGATGACACGTAAAACGTATGAAACGTGCAATATACCATCACAATTTCGGAAAAAAACATCATACAAACAATTCCGGAGATCGCAAGCGCCAACAGTTGAGAGAATTATCGCACAATCATTTTAACAGCTCATGAACCAGGTTGCTGACAAGAATAGTATAAAGAGGGAATGGAAAGAAAAATTGAGGATCTGTTAGTTGACGATCAGTTTGGCTTTAGGAAAGGTAAAAGCACCAGAGGCAGTTCATAATGGAAGCAAGACAGAAGAAAATTCATAACAGCTTCATACAGTCTGTCGACCTGGAAAAATCGTTTGACAATGTAAAATGGTGCAAGACGCTCGAAATTCTGAGAAAAATAGTGATAAGGTATAGGCAATGAATATTCTAATGAGTACAGAATGTGGATTGAGAGTAAATCGATGAAAAACGAAAGTAACGAGAAGCAGCAGAAACGATATCACTGAGAAACCTAACATCCGAATTGAACATAAAGAAGTAGACGAAGTTAAGGAACTCTGCAACCTGGGTAACAAAATAACCATTGATGGACGGGGCTAGGAGGACATAAAAAGCAGACTAACACCGGAAAAAAAGCATTCTTGGCGAAGAGAAGTCTACTAGTCTCTAACATAGGCCTTAATTTGAGGAAGAAATTTCTGAGAATGTACGTTTGGACCAGAGCATTGTGTGCCAGAGAAAGATGGTCTGCGCGAAAACCGGAACAGAAGAGAATCTAAGCATTTGAGACATGGTACTACAGACGAATATTCGGTGGACAAATAAGGTAAGGAATAAGGAGGTTCTCCACAGAATCAGCGAGGAAAGGAATGTATGGAACACACTGATAAGAAGAAGGGACTGGATAACAGGATATTTGCTAAGACGACGGAAAATAACTTCCATGGAACCGGAGGGAGCTGTAGAGGGTAAAAACTAGAGGAAGACAGAGATTGGAATAGATCCAGCAAATAATTGCAGACGTATGTTGCAAGTGCTACTCTGAAATGAAGAGGTCGGCATAGGAGAGGAATTCGTATTGGACCGCATCAAATCAGCCACAATACTGATGACTGAGAAAAAGAAAGAAAAAAAAAACTTCGATTACTGTGTGGCTCCCCAAGTATGTATGGGTTGAGAGATCGGTTACAATTAATTCTAGAAGAGTTGCTTTTGCCCATCGTGTACTACCACTGTACTAGACGTCAAGCCTGAAAACGTATGGTTCACTTGCATAATCGCATATATTCACAAAGCCTGTTACGAAAGAGAAGTAATCTCGTTTATATATACCGGTCCACAGCAGCTGAAAATTGCTTGGGGGAACTCATTTTTCTATGTAGGAGCTTTTTATTTCTGAAATAATCTCTTTATTTGGCGCTTTAGCTATTAGCTAATTTCGCCTTGGACATTTTCGGACTATATCTGGTGGCTTTTTTTTTTTTTTTTTTTTTTTTTTTTTTTTTACATCGTAGTAAAAATCTGTATGCATTTAAAATCCCCACATCTGTGACGAGGAAGTAAAATCTGATGGCGTCCTTCATAAAAGTTTCTTTCGACCATGGTAGTTACGGGCACAACAGGTATATACATGACATCTCAGACTTGAATTCCATATACAACAAGAGAGAATTGTGACCATTTTGTTGCGAATTTTGACACTGTGCCATAGTACAGCACATTTTGATTTTAAAATATTCACCAGACAGTGTGTAATTTTATTTGAGATCTGAAACCAACATATATTAATGTGTGGTACGCTGGTATCGACATAATGGTCGTAATTTTCTGTCTCTCTCTCTTTTTTTTTTATTACGGCATTCACTTCCGAAATACAATGCACATACAGGTTTTGTCTATTAACTACCGTGAGCGTAAGAAATCCTTATTAATGACGCTGTTTGCTATCCTACGGCGTCCTCTCATAGATTTGTGGAATGCAAGGTGCTAAATTTTTCACTATGATGGAAGTAACAGAGACAGCATGAAAATGCCCAAGGGAGCGAAATTAGTTAATACTAAACCATGAAATAAAGTATTTCAAAATGAAAAATTGCCTAATCTCATCTGGTTATAATTTACAGTTGCATGGTATTTTCACCATGCTCAGAATCTCGTTGGCATCATAAACGGCGCCAATGGAACCGTTTATTACGTCATGACATGAAAGCCTCTCACAGACTGAGAATTTATTTTGAGTATTAATGCTTCGGATTATTGTTGAAATCTCATGGCAAGTTTTTATCGGATTATTTGAGGAATAATGTTGACTAAAGCAATGACGTGTATTCGAAGTTCCAGTGAAAAGAGGTTAGGAATTTTTTAAAATGTTTTAACGATGTCGCGACCACTTCTCTTGGATCAAAGCTACTTAGCTTCGCAATGACACTTTTACAAACATTTCGCACTCGTATCACGTAGCGGGAGCCTTTCTTTGTATTTGATAGCCATTAATACTTGAATCGTTTTCAAGAAAAAAGCCCTACGAGTCGAATTGGCTGTGTTTTGCTAATGAAGTAATAGACTGAAAAACAATGTTTACGTTTACTTTGTATTTTATTTGGTTATACAAGGTCACAGAAGCTTCACAGAGATGGCAGACAGCGTTTCCGTTGCTTCGAATGTCCAGCTGAGTCATTGTGACAATACAGCGGTATGTTGATTTGAGGGTTGTTCATACAGGATCGAACAGAATGTTTTTTTAACAGCAGCATCGGCGAAACAAATTTGATTTGTTTGGTCGCTGAAGTTGTGATACGCAGAATTACACCTCAGGCCACTTTTTTCACTAAGACGATCTGGTTAAAGTTCACCAGCGTCAATGCGCAGCGGCATTGTCACCTACGAAACAGGACCAAAATGGCGTCTTTGAGGCATGAGAATGCAAACTTTACAAACAGCCTACACTATTCTCGCAAGGAAGTGAAGAACGACTGAGATGTTACGGATTTCATGCAGTGCTTCCTTTGTCGTTAAAATAATTACTCCTTTCGTACATAGACAGCATAATTCCAGTTTGTCGAAGGAAGGCAGGAAAATTATGGTTTAATGTCCCGTCGATTACGAGTTCATTAAAGATGGAGCATAACAGGCTGGGACTGGAAGTGGATAGAGAAGGAAATCAGTCGTGGCACCACGCGAAACCGAAATGTGATTGGCAGGACGAGGATGTGAACTGACGTCCTCCAAAGTACCCATATAAGTCGGTGACTTTGCACTGCACCCCCTCAATCTGCCCAGTTTGTGGAGAAGTTACTTCTTCTTAGCACCTTCTCGTTGGACTGCGGTCCTCTGCCTAGATTAATGCACGCTATTTTTTACAGTACAACACTTCCCGTGGATTTAGGCTTCTTGATGTTAGATCTGCGTTTATACTGCCTAGCCGCCGTAAATTACGCATTCCACGTAGTCTCTGGCCTTCGACAGTGATGTGATAGGCTGAGCTGGTGACTGAAGTGGGCGGAGCCCGTATAATGTGTCCGTACCACCAGTTTCTCCATTCTTGCATCATTGATTGGAGCTGCTTCAAAATCTTCAGCACAATTTAATGAAGCACAATAAGAGGAAACGATGCATTATTCGTACACAGCATAATTTATACCCGAAATATTTTGAACTAAAAGTACATCCTATACATTGTTCTCCCCAGGACAAAGTATTCAGGAATAGCGGAACTCTCTAACCAAAACTCACGAAGTCTGCTTTTCACTTTGATTACTTATTAACAAAAACGAATTAACACAGAAATTTCACGATACATGATGTACTGATAATGTCATAGAGCGACCACACATATTCTGTCGCGTTCTACACATACCCACTACAAAGATCCCTTTTTTTCTACAATTAACAAAATAAAAACACCTCGGCTGACTGAGATAATCACAATTTCCGACACAAAATGACAGAGCATTCTTATGTCGTAAAAATCGCAGGTATTCTTGACTCATTAATCACTACCTGTTAACTTGGGGCTCACTAGCCACCACTAGCTATCTATCTCTGTTCGTGCAAGCTCAACACGAATGCGAATTGTATTAAAACAGATACCGATAATAAAATATCACATAAAAATCTGTCAGTGAGTCAGCCTCGTCTGGCAGGCACCTGTCTACAATCTTTTGTTAGATCATAACAGTTCTTGCTGCATTTGGTTAGACTGGATGCGACCGGACAGGCGACGCGTTTCTCTCTCGCTCTCTTTTCTTCATCAGTTTCTTAGTCATTGTGGTCTTCAGTACCTCTCCTCACATATCAGATACCTATCACCATTCCACAACTGCAGTACCAGATCAGATAGGTCCAACGTAAGATTAAATCTTTCGCCATCTCCTTCATTTCAGCTGTACATTTGTGAAACAATTACTATTAAAAACAGTCTTGATCACGATTTATTTAACATGGTGACCGGTTTCGACCACTACTGTGGTCATCTTCAGACCTACAAGATGTATACAAAGCATTAATTAGAGGGCTACATGCATTAATGAAAATACATAGAGTTATACGGCTATAAAGCTATAAAACCTTGAATTACCATTGAGTAGGAACCCCTTTCTGTTGGAGAATCACAACTGGAGAAACCAGTTTTTTTTTTTTTTTTTTTTTTTTACTTTATTGTTATTTTAAAACCTGTACAACAGGCAGGCTGTCAGCAGCACACTACGCTGCTCTTCAGCCATAGAAGACACAAGCAGCAAAAACAGTGAGAAGACACATAAGTCACAGAGCGGTGGGCAATAAAACAGGAGACACATAGAGACAATCACGGAGCCGTTCACACTCGTCGATAATCCACACTGCTAGCTGATGAGACGACGCACAACCACTGAAGATGATGATGGCACTGGTGAACGATGGAGGGGACGGTGAACACTAAACACTAAACACTAAACACACAAAACACTGATGGCGGCGACCTCCGGCGCGCGAATGTCCACGTAACGTGTGCGAGTCCAGGGACCTGCCAAGAGGGGTAGAAGGGGGAGGTGGGGGAGAGGGGAGAAAAAGGATGCCAATGGCTGAGGAGTCGGGGGCAGGAGGAGAGGAACAGGGGAGGGGTGGCCCGGGGGAGGAGGGGGGGAGAAAAGGAGGAGGGAGGGAAAAGGGAGAGGAGGGAGGGAGGGTGCCCGGAGGAATAAGTACAGGAGGAGGGCGGGAGGATCAAAGTTGGTAGGAGGGGTAGATGGAAGGGAGGAGGGCATCATCAGGGAGGGGGAGCTGGCGGAAGCCACCTTGGGAGAGGGTAAGGAGGGTGGAGAGATGGAGACCGGGTGGGACGTGCGAATACAGGCGCGGCAGCGGGCGGGGGTGGGAGAGGATCGGGGAGACGAGCGGGTGAGGAGGATCGAGTTTGCGGGAGGTGTACAGGATCCGTATCCTTTCAAGGAAAAGGAGGAGGTGGGGGAAGGGGATGAGATCGTAGAGGATCCGCGTGGGGGAGGGGAGACGGATGCGATAGGCGAGGCGGAGAGCATGGCGTTCAAGGATTTGGAGGGATTTATAAAAGGTAGGGGGAGCGGAGATCCATGCTGGATGGGCATAACAAAGGATAGGGCAGATGAGGGATTTATAGGTGTGGAGGATGGTGGAGGGGTCCAGACCCCACGTACGGCCGGAAAGGAGCTTGAGGAGACGGAGGCGGGAACGTGCCTTGGCTTGGATTGTCTGGAGATGGGGAGTCCAGGAGAGTCGACGGTCGAGGGTGACGCCAAGGTACTTAAGGGTGGGAGTGAGGGCGATGGGACGGCCATAGACGGTGAGATAGAAATCAAGGAGGCGGAAGGAAGAGAAACCAGTGCACGTCTTACTTTATATAATGGAGGCTGCACCCACTTCTGACTGCATGATGTCATTATTAACCCATGAGTTATAAGTCGAATTACAATTTAAAATTTCTTAGTTAAAAGAACATTGTCAAGAATTAGAAATAAATACACACTAAACTTAGCTTATTAAACAGCTATTGTCAATTAAAAAGCGTTAAAAATATTTAAATATGTAGGAAAATGAACTTCGGTTTGGCAGTACATGGGTTGCCCTCTCGTGGCCTGTCAGTGAACCATTTGGAACCACTGGTTGCTATGGTGAAGTTAGAAGATGAAGAAGCAAGCTTTTTCCACTGAAGTTGTTGTAGAGTCGATAGTCGAACTAGTGGTTGCCATGGTGAGGACAAACGCCGATGCAAAGATGTGGCAGCAGGCTTCTTTCCAACGAAGTTGTTGCGAAGTGGAATGGAAAAGACTGTGGCGTCAGACGATGAATTATTGAGCAGCAACTTGTCTTTATTGAAACGAAAAGAGTAAGCTACAATAATCTGTAGCTGATATATATACTACATGCTGCACAAATACGCTACGAAGTAGTTGACCGTATATATGAAATATTACCTATGAAGTTAATATGTAGATTACAAGTGCCATTTTTTTTTTTTAATAAGGCATTGCTTTTCCTCAAGTTACATACCAGTCATATAAGCAAATAAAAATGAAAGAATTTGAAATTATAAAATTATGAGCCATTGTCAAAAATAAAATAAAACGATGTGAATTAGCAAAATGCAGACTAAAATCATAAAAGCAATAATTCTAAAACAGATAGTCAATCATAAAATAATGTTTGGTAAAGTACAATTACAATGTAAAGATAAAATATTTGCTAAAAGTCTTAGTAATTTAAAAGACCTTTTTTTGTGAAACAAACTGCTGTGTATCCTGTGTCTCATGCAAAACCATACTGCATTGAGGAGGGGATGAAAGCATAATGATGATGAGACTGAAATTTCTTAAATTCCATATACATCCACTATCAAAGATTTTGTCAATATTATTACGTTACTGGCCATTAAAATTGCAACACCACGTGTTACAGACGCGAAATTTAACCGACAGGAAGAAGATCCTGTGATATGCAAATGATTAGCTTTTCAGAGCATTCACACAAGGTTGGCGACACCTACAACGTGCAGATATGAGGAAATTTTCCAACCGATTTCTCATACACAAACAGCAGTTGACCGGCGTTGCCTGGTGAAACGTTGTTGTGATGCCTCGTGTAAGGAGGAGAAATGCGTACCATCACGTTTCCGACTTTGATAAAGGTCGGATAGTAGCCTATCGCGATTGCGGTTTATCGTATCGCGACATTGCTGCTCGCGTTGGTCGAGATGCAAAGACTGTTAGCAGAATATGGAATCGGTGGGTTCAGGAGGGTAATACGGAACGCCGTGCTGAATCCCAAGGGCTTCGTATCACTAGCAGTCGAGATGACAGGCATCTTATCCGCATGGCTGTAACGGATCGTGCAACCACGTCTCGATCCCTGGGTCAACAGATGGGGACGTTTGCAAGACAACAACCATCTGCACGAACAGTTCGACGACGTTTGCAGCAGCAAGGACTATCAACTCGGAGACCATGGCTGCGGTTACCCTTGACGCTGCCTCACAGACAGGAGCGCCTGCGATGGTGTACTCAATGACGAACCTGGGTGCACGAATGGCAAAACGTCATTTTTTCGGGTGAATCCAGGTTCTGCACCGTGATGGTCGCATCCGTGTTTGGCGACATCGCGGTGAACGCACATTGGAAACGTGTATTCGTCATCGCCATACTGGCGTATCACCTGGAGTGATGGTATGGGGTGCCATTGGTTACACGTCTCGGTCACCTCTTGTTCGCATTGACGGCACTTTGAACAGTGGACGTTACATTTCAAATGTGTTACGATCCGTGGCCCTACCCTTCATTCGATCCCTGCGAAAACCTACATTTCAGCAGGGTAATGCACGACCGCATGTTGCAGGTCCTGTACGGGCCTTTCTGGATACAGAAAACGTTCGATTGCTGCCCTGGCCAGCACATTCTCCAGATCTCTCACCAATTGAAAACGTCTGGTCAATGGTGGCAGAGCAACTGGCTCCTCACAATACGCCAGTCATGCTCCTGATGAACTGTGGTATCGTGTTGAAACTGCATGGGCAGCTGTACCTGTACACGCCATCCAAGCTCTGTTTGACTCAGTGCCCAGGCGTATCAAGGCCGTTATTACGGCCAGAGGTGGTTGTTCTGGGTACTGATTTCTCAGGATCTATGCACCCAAAATGCTTGAAAATGTAATCACATATCAGTTCTAGTATAATGTATTTGTCCAATGAATACCCGTTAATCACCTGCATTTCTTCTTGGTGTAGCAATTTTAATGGCCAGTGGTGTATTACTGTTACTATCGTTGTTACGGTTATGTTACTCGTACTACATATAAAAAGTAATGTTGACTCACTAAAGATGACTGGTTACATAAATGACGCTTAACGGTACGAACTGATGTGTGAAGTGTTTTTACACCACGACCTAGTCTGAAGTAATGAATTGCCTGGTGCGAATGCATGTATGATATTGTTATAGTAAGAAACAATGTGGGTATCATCATGTTAAAGGTTCACTGAACAACAACAGGAATTGCTGAACTCCGAGACAGTGTTACCAATAAAGCACAGTACTAGGAAGACGTAGACATAGCTGAAGTGTTAGTTGGTGGGCATGTTAAATGGTGCAGAACATTAGTTTTTAGTGGGCACAAAGGCTCATGTGTCGGCAGTGCATCTGGACCTCTTGGGTAGGAAGACACTGAATTCCCCATGCTATATTTTATGTGGAGTATGGGACAAAGGTGTGGCATCATTCGGGTCAATGTTGCTCAATTCCTGGAGGGAGAACAGAATTTTTGGGAGTAAATCGAAGTATTTCGCCATGTCAGTGAGTGGTGCCGAGCAGTCGTAACGTTGTATTTCTTGACTAGGAATTACGCAAAAATTGATCTTAGGCAGAACACTATCGAACTCAGTGGGACATTTTTCTGGCTGGGAGAGATCGCAACATATGTCCCACTGTCACATAGTTCGCCGATCATGGAAACAGAAACGAGTAAACTGGTACTAAGGTTCAATTCATATGGTAAAGTACTGAAGGGCCTAGGGTAGCTGGTCTGGCTAAGAGTGGGTACCGACCCACTGAACGATATTTTGTGTGTTATAGAACCATTGGAAGGCAACTTCACATTGTTTCGTATGCAGGAGCGTGGCACACATGCAGGATATAAATGGAGACAACATGGTTACAGTTAGTGTGGATAATTTTGGCTCTGATGAAATGAATCTGCCAAAAAGATTATGGATTGCCAATTTTGATATCCTGGATGAGGACGATATAGACAGGTCGAGCGGTGAACTTTGCCACAAGCAAACTGTCAGTGCATCTACATTATGCGAAAAAGTGCAGCATTGGAAAGGGAACGACAGGGAGCTATGGTATCGCTGTTGATATGGTTTGCAAACTTGTTCAGTCCTAATGGGCCATTACTAGCGATACCAGTGACAAGGCATAAGACAGTAAATGGTATAGTTCACCAGTTTATGTAAAGCCATACAGAATATCTCGAAGCCTGTAACCAATGATGAAGGAATTCCTCGATCAACAATTAGCTGATGGCATTATTGAAATTCAATTACTTCAAATTCTGAAGGTGGCAGCAATAAAATACAGGGAGCGAAAGGCTGTTTACAATTTTTACAGAAACCAGATGGCAGTTATAAGAGTCGAGGGGCTGAAAGGGAAGCAATGGTTCAGAAGGGAGTGAGACAGGATTTTAGCCTATCCCCGATGTTATTCAATCTGTATATTGAGTAAGCAGTAAAGGAAACAGAAGAAAAATTTGGAGTGGGAATTAAAATCCATGGAGAAGAAAGAAAAAAATTGAGGTTTGCTGAGGACATTGTAATTCTGTCAGAGACAGCAAAGGACCTGGAAGAGCAGCTGAACGGAATGGACAGTGTCTTGAAAGGAGGATGTAAGATGAACATCGACAAAAGCAAAACGAGGATATTGAAATGTAGTCGAATTAAATCAGGCGATGCTGAAGGAATTAGATTAGGAAATGAGGCACTTAAAGTAGCAGATGAGTTTTGCTATTTGGGAAGCAAAATAACTGATGATGGTCGAAGTAGAGGGGATAGAAAATGTAGACTGGCTATGGCAAGGAAAGCGTTCCTGAAGAAGAGAAATTTCTTAACATCGAGTATAGATTTGTGCGTCAGGAAATCTTTTCTGAAAGTATCTGTATACATGGACGATAAATAGTGTATACAAGAAGAGAATAGGCGCTTTCGAAATGTGGTGCTACAGAAGAATGCTGAAGATGAGATGGATACATCATGTAATTAATGAGGAGGTACCGAATAGAACTGGGAGAGGAGGAATTTGTGACACGACTAGAAGAATGGATCGATTGGTGGACACATCAAGGGATCACCAATTTAGTATTGGAGGCAAGCGTGAAGGGTAAAAACCATAGAGGGAGACCAAGAGATGAATACAGTTAGCAGATATACAAGGACGTAGGTTGCAGTAGTTACTCGAAGATGAAGAATTTTGCACAGGATAGAGTAGCATGAAGCGCTGCATCAAAGCTATCTCTGGACTGAAGACGACAACAATAACATTAATGAAGAGAGTGATAGTCCCTGGGCGGCCCCTGTTGTCATCATGGACAAAAAATCATCAGACTGCACAAAGAAGTACAGCTTTCGTTGAAGTTATCGATGTAGAATCACAAGAAGAGTATCAGACGCACATCCTGTACTGAATGTAACAGAAACGCTGGGCAAACTTTTAGAGGATCCGTCACTAAGTTGGACGTGGGACTGTAGCTAGTCAGAACCCTGAAGAAATAAGGGTATATTTACAAAATATATTAATTACGGAACCAGTTTTGACACTGGATAGTGTCATATTCAGATCCCTGTTCATCAGAAATGACATGGACAAATATGTAATGTATTAAAAGTATTTCACAAGTGTTGATAATATTGTAATCATAAGGTAAAGCACCATAAAATTATTCTTTAAAAATTTAAAGCGGGGTACGAACTGATATCTGCAGTTACGTACATACTAAATGTACAAATAAAAGCAATTTTTTAAATACTGATAGGTAATGTTAAAACAAAATAGATACAATACATTATAACAACGAGAGAGGTGAAATATTACATCAGACATATTAACAAATGCAACATACATAATATACTGAAGAACCAAAGAAACTGGTACACCTGCCAAATATCGTGTAGAGCCCACGCGAGCACGCAGAAGTGCCGCAACACGACGTGGAATGGACTCGACTAATGTCTGAAGTAGTATTCGAGGGAACTGACACCATCAATCACGTAGAGCTTCTCAGGAAGCTGGAAGAGTACGAGGGGTGGGGATTTCTTCTGAACAGCGCGTTGCAAGGCATCCCAGACATGCTCAATAACGTTCATGTCTGGGGAGTTTGGAGGCCAGCGGAAGTGTCTAAATTCAGAAGAGTGCCCCTGGAGCAACTCTGTAGCAATTCTGAACGTGTGAGGTGTCGCACTGTTCTGCTGGAATTGCACGAGCCCGTCGGAATGTACAGTGGACGTGAATGGATGCAGGTGATCAGACAGGACGCTTACGTACGTGTCACCTGTCAGAGTCGTATCTAGACATATCAGGGGTCTCATATCACTCCAGCTGCACACGCCCCACAGCAATACAGAACCTCCACCAACTTGAACAGACCTCTGATGACATGTAGGGTCCAAGGATTTCTTGTCTCCATGCCCGTATACGTCTATCTGCTCGATACAATTTGAAACGAGACTCGTACGACCAAGCAAAATGTTTCTAGTCACCAACAATCCAATATCGGTGTTGACGGACCCAGGTGAGGCGTAAAGCTTTGTTTTGTGCTGTCATCAAGGGTACACGAGTGGGCATACAGTTTCGAAAGCACATATAGATGATGTTTCATTGAATGGTTCGCACGCTGACATTTGTTGACGGCCCAGCACTGAAATCTGCAGCAATATGCGGAAGGTTTGCACCTCTGTCACGTTGAACGATCCTCTTCAGTGGTCGTTGATCCCGTTCTTGCTGATCTTTTTCCAGTCGCAGCGATGTCGGAGATTTGATGTTTTACAGGCTTCCTGATATTCACGGTATACTTGTGAAATGATTGTACGGGAAAATCCCCACTTCATCGCTACCTCGGAGATGCTGAGAACCATAGCTCGTGCGCCGACTATAACACCACGTTCAGACTCACTGCCACTGTAGCAGCAGTAACCCATCTAACTGCGCCGGACACTTGTTGACTTATATAGACGTTACCGACCGCAGCGCCGTATGCTGCCTGTTTACCTATGTCTGTATTTGAATACGAATGCCTATACCAGTTTATTTGGCGCTTCAGTGTATTTCCTATTGTAGAGTATATGTAAAAGTCCAAATGAATCTTCTTAATAATATTAGGATTTGAAAAGGGAATGGTGTGGCTACAGCAGCGGGGCAAAATGTATGCAATAAGAAAATTACTTATTATTATGAAGATGAATTATACGGTAAAAGATCATATCCATACCTTTGGCATTGTATCATTAATAGTTTGGCGTCTAGTTACTGAATGGGTAAAAAGTATCTAACAAAGAAAACATAAACCATAGGAGGACAAACGTGAGTAATGTCCTCTATTGACCAGAGTTGGGGATACAATGAGAATAACTGTATTACTTTGGCAGTATACCGTAGGACGGTTTGTTAGAGAGTTGTATTCAAGGAAATAGCGGTAGCTACTGTTTTAGGCAGTCATAATACACATATCAACAAAAGGTATGAATCACCCCGGTTCCATGAACTCCTGAAGATAGACGTTGACTGTGGATTTTGTATCACAGACACAGTCCCTTTGACTGTTCAGAGACGTCACTAACCCCGGCCGAAGATGTAAACAGCCATGCTTGAAAAGCGCCTCTTAGATGGAGGGGGTCCGACAGCCGATCAGTTCCAGTCATTCCACCAGGAAGGAGGTACACGGCTCGTGTTGTCTGTAGTTGAACCATGCCTAGACGGTCAGTACCGCGGTTCGATCGCGTCCACATTGGTACTTCGTACCAGGAAGGGCTCTCAACTAGGGAAGTGTCCAGGCGTCTCGGAGTGAACCAAAGCGATGTTGTTCGGACATGGAGGAGATACAGAGAGACAGGAACTGTCGATGACATGCCTCGCTCAGTCCGCCCAAAGGCTACTACTGCAGTGGATGGCCGCTACCTACGGATTATGGCTCGGAGGAACCCTGACACCAACGCCACCATTTTGAATAATGCTTTTTGTGCAGCTACAGGACGTCGTGTAACGAGTCAAACTATGTGCAATAGGCTGCATGATGCGTAACTTCACTCCCGACGTCCATGGCGAGGTCCACCTTTGCAACCACGACACCATGCAGCGCGGTACAGATGAACCCAATAACATGCCGAATGGACCGCTCAGGATTGGCATCACGTTCTCTTCGCCGATGAGTGTCGCATATGCCTTGAACGAGACAATCATCGGAGACGTGTTTGGAGGCAACCCGGCCAGGCTGAACGCCTTAGACACACTGTCCAGGGAGTGCAGCAAGTTAGAGGTTCCCTACTGTTTTGGGGTGGCATTGTGTGGGGCCGACGTACGCCACTAGTGGTCATGGAAAGCGCCGTAACGGCTGCACGATACGTGAATGCCATACTCCGACCGATAGTGCAACCAAATCGGCATCGTATTGGCGAGGCATTCGTCTTCATGGACAACAATTCGCGCCCCCATCGTGCACATCTTGTGAATGACTTCCTTCACCCGATAACGACATCACTCGACTAGAGTGGCCAGCACATTCTCCAGACATGAACCCTGTCGAAGATGCCTGGGATAGATTGGAAAGAGCTGCTTATGGACGACGAGACCTTTACGTAACTTTTGTTGATGTTCTATCTTATAAACTCTTTTCAAGAAACTATCCATTTCGTTCCAAAGCTCTTCCAAGACCTTTGCTGACAGTGACACTGGGAAACCCAAAGCTTTATTTCTTCTTCTTGAAGTTAAATTCCCTTTCCAAATTTGTCTTGGGTTTTATTTCCTGTTTGGGCAATGTACCGACGGAATAACATTACGGACAGCCTATGACCATACTTTATTCTCTTCTCAACCCCGCTTCTCGTCTATGTCCTTCAGCAGGCACAGAGTAAAGCAGAAGAGGAAACCTATCGTTCAGCTCCGGCAACCGGGAAACAATAAACTAAGCACTGTATAGACGACGCCTACGTGCATAACGTGGTGAGCGACCTGGCATAAAATCGCCAACACAGTTGCCTGCAGCAGTGTGTAGATATCCAGATTCACTCCATTCGACTTATACTCCTTGGACTTGTACGAAATTCTTCCTTAGACTGATTCTTTTTTTTATTTAATGATGACCGCATGCTGTCTTCCTGGACTTTTAGTGTGGACACTGATGACAGGGCGACCTTTCGAACTTGTCAGCTTCTCTGATATTTTTGCCTGATGTATGTACGTGTAAACTGTCATGTAACATAATCTCATCAAACAGATATTGGAAGAATCCAGGAAGGAGGTGGCTTACAAAACCGTCTTTCGATTGATACTAGAATATTGCTCGCCAGTCTGGGGCCCGTACCAAAAATGTTTCTTCGAGGAAATTATTAAGAAATAAGAGCGACGTGTTTGGTCACAGGTAAGTTTACTAGGCACGGAAGTGTCACAGAGATGCTCGGCCGTTTCATTGGGAGACGTTAAGAAGGAGGCGTTGTGGTTCACTGTTAAAATTCGGCGAGCGTACTTGCATTGAAGGGTCAACCAGTATATTGCTTGCTCCTACGTGTATATGTGTATCTCGAGAAACGACCAAGACGGTGAAACCAGATTGATTCGAACTCACGCAGATAGTTACCAACAACCGATCCTCCCGCGCACCATTCACGAATAAAAAAGGAAAGGGGGGATAGTGGTGCACAAAGTACCGCTCGCCACACATCTTAATATGCCTTGTGGAGTAATGATATAGATGTACAAATAGATGTAGATGTACAAACAGTGTGTGATAATACAAACTACAAGTTCAACGTGAACACAAAAAAATTGGACATACTTAAACTAATTCTAATATAAAGATGTCAGTTTACGGTGTGATCATTCTGGAATACTATCGGTAACCACAGAGAAAAATGAATAGTCTGATTCCGTCTAAATTATTGTTACCTGCCACTAGGAATTTAAGGCAGATAGGAAACACACATCTCGAGGCTAATGTATCAATTTACTGTTGCTGTAGTAATAACTACAATGGGAAGCACGTTCTTGTTCGTATCTCACTCGTTAAGCTTATTTCGTTTTTGAGACATCAGTCTTCTGACTGATTCGATGCGGCCCAGTACGAATTCCACTCTTGTGCCAACCTCTGTATCTCAGAGTATCACTTTCACCCTGTCCGTCCCCGGTAGCTGAGTGGCAACCGGCACGGTAGCTCAGCATGTTCGGTCAGAGGGCTGCCTGCTCTCTGTAATAAAAAAAAACTAAGTCAAAGAATAAACGATCCACTTGAACGGATGTCTTGTGACGTCCGCCCAGACCAAACGCTACGAGCAATATCATCGGAAAAAAACGCGGTCAGCGTGACAGAACGTCAATGCTAAAGGCCCGGGTTCGATTCCCGGCTGGGTGGGAGATTTTATCTGCTCAGGGACTGGGTGTCGTGTTGTCCTAGTCATCATCATTTCATCCCCATCGACGCGCAAGTCGCCGAAGTCGCGTCAAATCGAAAGACTTGCACCCGGCGAACGGTCTCCTCGACGGGAGGCCCTAGTCACACGACTTTCACCCTACGTCGTTATTAATTTGTTGGATATATTCCGATCTATGTCATCCCATAAAATTTTTCCCCTCTTCAGTTCCCTCTAGTACCATGGATGTTATTCCCTGATGTGTTAACTCATGTCCTATCTGCCTGCCCTTCTCCTTGCCAGTGTTTTCCACGCGTTCCTTCTTTTGCTGATTCTGCGGAGAATCTCCGCATTCCTTATCTTATTAGTCCACTCGATTTTCAACAATGTTTTGTAGCACCACATTTCAAACACTTCGACTTTCTTTTCTAGTTTTTCTAGAAACTATGATTCACGACCATACAGTGCTGTGCCTCAAACGTATCTACTGAGAAACTTCTTCCACAAATTAAGTAGACTTGTCTTGACCAGAAATACCCTCTTTGCCTGTTCTAGCCCCCTTTCTATGTCCACCTTGCTTCGTGCGTCATGCGTTATTTTACAATAAAGGTAGCAGAATTCCTTCACTTCCATTTATCGCTAACCTCATTTTGGCTAGTACTCATTCATTTCGTCTTTCTTCAGTGTACTTTAAACCTATATTGTGAACCCATTGGGCCAGTGGTAGTCAGCCTTTTTCGCTGAAGAGCCAAAACTGAGATTTTGGGATGGTGCCTAGGATCGCGTACGTAACGATCTTACAATTAATTGGTAACCTACATAAATTATCCTCTTATAAGTCCCAAGTAGACTAGCTACAGTAAAGGCGCTTTTCAGCTGGCCGCCGGCTCCCAAGTGCTGATGGCTAAAAGTTGGTCCTTTTGGAACAGTTTGTGTCTGTTTCAGATTGCTGCCACCCTCAGTGACCTCAAAGTTACGGCACTGATACTGCCTAATTACAGCGTTGTAAATACAAAAATAATGAAAAAATACACAATCAAATTTGGTAATCATCTTGGGGTTGAAGCTCTTTTTTCGATGTTTGCTTTAACAATACGCATGTTTTTGGATAGGGTCCGCCTTTAGGAAAACACAATTTTGTTTTTTAACCTAAACATGTTTCACTGCACTTGCAGCATCTTCAGTGGGTTTTTATTTCTCATCTGTTAAAGATATAGAATGTTCTTTACTGTTTGTATACACGTAACTGTTAGTTTTTAAATCGTAATTACAGATATTTGAAAAAATACATAAATTATACATTCGTACCTTTTTACCACATGGTGTGGTTTTACTGATGTGTTGTGTTTCTATAGTGACTGTTTTGTTCCACAGTTTGTTATCTGCAACCACTTACACCTTAAAGTGGATACATTGTTTCAGCCAAAATTACGATTTGAATTTATTATTTCTATGCCTGAAATTAATTAATCCTATGTGTATGTGTGTGTGTGTGTGTTTGTGTGTTTATTTACATAATGTTTCACACACACTCACATAAGTGAACCATTATGTAAGTAGACACACACACACGCCCCGTATTCATAGCGCTGACCCAGGTCCGTCAGTGTACCCTCACTGGCCTACCTCAGCGAACGGAATTCACGAATCTTCCACCAGAAGCCAGTAACGATGTATTTACCCCCAGCACAGTTAAGAATCTTTAGGCAACAATTTTACACATTATCTGAAAGCTATGTATGTGACAGTACTGTCACACACCCACCACACTCCTTTGTGAGAGACTGGTCGTCATCGTTCCGTGAACGCTGGTATTACTGAGCCGGTAATGTTCATTTCAGCGCTACTGTTGAAATACATCACACAAGTTTTCAGATTCATCGGAGTCTCCAGCTGTGGCCTGCATCAGACACCGGGTGGTGTCGCAACAGAAGCGCAGCTAATTGTAAGAAAGACGCGACCGGAAGCTGATGTAACAACGGGTCCTGTGTTCTCGTAATGCGCGTTAAAGCCACTTAGTTGCTAGTCTCGAACTCTGGAGATTACGACATCGATGCTGCAATTACGTCTGCAGTTGAAACAGGTGCAGGAGTGTAGTGCCTGACAAGATAGCTCTGGTTGTGGAGAGTTCAAGTGCTGCAATGCATTAGCGCAGTGATTTCTGACGATGCGATTTAGAGCACTTTACATCACGGTCTTCAGATGCTATTCCAATTTGCGTAGGGACGAGCGTGGTTAGAAAGAATAAATGCAAAAAGTCTTTGCTATTAAAATGAAAACGTACCTTTAAAACATACAAACATTTACTGATTATAAAATTTGTACTAGGTCGGTTTCTTTACCCTTTTCACATGATAAGCACAAAAATCCATGAGATCAACGTAAAACAAGCAGATACGTTTGGCTGGCCTAGAACTAAAAGAGGGAGAGAGAGAAAGGCATAGAGAGGAAGAGCGGTGGGAGAACGAGGCAGGCAGTCTCTGTTTTGCAACTCCCTAACATCTCTACAGCAAAAGCTCAGGCTGGAGTTCAGACACTGCACAAAATTTTAAAAGTTTTAACACACTCGTCTTCTCACGAGCATAATAGAGGGCTGGTTCTCATATAATTGCGTTCTCTTTCCACTATATAAAATGCACCATATTTAAATACAATAGTGTGACAAAAGTGAAGGGATAGCGATGTGCACATATACACATGGCGGTACTATTGCGAACACGAAGTAAAAAAGGGGAGTCCATTGGCGCAGCTTTCATTTGTATTAGGGTGATTCACGTCTAAAGGGTTCCGACGTGATTATGTCCGCACGACGTGAACTAACAGACTCTGAACGGGAAATGGTAGTTGGAGCTAGGCACATGCGACATTCCATTTCGAAAATCGTTAGGGTATTCAGTATTTCACGATCCACAGCGTCAAGAGTGTGCGTTGAATACTAAATGTCGGGCATTACCTCTCACCAGTCGCAGTGGCCGACAGCCTTCACTTAACGACCGAGGTCAGCGGCGTTTGCGTAGAGTTGTCAGTGATAACAGACAAGCAGCACTGCATGGAATAGTCGCAGAAATCAATGTTGGACATACGACGAACGTGTCCGTTAGGACTGTGCGGCGAAATCTGGCGTTAATGAGTTATAACGGCACGAAATCGCCTGCAGCGCCTCTCCTGGGCTCGTGACCATATCGTTTTGGCCCTAGACGAATGGAATGTCGTGTCCTGGTCAGACGAGTCCCGATTTCAGTTGGTAAGAGCTGATGGCAGTGTTAGATTGTGGCGCGGACCCCACGAATCCATGGGCACAAGTTGTCAACAGACAGTGTGCAAGCTGGTGGTGGCTCCATGATGGTATGTATGGACTGAACCGGCCGCTGTGACCGAGTGGTTCTAGGCGCTTCATCCCGGAAACGCACTGCTGCTACGGTCGCAGGCTAGAATCCTGCCTCGGGCTTGGATGTGTGTGATGTCCTTAGGTTAGTTAGGTTTAAGTAGTTCTAAATTTAGGGGACTTATAACCTCAGATGTTAAGTCTCATAGTGCTTAGAGCCATTCGAACCATTTTTTTGGGTGGACTATGCTTACATGGAATGGACTGGGTCCTTTGGTCCAAGTGGACCAATCATTGAATGGAAATGGTTGCGTTTGGCTACTTGAAGACCATTTTTGGTCATTCGTGGAATTCATGTTCGCAAACGACGAAGGGATTTTTATGGATGACGACGCGCCATGTCACCAGGCCACAATTGTTCGCGATTGCTGTGAAGAACATTCTGGATAGTTCGAGCGAATGGTTCGGCCCCCAGATCGCTCGACATGAAACTCATCGATCATTGGTGGGACACAATCGGAAGCTCAGTTCGTGCACAAAATCCTACACCGGCAACACTTCCCCAATCATGGACGGCTGTAAAACTCAGTATTTCTGCATGGGACTTCCAACGATTTGTTGAGTCTATGCCATGTCGAGTTGCTACACCACGCCGGGCAAAACTAGGTCCGACACGGAATTAGGACGTATCCCACGACTTTGGTCACATCATGGTACGGTGCAGTTGTTCTCTACAAGAACTACAAATAGCGAGAGGGCTCCTTCCGCCTGAGCAGAAAACTATGCACGACTGGACAGCTTGTCCTCTTATCGTCATGCAACCTGCACACAGGGGATTGAAACATCCTTCGCATGCTGTTTAAGCAAGAGAGGGAGTCCTAAATGCTCTGGACCATTTTCGTTCTTGATAAAATTTGCTTAAAGATCTGATGTATGCCAAGGGCATAAGAGCAGAAGACAAACTGATTCCCTCGATGATGCCTCTAATGCTCCGGTGACTTCAAGATCAAGGCGTTTCAGTTTTGTACAGTCTGTGAGTATGTTTTTGTTGTGGTCTTCAGTCTAGTGACTGGTTTTACGCAGCTCTCCATGCTACTCTATCCTGTGCAAGCTTGGTCATTTCCGTGTAACTACTTCAACCTACATCCTTCTGAATCTGCTGACTGTATTCATCTCTTGGTCTCCCTCTATGATTTTCACCCTCCACATTTCCCTCCAGTACTAAATTGGTGATCGCTTGATGCCTCATAATGTGTCCTACCAGCCGCCCTTCTTCTAGTCAACTTGTGCCACAAATTTCTCTTCTCCCCAATTTTATTCAGTACCTCTTGATTAGTTACGTGATCTACCCATCTAATCTTCAGCATTCTTCTGTAGCCCCACATTTCGAAAGCTTCTGTTCTCTTTTTGTCTAAACTATTTATCGTCCATGTTTCACTTCCATACGTGGCTACACTCCATACAAATACTTTCAGAAAAGATTTCCTGACACATAAGTCTATACTCGATGTTAAAAATTCCTCTTTTTCAGAAACGCTTTCCTTGCCACAGCCAGTCTACATTTTATATCCCCTCTACTTCGACCATCATCAGTTATTTTGCTCTCCAAATAGCAAAACTCATCTACTACTTTACGTGTCTCATTTCCTAATGTAATTCCCTCAGCATCACTCGACTTAATTCGACTACATTCCATTATCCCCGTTTAGCTTTTGTTGATGTTCATCTTATGTCCTCCTTCCAAGATGCTGTCCATTCCGTTCAACTGCTCTTCCAAGTCCTTTACTGTCTCTGATAGAAATACAATGTCATCGGCAAACCTCAAAGTTTTTATTTCTTCTCCATGGATTCTAATACCTACTCCGAATTTTTCTCCTGTTTCCTTTACTGCTTGCTCAATATACAGATTGAATAACATCGGGGATAGGCTACAACCCTGTCACACTCCCTTCTCAACTACTGCTTTCCTTTTAGCCGTTCGACTCTTGTAACTGTCATCTGGTTTCTGTAAAAATTTCTAATAGCCTTTCACTCCCTGTATTTTATCATTGCCACCTTCGGAATTTGAAAGAGAGTATTCTAGTCAACATATAACCATCTACCCCACTTTACAGAGCAGACAAACCTCCGAACACCATGTTCTGTGAAGAGTTGTGTACGCCCAACCATTTAGCGCCTAGTGGTAGTTTCGTTGTCCTGTAGATGCTCACAACAGTAGCAGGTGAACATTCGACCAACTTCACCGATTTTGAGATACTTGTTCACAGGCTCTGAGTAATAACAATCTGCCCTTTGTCAAAGTGGCTTATGTCAATGTATTTCCGCATTTGCAGCCCATATCTTCGCTTGGGTGATCCCTCGTCCGTGTCTGCTCTGCTTACGTACTTCAGCTATCGCTAGCGTCAAGTGCCCGCAACGCCACCAGGTGGCATGCAGCATCGCTGTGGGCAGTGATCACAATGTTTTGGCCATGGAGGTAAGAATAGAGGGAGACGCCGTGACGTCACAGCTGCGAAGCTATGTGAAGCCGAGGGTAGCCATCTCAATCCGACCAAAACATTGCTGCTGTAAGCTTGTGTGCATAGGCTTGTCGCTCGCTTTTGGAGGGATTTTGCGCTATTATGCTGACTTGTGTGGTGTTCGGATGTACGAATCGTTCTGATTGTGATGCGAAATCGAAGGGAATATCATTTCATGTGTAAGTTGTCTCGATAAGTGTGATTTTACAACTTCATTGTGAATGAACGTGTGCTACATCGGTACTTGTACTATAGTGTGTTTTTCTCCTGTATGATTTTAGATTTCCTAAAAATGAAAGTCGGAAAGCTCTGTGGGAGAATGCCGTGAGCAGGAAGAACTGGCGTGCGTCTAAATGGAGCACTATATGTTCTCAGCATTTCCGAGAAGAGGACATAGGCCGAACTTCCCTTTCAACAGTAAGGCTCCGAGAAAATGCTGTACCATCAGTTTTCCCTACACACCCAAAACATTTGCAAAAGGTATGTTAATTAAAAGAATTAAATTCTTAGTTTTCAAGTTCACGTTTCAGTATAATACGTACGTATCGTCGATAATCGAAATGTTGAGTAACTCACTTTGTCTTCATCATGTACCAAATTAAAAGCTAACACTACATTAACTGGCGTAAAGTATAGGCCTAAACAGGACACTGTGTAGATTTGCCATTCTATGTACCGTATTTCAGTAAATATTGGTGGTAATGAACAGTGTTTCCCAGTAGTGTAACGTAACTGAAATGTCCCAGTACGTATTACAAACAAGATGTATTTATGGGGCTTTGGAGGGAGGGTATAGCTAACCTAGTTTTCAGTTTCTATTATTTAGTTTGTGATACACGTTTATTACTGAATTAACAAAATTGTATCGTTTACATTGAAGACTAGCTATTCGTAATATTACATTAAAAACTAAATTAATCAGAAGAAACACGGAATTTCGCCTTTACGAGATTTTATATTAAACAAAAACTTTGAAACAACCAATCTGATGACGTTACATGCGTATATGGTGCAATTAGCGATTGTAATACACGCAGCGCTGTAGCACACTGGCAATGTTTTGGTCAGAGTGTCATGGCAGCGAGCCACGCCCCCATGGCTTCAAAACGTGGTACGGCTGGGATACGCAGCGCCATCTCCCCTTATTCTTACCTCCATGGTTTTGGCTTATCAATATATAACTTTGTATGAACCTAGTGAACTTCAGAGATTTAATTAATTTTGGGTAATGTGGGTGCACTGCAAAATGTCTTTCGCTTTCATTTGTTATTGCCTGTAAACATTCTGCTTGGTGTGCTAGATCAATTAAATGATTTTTTATTGCTTAACTTCGTCTAAGTATCTGTTTGTGTAAGGCCAGCATTAGAAGTCACTTGTGCTTGTTCTGAATAAATTGAGAGTGAACGTTCATGCTGTGGTTCGGAAACATCATTGTCCTGAGGGATAATTCGTTTAGTATCTCCTGTATATATTAATCCGTTCATATACTTACTTTGTTTTATAAAATTCTCACTGGCTGTCTATTAAGTGTGCCATATGAATAATCGACGCTTCTGTAATGGCTTAAAGCAACAGTACGTGATGAACTGTTTCGCTTCTGAATGATTCTCCCTTTCCATCAGAAGTTGTTCGGAGATTGAAACCAAGTGGTCCGGTGCCTCCTGGACTTTATGGACTACCAAAGGTCCACAAGAAAGATGTTCCTCTACGCCCCGTAGTGAGTAACATAGGCTCTCCGACCTATGACGTTGCCAAACATCTGGCATCATTGTTGAGGCCTCTTGTGGGAAAATGTACTCACCACATAAGAAACACGGCTGACTTCATTAGTAAACTGAAATCATTGAAAATGAACCCGTCTGATATATTAGTTAGTTTTGATGTGGTGGCTTTATTTACAAAGGTTACCCTTCCAGAATCTCTACAACTTATTGAAAGAAGTTTTGACAAAGAGATTTCAGCTCTATTTAAACATGTTCTGACCTCTACATATTTCTTATTTAACAACGAATTTTTTGAACAGACGGACGGAGTCGCCATGGGTAGTCCCTTATCCCCTCTGGTGGCCAATTTATTTATGGAGGACTTCGAAGAGAAGACGCTTGAATCTGCTGACTTGAAACCCACGGTGTTCTGCAGGTATGTTGATGACACCTTTGTAGTTTGGCCCTATGGTGAAGACAACTTGCAAGACTTCTTAAGACATCTGAACTCCCTTCACGATCAAATAATGTTCACAATGGAAATTGAAAAGGAGGGATGCCTTCCATTCTTGGATGTTTTGGTTCGGCGCAGAGAGGATGGCACTTTGGGACATGAAGTGTATAGGAAGCCCACGCACACCGATCTGTATTTACGTGCAAATAGCTGCCACCATCCTGCCAAGACAATGAGTGTTCTCCGAACTTTGACTCACAGAGCGCATATTATTTATGACGAAAGCAGTCTGCAAGATGAACTTTCCCACTTACAAAGAGTGTTTGAAGACAGGGGGTACTCTCCACAACAAATACAGAGGGCACTGAAAATGAAACCGAAAGAGGCCACAAAGAAAGCAGAAGAAGATGTAGAAACTTTTAAATCGATGGCCTTCCTGGCATATGTGGGTAGCCTCTCATCAAAAATAGGACGCATTCTCGGCAGACACAAAGTAAAAGTGATTTTTCGTCCTCCACCCAAGACAGCTGCACTCGTGGACTCCGTCAAAGATGATTTGCTGCTCCGAAAATATGGAGTTTACAAAATTCCATGTGAATGTGGCCTTTCTTACATCGGACAAACAACCCGTACTGTCCAAGAAAGATGTACAGAACACCGGAGGTACACACGAATTTTACAACCCAACAAGTCGGCAATGGCAGAGCACTGTATTGATAATGGTCACAGTGTGTTGTATGACAAAGTCGACATTTTGGCAACTACATCATCCTTTTGGGACTCGATAGTGAAGGAGGCAATTGAAATTCGCTTGACGATGAATTTAATTAATAGAGAGAGTGGTTTCAATCTTGATAAATCATGGAATCCGGCACTTGCTGTAATAAACTTCGCAAAGACGTCGTCACAGTGCAGCTCACAATGGTATATCGATATGCCAACACAGATCTACTGCCGAGTCATAGATACAACTCGCGCATTACGCACGTCTCTGCCGCCGACCAACGCCTCTGGTGCATTTGCATCTGTGGCCGCATGCGCAGACGCGCGGTACAACAGTATAAAGGGACGAAGCGAGCACTGGAGCGGGCCAGCCCGCCCCCTTCGGGGGGAATTGAAAATCAATAAAGGAAAAAAAAAAAAAACTGGAGCGGCAGTCTCGCGGCTCACTCTGAAGGTGACTGAACGTTATGCAGCCGAAATATTAGAAGGAGAAGGAGATTTCTTGCGGCTGGACACCCGAAACTTAATGGAATTGTAATAATTTGTTTGTCTGTAAATGTACGTCACATACATCTACCGATTTCCATCCCATTCCGATAATCCCTTCGTGCTGCGTTTTTTTGCTCGTCTTAGAGTGTATCTTTCTTACACCACGCCACGAATATACCACATTGTTTATCATTCTTATTATTGTTCCTTTCCGAAGAAATCTAATTCGCTGTACCAGTACAAGTGTTTGGTAGCAGATTAGGGGGAAAAGGAAAGATACGACTCGATCGCATACGACATGTAGACCAACGCGGTTACGCTGGCGTCGCTGCTCAGAAGCTGTTGCTTTCGTATGCTATTCAAAAGGCCCAACTTTGAACCACGATTCTTTCGAAAACGCTCCAGGAGCGCATCGCACTAGAGTAACATTTGGTACACGTCCAACTATGTACTACAATCGTGTGCAAGATGTGAATAATCGATGACTCATTGGGTGCATGCTCGCCTTGTCGTATCTCCGTTGGTAGGACCAGCTTTTTTCCCCACGACGATCCTGTAGGTACTGCCCGTTCGTGCGATTACGGTGAAGTTGCTTCTCGCTCGCTACAGATATTCGCCCGTCTGTCTGTTGGGAAAAAAAAGCCTGGTACAGCAGACTGATTGTAGCTTCTCTAAGTACGCTGTTTCTACAGAACCAATACATCGCTGTCCAGGAAATATAACTTGTGTCGCTGAGATCTGGTATGCCGTCATTTCACGATACATTGCCTGAGAAAAAAGTGAAACTCCTAGAAGACGTGACCGAGTGTCAAAGTATCTTCGAACACGTACTCACCGCTGGTGGAATTGTAAAAGCTTTAAGTGGCAGTTCCTTGTGACTGCTGAAACGGCCACCAGAGTGCATTAGTGTTGTTCGTGTTTAGTATTGTCACCTGGCCTGGTAGGGTATTCAACGTGCACCAACTGCATCAGATGCTGAATGAGCATTGTGAAGGACACGGAGATGCCACGTATTTATAAGAGACAGCGTTATAAGCACCTGAAAGCTCTTGGATCTCCATTTGATCAGCTGGTCGAATCGTGCAATATTCACATAAGTAGCTCATTTAAATGCGACAGTGGCCTGATGTACATCTGCGTGAGAACGTCAGGGCAGACCACTATAAGGGAGGACCGCCGTACTGTGCAGCAAGTAGATCGAAACCCCTTCATATCTGCTCTTGGTATGAGAGGACGAGTACTGGACTCCCTGAAATATTCTGTATCTTGTCATCCTACACCACTGGTCAGCGACTAGAATCAGCTAGACTACGGAATTACCGCCCAGTGTGTTGGTTGCCATTAAACCCCAACACAAACGACTAGGTTTGGAGTGTTGCCGAGAAACATAGGCTGCTAATGAAAAGCGTCGCACTGCAGTACCCGAATGAACATCGGTGGCGAGTATGGTGGTGATATGGGAAGATGACCCATTCTTCCTGTGTTTTAGAAAGGCACAGCGAAATTATTCCTGACCTCATCGTGTGGGGAGGCATCGCCCACGACATTTGGTTCGGTTGGTAGTGGTTCAAGTGTCTCCAACGGCACAATGGTACATCATAGACATCCTAAATCCTCACCTGTTACCTCTCATACAACAGTATCGCGGTGCCCTTTCACTACAGGACAATGCTCATCGACACATGGCGTGTGTCTCTATGAACTAAATGCGCGATACTGAAGTACGTCCGTGGCCAGCGAAATCTCCGGAACTGTTCCCGACAGAACGACTACATCACCTCTGTAGAGAGCAGCCAACAACATCACTGTGACTGAAAAAAAAGCACCACTTCTACATGAAACTTCCTGGCAGATTAAAACTGTGTGCCCGACCGAGACTCGAACTCGGGACCTTTGCCTTTCGCGGGCAAGTGCTCTACCAACTGAGCTACCGAAGCACGACTCACGCCCGGTACTCACAGCTTTACTTCTGCCAGTACCTCGTCTCCTACCTTCCAAACTTTACAGAAGCTCTCCTGCGAAGTAAAGCTGTGAGTACCGGGCGTGAGTCGTGCTTCGGTAGCTCAGTTGGTACAGTCGGCTTTCAGCCGTGTTACCGTACGGACGGGCTCGGCGCGCCGGGCAGTGCTCCGCAGGTGTTGTTGTTTACCCGCTAGCGCGCGGTCGCGTCGTTGTCTTGCCGTATAGTACCTGTACCGACTCGACATGGCGTTCTCATATCGAAAAGCTACAATCAAACTAACGTTCAACGCATCGTACACGAGACCGAAGGCCCATGAAATTGAACGGTTTCTACGAGACATCATGCACATCGAACCACAAGAACTGATAGGAATTCATCTGTCTATTGTAACCAGCACAGTTTACCTCAAACTGATTGACGAAGCGGCCTGCGACAGATTACTCCAACGATCTGCAAACGGCTTTCGCTTCTGTCACGCAGACGGTAACGTGAGCGTGGTAGGAGTTGACCATGCTGGTCTGGGGGTGCGTACCGTGCGCATCTTTGAACTACCGTTCGAAGTCCCTGCCAACCTAGTCGTTGATGCGCTGCGGCCATACGGCACAGTTCTGAGCCACAAAGAGGAGAAATGGAACACATTCGAAACGTACCCTGTCCTTAACGGGGTACGACAAGTGCGCATAGAACTTAAGAAGCACGTTCCATCGTATGTTTTCGTTGGTGGCTGCCGCGCAATTGTTATATATGATGGACAACCGAGGACCTGCTCGGGCTGCGGCCAGGAGGGCCATGTTAGAACTGAGTGTCTGCAGCGCCGCCTCGTTCAGGTGCCCCGCAATGAACTTCCCCAACGATCCACTATGACCTCTCTCCCGCTAACATATGTGGAGGCGGCACGACATGATGTGATGGATGATCAAAACCTGCTACCTCCTCGAGCCGCTGCCAGCTCCGTTGGAGAGTCAGCGCCGTCGACGACGCCGCAGCCCAACGGTGCAGAGGTTCCTACAGCCTCCGCCCACCGCAGCGTCGTGGGCATCCAGCCACCGTCACTGTCGGGATCAGACACAGGGGTTCCTAGCGACCGAGACTGTGTCGAGCCCCGCCCTCCAGTGGATGTCGAATCTCGGACCCGAAAGCAAAAATCACCCAAGCGACACAAGAAGAGGCGATTGTCAGCTGACGAACAGGACAGGAATGTGAAGCCGGCGGAAGACATCGACTTCGTTGACTCGCCCACAATTGCAACGGACTCCAGTGGCATCATTCACCAGAAGGTGCCTGAAGACAAGGAACACTCTCCTAAATCTGGTGGCCCAGAAAACGAGGCGCACTGCGTCGACTCCCAAAATGTGGGCTCCTCTGAAAGCGTCCATCCCCCAATGACATCACAATCGTCTCTTGGTGATTGGGCAGACGATATGGAGGCAGATGATGCACAGCAAACATCGATATCTCCACCAGAGCCCATGGCTGACAATGAGCCCGGAGGGCTCTGCCAGTCAGGGACTCCTACGGCACAGTAATGCACAGCATGCAGGTGGATGGCTGTGTGGTGTGTGGTGTGTGAAATCACTGTGGGATTGCACCGGCACACTGCCACCGCCACTTGATATCTCTCAGTCATACCGTGTGGGAACAGTCAACGTAAATGGTGTCCACTCCACTGTCAAGACCCGCATGTTACACGACATGATCAGAGCGGCAGACTTGGACATTGCCCTTCTTCAGGAGGTCCGTCCCGAGCTGTGTTTAGACCTATATGGCTACACCACGTACAGCCTACCCGTAGGTGATGGCGCAGGAGGAACGGCCATCCTTCTCCGAGATGGCATAGACGCGACGGACGCGACGTACTTGCCGAACGGGCGAGGCATCGCACTCACACTTGGCGCAGTGCGCCTCATTAACGTCTACGCTCCCTCCGGTAATTCGCACCGTGGTGACAGGCATGTCTTCTATTCGGAGGAGTTGGCCCCACTTTTGCAAGGAAATATGGACCATTACATAGTGGGCGGCGATTTTAACAGTGTTCTGCGGCCCGAGGACCACATACCGCATTACGTCCCATGCCCCGCTCTACAAGCATTGATACGTGACCTCGCGCTCCACGACATATGGCTCTTGCATCATGGGACCCAGAGTGGATATACGCACTTTACCAACCATTCTGCCAGTCGTCTGGACCGGATATACGTCTCGCGTGCCCTCTGCACAGCAACCCGTGATGCAGAACTCTGGCCGACGGCCTTCACGGACCATCTCACGTACATCTGCACTGTCACCTTGCCCCGACAACTCACAAGACGCAGCAGGGGCCCGTGGACGCTGAACGTCTCCCTCCATCGCGAGGAAGCGTGTCGGCGAGCAGTCACTGACACGTGGCGTCGATGTATCAGGCGCCTGCCTATGTATGGTTCCACGTTGCTGTGGTGGCTGGGATGTGTCAAACCTGCCCTCCGAAAGACCTTGATGGCCTACGGGCGTGACAGATCGAACTGGCAAAGGGCAACATCGGAATTTTACTATACAGCGTTACGTGAGCTGGCGACGCAACCGCCGTCTCCCGAACGTCAGATGTCCGTACAACGCATCAAAGCTCGTCTACTTCGCATCAGGACAGAGCAGCTAGACGGTGTCCGCATCCGTGCGCGAGTGCAAGACTGTATCCCCAACGAAACAGCGTCAGTGTATCACATTGTGCGCGAGAGGCGCCACCGCAAACGTCAGCTCATTACGGCGGTAAACACGGAGGACGGCGGGCGCGCAGTGACACAAGCGGACATCGCGCACACGTTCGCCAGACACTATGGGACCTTGTACATGGAAGATCCGCGAAATGTACGTGATTATGACGAGCTGTTGCACGATTTTCCCGCCCCTCGGGACGTGGCACCCGATGATAGTCTGCTGTTGCCCATTACACCCGACGAGCTGACATCGGCCTTGGCACGTGGAGCACCGAACAAGTCGCCTGGACCGGGTGGTTTACCCCTGGAATTCTACCGCACTTTTTACCACCTTATGGGTGACAAGTGGCTTCAAATGTTTCAAGACCTGATCCGCCCTGATTTCACTGTCCCCACAGAATTCACAGAAGGCATCTTGATCCCAGTTCCGAAACCGAATGGTGGTTGTAGGTGGCAGGATTTTCGCCCACTCACACCCCTCAACAACGACTACAAGATCTTCGCCCGTATCCTCCGCGCGCGTCTCCACACCGCTATCGGGAAAGCCATCCACACCGATCAGACATGTTTAGGTGGTGTCAGCAACATTCATACGGCGTTAGGAGCATACCGCGACGTAATTGCTTTGACGGCGGCCTGCAAAATACGAGGCGCCCTTGTCGCCGTAGATTTTGACCACGCATTCGACCGCGTCGATCACGGCTTCTTACGCGCAGTTTTGCATCGCATGGGCCTCTCTCCGGAATCTGCACAGGTGGTCCTTCGACTGGTCCACGGAGCGCGCTCCCGCATGATGGTCAACGGTTATCAGTCTGGTCACATTGTTGTTGGACGGTCAGTGCGACAAGGGTGCCCCCTGTCGGGCATATTATTTGCTGCAGCACTCGAACCAGCTTTACATGGTCTACGGCAGCGATTAACTGGTATCTCCTTGCGGGACGTGACCTTTTGTTGTGGTGCATTCGCCGATGACGTGGTGTTCCTGGCCAGATCAGAGGATGAAATGCATATGGCGCTACAGTGGCTACGCCAGTACGGGGCGGTCGCTGGGAGCGTCATCAACGTGAAGAAGACAAAATACATGGATGTCGGAGGGGGGATTTCCCACACAACGGCGGTGCCCTTTGACAAGGTGCCCGTACTCAAGTGTTTAGGAGTGCAATTCTATAGCAATGTCCGCCGCACGGCGGCGGCTACGTACCGCCGGCTCCTACACCAGACACGTGCTCTGCTGCAGGACAACAAACTGCGTCGCTTGGATATGCTCCTCAGAACACGTTATGTCAACACCTATCTTGTCTCAAAACTGAACTATTTTGCGCATATCCTTCCCTTGACAGCTACGATGGCCGACAGATTTCAAGCAGCATATGGACATTTCGTAAGCACCGGTCTGGTTTTTAAAGTCCGATACGCCACCCTGACACTGCCGCAGCTGGCGGGCGGTATCGGTTTAATTCACGTATATAACCGTGCGCGATCGCTTTATCTCAACACTATGCGTCGCACGTGGACCTCTGCCCACGCCACTCTGACGGGCACCCTGATAGCGGAAGTGGCACCACACTCTCTGCATCCCCCGGTTTCTGTAGGACACATTTCACCGGCACTCACCCACATTAGAGACTTCTTTATTGACTTCAGCTTCTTACGTTCAGAACTTCCGACGACACGGAAGCCCAGCACAAAAGACTATTATCGCCTCTATCAGCAGCGGCAACCTGTAAATACGGTCACCCACAGACACCCTGAAGTTGCCTGGAACACGGTGTGGTGAGCGGTACACACGCCTTTTCTACCTACGACGGTGCGTTCATTGTGGTACGTAGTTGTGAATGGGAAGTTTGCTACTCGTCAGAGGTTGAATTCCATACATCTGACGGACGACCCCTTGTGTCCGACATGCTCAGTCGCTGACTCGGATGCACACCGTCTGACGTGTGCCGCGACCAGCGAGTGCTGGCTACTGACGCAGCGCATGCTGGCATTACTCTTGCGGCGATTGCCGGAGTCTATCTCCCCTGATGACGTATTGCGCCCCGACGTCGTATACTTTCCATCAACCAGAACGAACGCCGTTAACTGGCTAAAAGGCATGGCCGTTTACTACATATTTTGCGATGCTCCCAAAGGCACACTCGACTTTTGGTCCCTATTGATGACGACACATGCAGCTTTCAGCCGCCACCCGAAGTACAGAACTCGTTTCCCAAATTATTTAGGTTCATTATATGCGGATCCTCCTGCTCACTGGGGCGTTCCGGGTATGAGACGCTGAAAATGAAGAAGAATCCTGGAGCATATTGATCCTCTACGGACGGAATAGGGGGGAACCCCTCCCAACAGACGAGAAGACGACTCGGACGCTCGGCTACGGCAGTTGTAGGATCTTTCTTTGTAATGAAACAAAAATAAATCTATAATACAAAAAAAATGTTATAAAAATTAAAGAAATAAATCAATAAAAAGAACAACATCGACAAACCCACTCCATCCTCTTCCTGATCCTTCGATCCTCGAACTCGAACACGTTGCTTGGGCGTGGCGGCGGAATGGCCAGGCTTCGGGTGTCGACCCCTGCCCTACCCGTCGTCCTGCTCCTGCAGCGGTTCATTAAAAAAAAAAAAAAAAAAAAAAAAAAAAAAAAAAAAAAAAAAAAGTTGGTAGAGCACTTGCCCGCGAAAGGCAAAGGTCCGAGTTCGAGTCTCGGTCGGGCACACAGTTTTAACCTGCCAGGAAGTTTCATATCAGCGCACACTCCGCTGCAGAGTGAAAATCTCATTCTGGAAACCACTTCTACATAACTGCCATTGTTTGTGTACAACATTTCGGTTCACTTTTATATGATAGCTAAATGGTGAGATTTTATGTAGCTCACGCACGGAAATCAACTCTACCTGAAACTTGCGGGATACGAGCCGCCAGCCCTGCGAGATATACAGGAGAGCTTCCTTGAAGTTTGGGCAGGCCACTATCACATCTGGAAGCGCCTCAAAGTTGGATAAAACACAATTCGTCCAACTGGCCTAACGGAGAACCACAATGATGCCCCCTTCAAACTCTGCCAGGCGCTGATAACGCTTTCTCACACGAGGACGCGACATCCACGTATTATGCACAGTGCAGTGCTCACTTAATATTTCATGCTGTTCACGACCCTTGTATACCCTCCCAGCTCTGGTAACGAAAGAGACACGAACAACACTGATACACTCTGATGGCTCTGAGCACCATGGGACTTAACATCTATGGTCATCAGTCCCCTAGAACTTAGAACTACTTAAACCTAACTAACCTAAGGACATCACTCAACACCCAGTCATCACGTACACTCTGATGGAAATTCCACCTGTCGTGGAGAATTGCAACTCTTAATCGTTTACATAACGCCGATGGAGTGTACTTTTACGAAGTTCCATTGATATCCGGCCGTGTGGTCTGAGTGATTCACTTTTTTGTCATACATCGAAAATCAAGTAAGTTGTTTTACCCTGTGACCGATAGACACAGAGGCTAACGTCAAAATATGCACTTTCTTATTTCTGCAATACCTAAACCGTGAACCGTGGACGGCGACGAATGTGGCGTGTTACACTCTGAACAACCAAACAAGACCTGAGGACTGAGGACCATCTGTAGTGGCCGAACTCCGTCATGATCACTTACAACATCTCTCTGGTCGTTGAGCGGAACAAGTATTAGGTTGACAGAAATCATGGATTTGTTATCTCCTATAGAAAAATGTCTTCTAAAGCAATGTTCTGATCAAATCTGCTTTCGAGTCGATTAATTTACTTATTTGACATGCACCTAAGTACAGACTTAGATAATAATTTCAATGGTTTTAGAGCATAGTAAGACAGCATAATCTACGATCAGCATTGACACTGTCTATGGAATAACCGAGCGATGTGATGCCGTATTTGAATTTCTAGATTCGCATTCAGGTCCCCTAGGTTTATTTATTTATCCTGGTAAAATTAAGGTCAAAAGGGTTAACAGGGCGTTCTAAACATTTTAAGTTATGTTCGTTGTAACACACATATCTTAGAAATGTGACGCTGTTATCCCCATCGGTTTCACTGTCCCTGTACAGGATTTGTTGTTGACAATATTGACTAATTCAGAAGAAACTGCATAGAGAAAGGTATACTGTTTTTAATACGTTTCAGCTATAATATTCTTCCAGCAGAACTGAAAAATAATTGAGTGATAAACCCCACGTGTTCGAATCCAAGTTGAAAGGTTTTCTTGAAGCTCACTCCTTCGATTCTGTATACGATTTTCTCGCCATAACTGAGAACTTTCCTCTGTATTGTGTTATTTATTCGTATATCGTCTCACAAATTGTTTCTGGTTCCATTATTAAGTAATCTGATTCGCAAATTTCGGATGTGAACTGACTTTACCTGTACTATTTATTGGTGAAATACGAAAATTTGTGCCGGACGGCCGGCCAAGGTGGCCAAGCGGTTCAAGGCGCTACATTCTGGAACCGCGCGACCGCTACGGTGGCAGGTTCGAATCCTGCCTCGGGCATGGATGTGTGTGATGTCCTTAGGTTAGTTAGGTTTAAGTAGTTCTAAGTTCTGGGGGACTGATGACCTCAAAAGTTCAGTCCCATAGTGCTCAAAGCCATTTGAACCATTTGTGCCGGACAGGGACTCGAAACCGGATTGCCCACTTTACACGAGCGGTCGCCTTAACCACACAGGCTATCCGAACACGCCTCCAGGCCTGACCCAGACTTCCACGTGTCACACTTGTCTCGTTACTAATTCTTTAATTCTTTTGTTTATAAATTTTCTATTCAAGATTCTGTGAACTGTGTATTGGTTCGTTCCACGAACAAACAACTTTGGGTCGCATTGTCAGACGGAACATGATAAATAAATAACAAATTGGCCAAATGCGAGTAGGATTCGCGCACTTCGTACAAACTAAATTATATATATAGACAGTCCACCCATCTGTGAAATCGAGAATCTCGACAATTTTTGCCTGTTATCGACAATGATAATAGCAAGTTATCGGTCCCAGGGATCGCAAGACTTTCGAGGATGTTTTAATTTCAAGTTTGAAGTCGTATAACAAATGACAAAAGAAACATTTTTCCTGTGAAGTAATTACAAATTACCAATTTCGGATTTTTCGTTTGGCTGTAATGCGTAACCTTGCTTCTTGACAAACTTCACAACTCTAGACTAACGGGACGTTTTGATGAGTCATTTTACTACTATCAAAGTGGGATATACTCATAAATAGTAGTATCTTTTGACTGCATTGACTTAGGAGCTACCGTTTATTGCACTACTAAGAGAACGTAGAGCTTAGTACGTGACAAAAATTACAACTTGACACGTCTACCAAATCAAATGGCTCCAAGCACTATGGGACTTAACATCTGAGGTCATCAGTCCCGTAGAATTAGAACTACTTAAACCTAACTAACCTAAGGACATTACACAAAGCCATGCCCGAGACCGGATTCGAACCTGCGACCATAGCAGCAGCGCGATTCCGGACTGAAGTGCCTAGAACCTCTCGGCCACAAAAGGCCGGCTGACACATCTACTCGTTCCTGAGAAAAACGGGTCTTAACAGACGGACGGGCAGACAGATCGTCTGATAACAAATGATAAAAAAAAATTTCCTGTGGTGTAATTACATGTTAATAATTCTCGCATTTTTTCCTTTGGTTGTAGTGTGAAATCCTGCTTCTTGACAAATTTCATGATTCTACACTAATGAGATTTTTATGAGTGAGTTTGTATCAAATTATGTGACATAAACGTTATATCTTTTGACTCCACTGTCTTCGAAGCTTCACTTTTTTGTATCGCCAAGAGACCGTAGACCTTAATACGTAACATAAATTTCAACTTGATACGTCTACCAGTTCCTGAGGCAAGAGATTTGGAAAAGACAGACAGACAGACAGTACAGTGATTCCGGAAGGGTCCTGCCGACCGCGGTGGCCGTGCGGTTCTAGGCGCTCCAGTCCGGAGCCGCGCTGTTGCTACGGTCGCAGGTTCGAATACTGCCTCGGGCATGGGTGTATGTGATGTCCTTAGGTTAGTTAGGTTTAAGTAGTTCTAAGTTCTAGGGGACTGATGACCACAGCAGTTGAGTCCCATAATGCTCAGAGCCATTTGAACCAGAAGGGTCCCGTTTTTACCGATTGAGATATGGTACCCTAAAAGTGAAGAAGTGTTACAAATTCACTACTGGCCATTAAAATTGCTACACCAAGAAGAAATGCAGATGATAAACGGGTATTCACTGGACAAATATATTATACTAGAACTGACATGTGATTACATTTTCACGCAATTTGGGTGCATAGATCCTGAGAAATCAGTACCCAGAAAAACCACCTCTGGTCGCAATTACGGGCTTGATACGTCTGGGCATTGAGTCAAACAGAGCTTGGATGGCGTGTACAGGTACAGCTGCCCATGCAGCTTCAACACGATACCACAGTTCATCAAGAGTAGTGACTGGCGTATCGTGATGAGCCAGTTGCTCTGCCACCATTGACCAGACGTTTTCCATTGGTGAGAGATCTGGAGAATGTGCTGGCCAGGGCAGCAGTCGAACATTTCCTGTATCCGGAAAGGCCCGTACAGGACCTGCAACATGCGGTCGTGCATTACCCTGCTGAAATGTAGGGTTTCGCAGAGATCGAATGAAGGGTCGTAACACATCTGAAATGTAATGTCCACTATTCAAATTGCCGTCAATGCGAACAAGAAGTGACGGAGACGTATAACCAATGGCACCCCATACCATCACGCCGGGTGATACGCCAGTATGGTGACGTCGAATACACGATTCCAATGTGCGTTCACCGCGATGTCGCCAAACACGGATGCGACCATCGTGAGGCTGTAAAGAGAACCTGGATACATCCGAAAAAATGACGTTTTGCCATTCCTGCACCCAGGTTCGTCGTTGAGTACACCATCGCAGGCGCTCCTGTCTGTGATGCAGCGTCAAGGGTAACCGCGGCCACGGTCTCAGAGCTGATAGTCCATGCTGCTGCAAACGGCGTCGAACTGTTCGTGCAGATGGTTGTTGTCTTGCTAACGTCCCCATCTGTTGACTCAGGGATCGAGACGTGGCTGCACGATCCGTTACAGCCATGCGGATAAGATGCCTGTCATTTCGACTGCTAGTGATACGAGGCCGTTGGGATCCATCACGGCGTTCCGTATTACCCTCCTGAACCCACCGATTCCATATTCTGCTAACAGTCATTGGATCTCGACCAACGCGAGCAGCAATGTCGCGATACGATAAACCGCAATAGCGATAGGCTACAATCCGACCTTTATCAAAGTCGGAAACGTGATGGTACGCATTTCTCCTTCTTACACGAGGCATCACAACAACGTTTCACCAGGCAAAGCCGATCAACTGCTGTTTGTGTATGAGAAATCGGTTGGAATCGTTCCTCATGTCAGCACGTTGTAGGTGTCGCCACCGGAGCCAACCTTGTGTGAATTCTCTGAAAAGCTAATCATTTGCATATCACAGCATCTTCTTTCTGTCGGTTAAATTTCGCGTCTGTAGCACGTCATCTTCGTGGTGTAGCAATTTTAATGGCCAGAAGCGCATAAAAATAATAGAAACATCAGTAATTACATTAGAAAAGGAATACACATTTTATGTTAGTTCATGGAGAGTAGAAAAACGAATTGGAATCACGGAGGGGTAGACTGTGGTGATGTTTGCCATACTGTGTTGAGAGAACTGTACAGCGATCGTTGTCGTCCTATCTCCCCCTCGTGAGAGACGTGTCGGGGCACTCGCGGCTGTTGGCGATCCTGCCGATGCTTTTTCTCTTGTCGAGCAGAAGAAAAGTGAAGAGCCCGTCGATGGCCGCCAGACCATAGGTCACGCGCATTAGTCTCGCCACTCTGTCGGAATAGCTAATCAAAGGGCGGCCGCTGCCTTGTGCGGAATTCGTTATGAATTATATATGTCAGCGGCGGGAAGAGGCCGCATCTAGCCGCTGGAATTGGTGGCTTTATCGATAACTAGCGTCATGGGGCTGAGAAGGCGCCGGCAGCGTAGCCGAGGGACGAGAGCGCGCGAGGGGGAAGACCGCGCCGCTGTGCGTGTAGGGGGCGCGGACTGCAGGTGTCTGTGTCCTGCTCTGCCCTCTGCAAGGCATGTGCTACCGCAAGACTGTGATCCCGTTCAGTTAATAGAAACTGTACACTATTTTGCCTCTCGGTCCTGATATTGCCAGGGATGATTAATATGAACTCCTGTTTAGGAACAAGATGACGACCGAACCTCGGAACTTCGTGCTTGTAAGGGCAGTTTCAGTGTTACTGTTTTGACATATTCGGTATTGGTTCTTTTTCCTTACCAGATTCTGTGTTATCTTTTTTCTGCTAGATTCAGTGTTTCTTATGCAAAATTCGATGGAATTTGCTGCCACATACGGTGTGTTTTTGTCAAAGCCACTGTAACTTTTTGCCAGTTTCGGTGTCTTTATTGCCAAATTCGATATTTTTTTGCCACCTTTGTGGTATGAACGTTCGATACCACGTTTGTTAGGGGTTGCAGTTATCGACCGCGGTCCGTACTAGTATCGTTGGACCCGCGAGTCGAAACTAGCGCGACTTGCAGCAAGCCTCTAGCGTGCGCTCGGCCACTCTTGCTCGGGACGTCAAGTAGGAAAGTAGTATAGCCTTCAGCTGATAGGAAGCAACCTCTAACAAGGCGCTTGGTTAAAGTATGGCCTATGCGATGCCTCTATAGCTCTCTGTTTGTAACTATATTCCTCCTGACTATGAAGACTCCTGTACCACCAGTTAAGTACAATATATTATTTTTTACCTACGACTTCTAATTATTTTAGTCGTTGTAGATCTAGACCAAGCAGCCAGCTTCTTATCGACTTCACTCACAAACCTGCTGTATATGCAAAGAAGAGATTCTTATGTTTCTATTTAGCATTGGCCATCAGTCATTCACATTGGCTACGATTCGTTCGTCATTATCATGACAAACTTCAGTTGTTGACAATTTCTGTGTATATTTCTACCGAATCTGGTGTTTTTTTGTAAACCCTCGTGGCAAGTTTTGTAAATGCCTCATCGCTACTGATGTGGAGGCGGAGTTGCCACTGTTGTTACGGTAGGCCGAGTTTGTGAGTTCGTGAAACAGTTTCCGGTGCAGTAAACGGTTAAGACAATTTCTCCCTGCCACTATTAAACAGCTATAGCCCCGGATTAGGTAACATGATAGGAGAACGAAGGTTCTACAACAATCCAACAAATTAGCAACAAAGTCACACAAATGATTTAAAAACGTTTACATATCTTTGTGACTTGTTGAATAATGAAGTCTGCCGGCCGCGGTGGTCTAGCGGTTCTAGGCGCTCAGTCCGGAACCGCGCGACCGCTACGGTCGCAGGTTCGAATCCTGCCTCGGACATGGATGTGTGTGATGTCCTTAGGTTAGTTAGGTTTAAGTAGTTCTAAGTTCTAGGTAACTTATGACCACAGATGTTGAGTCCCATAGTGCTCAGAGCCAATAATGAAGTCTGCAACACTGCTTGTAATATAACACAAGGAAGGCCCTCAATGGCTAGGTGCAAATAATCGTAAGTACACTTCACAGTACATGGCAAATGCAATTTACAACTGTCTGTTCACTTCTAAGAGCTCACTAAACGACGTTTCCTGTTTAAGTCAGCAGCGGACGATGATCTATAACCAAGTGGGCGAGAGCTGCTCTTCTATCTTCCCAGTAGGCTTCTGTCCGTTGTTGTCCGATCATTGGCGGATTGTGCTCGACCCGCCGAGGCGAAGTCGATATCTTCATCCTCAGCACCGCCCGTGGCGCTGGTGGAACTCGTGCAAGTGGCGAGTCCCTACGGCACTGGCACCAGCTCGCATCTTTGCGCCTGTGGTGCTTTTGCCCTGGCTGTGTCTTGTTCGGACGTCACAGCTGTGTTATTTTTTGCCAAATTTGGTGTTATTTTTTTGCCGAAGTCGTTGTTTTTATGCCAATTTCGTTATTATTTTCTTGGAAATTTTGTTATTTTTGCCAGTTGTGGCGCTATTTTTGAAGTTACTTAGTAGTTCGTTACAAGGGAAATGAATTGCCGTTTTGGGATTAAACACGAACTTTAAGCTCGAGGAAACAAAGGCAAAATGCAATTTCAGCATTCAATAAATATCACTTCCGCAGAGGGAACACCTAGAACCGCAGCGGACGGAAAACGGAGCAGCAACGCTCCAGCAGGTCGCAGGGAATGGGCGCGGACCACAGAGGAAGCGCCTGCAGGCGTTGGTGGAGGATACTGGACCAGGTCCACTCGAGGAGCACGAAATGGCAGCTATGGAGCCCACTATGACTCCATGGAAGCTACATAAGGTCACACCAACGAGCAGCAAACCTCTCACTCCGAGATCTCCCTCTCCAGAGGTAGAAGATCTAGGAATAAGACGAATATTAGGTGACGCCAAGAACGTGGCCCCAGCACAAATCTGGCAGCGCCACAGAGAAGACCATCGTGCTCTAGAGAGTACGATTATATCAGACATTGGAAACCGAGATAGGTCCAAGCAAATCAAAAGGTTGGAAACAACCAGCAGCTCCAGCCGGGTTTTGCAGGTTTTCCTTAGGTTGTAAGGTGAATACCGGTGCTGTCCCCAAAAGTTCCTGCACATAAATTCCCAACTGGGTGATACAAGCCCCCCCCCCCCCTTACACCCCAAACCAAAAAATAAAGTGTGTCAAAACAGTATTCCACTAAGCTAAGGCCAGATAGAGCTAGAAGCTCTCAAGTGGCCCGCCCACTACCACTCAGGTGTGGGAATGAAAAGGTTAAAAAAATAAAAAAATAAAAACTCGAGGAGCAGTCTCAGGTCGCACATGATGAAGGTTACGAGCTACGTGACCGACATATCGTGCAAGTACGACGCTGATATCCGGCAGAACACCCGACAACCCAAGATGTCATTAGATCGCCGGGAAAGCCTGAAGAGTTACATCACTTCCAAGTATTGATAAACTGTCGTCCACGCATTATAACATTTTTGATACCCCAAAATGACAAATTTCACGATATCTCATAAAAATTATCGATTTTGTGTTATTACGCTAAAAACATTCTATTTATAGCTATTTTTTCGCTTTATCGCTCTCACAAAATTTTCTATCTCTTATAATGACTACCTGCTTAAACAGCGTTATTAGGGAACGTTTAAGTCTTAAAGCGGCTACGGTGCTGCATGGCATGGATTCCACAAGACACTGACAGGTTTTTGAAGGCATATGGCAACAAATGCACGGGTCACCCGAATAGGTCGCACCAGCGTCATTTATCTGGTCTACTTTATAGATGAAACACACTTTCCTAAAATTCTCCCAATAAACCGAAGTCGACCATTTGTTTTCTCTGTCACAGTCATCACATGCTCGTTCCTTTTCAAATCGCTTTACAAAGATACACCCAGACATTTAAACGAGGTGACTGTGTCAGGCAGTACACAACTAATGCTATATCTGATCATTACAGGTTTGTTTTTCCTAGTCACCCGCATTAACTTACATTTTCCCACGTTTAGAGCTAGCTGCCATTCATCACACAAACCAGAACTTCTGAGTCATCACGTAAAAAACTCGGAGGCATTACTTCTCAGCACTACCCCCGTAGTTTCAGCCTACCTAGGGGATTAAGTGGTATCTCAGTTTCATTTTTATGCCTCCAGTGTAGGAAGTTTCAAATACCGGGTGATCAAAAAGTCAGTATAAATTTGAAAACTGAATAAATCACGGAATAATGTACATGGAGAGGTACAAATTGACACACATGCTTGGAATGACATGGGGTTTTATTAGAACCAAAAAAATACAAAAGTTCAAAAAATGTCCGACAGATGATGCTTCATCTGATCAGAATAGCAATAATTAGCATAACAAAGTAAGACAAAGCAAAGAAGATGTTCTTTACAGGAAATGCTCAATATGTTCACCGTCATTCCTCAACAATAGCTGTAGTCGAGGAATAATGTTGTGAACAGCACTGTAAAGCATATCCGGATTTATGGTGAGGCATTGGCGTCGGATGTTGTCTTTCAGAAAACCTTGAAATGTCGGTCGATCACGATACACTTGCGACTTCAGGTAACCCCAAAGCCAATAATCGCACGGACTGAGGTCTGGGTACCTGGGAGGCCAAGCATGACGAAAGTGGCGGCTAAGCACCCGATCATCACCAAACGACGCCCGCAAGAGATCTTTCACACGTCTAGCAATATGGGATGGAGTGCCATCCTGCATAAACATAGTATGTTCCAGCAGGTGTTTATCAGCTAGGCTGGGGATGATGCACTTGTGTAATATGTCGGCGTACCTCTCACCCGTCACTGTAGCAGTTTAACTGTCCAGCGCCATCTGTCGAACATTTTGTGAACTTTGTTTTTTTTTTTTTTTTGTTCTAATAAAACACCATGTCATTCCAAGCATGTGTGTCAATTTTTACCTCTCTGTCTACATTATTCCGTGGTTTATTAAGTTTTCAAATTTATACTGACTGTCTGATCACCTGGTATTTTCGATATAATTTAAAGATAATGTCTTCTACGATTTATACTGAGGCAACGATGTGTTCTCGCTCTTTGAACGTTGATCTGTCTCCTTCGTTACGGAGACGAATATGGCTGCAGAGAGAACAGTTTGGGTACATCTGGTGGTTGAATTACACGCGTTTGTGACGAGCAGCACAATATAGAATTATCCACCAGTACAAGAGGCATAGGCATTTGAATATTGCTGTGGATAAAGATACTTAAGTCAAATATATTCCAATTTTTAACATGTGCGAGTGGTTGTTACCTAATGTGCTCGGAGCTACAATAAACCAAAAAGGCACAAGAAAATGCTCTTCCGTTACTTATATATGTATACCGAACCATTCAGAAATTTATAATCCAGATTAATTTGCTACATATTGAGGGAAGTAAAGAAGCATTGCAAAGGGGTTACACGGTGATTCAATTAATCGTAAGACGTGGGACACATTACAATATATTATTCAAGCCACACAATATAATTTCATGTTGCGAACGAGGAGAAAATATATATATATAAGAAGCAGAGCTGACATACTATCAGATATTACAACTTGTTTCTTGAAACTTCCTGTCAGATTAGATCTGTGTGCCGGACCGAGACTCGAACTCGGGACCTTTGCCTTTCGCGGGCAAGTGCTCTACAAACTGAGCTACCGAAGCACGACTCACGCCCCGTCCTCACAGCTGTACTTCTGCCAGTACCTCGTCTCCTACCTTCCAAACTTTACAGAAGCTCTCCTGCGAACCTTACAGAACTAGCACTCCTGAAGGAAAGGATATTGCTGAGACATAGCTTAGCCACAGCCTGGGGGATGTTTCCAAAATGAGATTTTCACTCTGCAGCGGAGTGTGCGCTGATACGAAACTTCCTGGCAGATTAAAAATGTGTGCCGGACCGAGACTCGAACTCGGGACCTTTGTCTTTCGCGGGCAAGTGCTCTACAAACTGAGCTGCCCAAGCATAAACTCACGCCCCCTCCTCACAGCTGTACTTCTGCCAGTAGCTCGTCTCCTACCTTCCAAACTTTACAGAAGCTCTCCTGCGAACCTTGCAGAACTAGCACTCCTGAAGGAAAGGATATTGCTGAGACATAGCTTAGCCACAGCCTGGGGGATGTTTCCAAAATGAGATTTTCACTCTGCAGCGGAGTGTGCGCTGATATGAAACTTCCTGGCAGATGTGAGGACGGGGCGTGAGTCGTGCTTGGGTAGCTCAGTTTGTAGAGCACTTGCCGGCAAAGGTCACGAGTTCGAGTCTCGGTCCGGCACACTGTTTTAATCTGCCAGGAAGTTTCATATCAGCGCACACTCCGCTGCAAAATGAAAATCTCATTCTGGAACTTGTTTCTTAATTGACCGTCCGCATAAATATCAAGGATTCCAGTTCGATAATCAATTCAATTGCGCTGAATTTGTCGTGACATCTCTCTGTCATTTACTGCAATGTGTTACCGGTCGCTTCTCCACCGGTTCATGTGTCATTTATACATCCATTACTATACTACACAGTTTGGTTACACGAATTTTGTGTGCCATTGGTGCTGCAATTGCCATCGTACGTGATGACGACTGCATCATGACAGAAGTTTTGGGGTTTGAGATATATGTAACATATGTCGGAAACAGTTCACGAGCACTGGCCAAGAAAACTCATCACTTGACTGTAACGACATCAGGCAATATTTATCAAATTGTAATAGGCGACTTAGTGTGCTTATATTGCTAAGCAAATATAACACAACAACGGAAAATAAATTGGATCGGCTGAAAGTAACATAGAAACAATTGCCATGTGCATCTAATTCGATATACGGCGCCTGACGATGAGGGCATGGCCCCGAAATGTTTACTGTCGATCAAAAAAGTAAGAATAAAATACTACTGACATTGTCACTACAGATAGTTTTAAAACTAGTGCAGCCACAGCTAAAGCAATTATACATAACTGGTTGACGATTCATACGGTGTAACACAGGTGTTTACATATAGCTGTTAAACGTATTAAATATAAAATTGAATGAAAAGTCCAGTAGTCCGCTAAGCTATATTTACTGAAGTCGTTTAGACACTTACACAACCGATTTTACAACTTTTAAGTTGCATCTTCTGATTATTTTTATTCTTCAGTCGCTCCAGGTCCCAGTATTTTCGTTGATAATATCTACGAGCGGTATCTTCCGTTGCTTGGCAAAGGCCCACAGGAACAGATTTTAACTGGTCAGGTGATAACAGTTCATCGTGATTTTATCACAGGTCAGTTCCTTTTTTATTAGTTGTTCCACGTTACATGGCATTGTCCTCGTCTCTTTTTCATTTCAGTTACTGCTTCACTGTTTTTAGTCACGGATCAGTTTCTGATTACTAATTATCTTTCTTGGCTTTTATAGACTGCTGGACATTCATCATTGTTGATGGTTTTACCAACTGAAAAAGGCTGAGAACTTTGGCTGCTGTGCGGCATTCTGTAATAGCTCACTGTATCATAAGACATAGCAACGTAAGTAACCATCTTTTTGTATGAAATTACAAATCTTGTTTATTACATACGAATAGGCCCATTGTTTGCCGGGCGTTGGTGATCCACATCTTGTTTCCTAATTAGATGCAAAATAATTTTTTACGTGTTTCCGTCTACTCACTTAGTATTTAAAATATCTCAAGTAACTTCATTTTCCCATTATCAAAGTATTGGTTTATAAAAATTTCTGTACAGATGTACACCAGACGATGCAATTTAAAAGTTGCGTAACCAATTATGTGAGTCTCTAATCGACTTCAATAAATACAGCTATTACTGATTTTTTTCATTCAGTTTTACACTTACTAGTTTTAATACTTTGTAAACATCTGCGTTATACTGTATGAACAGCCAATCACTTACGTATATTTTCACTATAGTGTCATCTTCAGACAGACCTATAGTGTTTTACAGAACGACTATTTAGAGGTTTGAGTGTGACTGGTAGGTAGGCGGATAGTATTTATTTTATTTATGTCAGTGAGAATATGCTCTCAAATACTCTTTGTCGGTGTCTCCACCGTGACTTAAGAAATATAAGACTGCCTTTAGAACAAAAGTGATTCAATTTTTTTTTTCAGTACAGACCGTTCTTGCCTGTTAGCTTGCAAGCTAGCTGTCTCGCTGTCGTCACGGTGATAAGGTTCTCGTTTGGCTGCATCTCGGACGCTAGAGATTGACAATTTAGATCAATTTCGTTCCGCCGTTGTCTCGTATCTTTACCTCAATCAACTAGTCTTTTTCGGAGCGAAATGCACCATGGCGGAACACTGGACGCTCGGCCTTATTTGTTCCGGCCAGTGCTTCGGGCGTTCCTTTACATGTTAATACTTTGAATGATTGAAGACCCGGCCGGTAGAGAAATATGCGTCCGCTCGCCGGACTCCGCCAAAGAAAAGCAGAACGATCGAGACAGGGAGACGTGCGCGGACAGCGCCAGATTAATATTAGCGGAGAGAGAGAGAGGAGCCGCTTATACGGCGAATATTTAGTAGTGAGCGATGCGAGATCGTGGATTTGTCCAAGAGTTATGACGCCTGGACGGACGCGCACCTGGCGAACGGCAGGCGGCGAGCGGCTTCCCAAACCAGTTATAGAATTCAGAATGACGGCGGCGAGATCCCATCTGCGGCGCGGACAGAGTTATGCGCCTGTTAGCAGCACCGCGCCGCGCCGCGCTCGGCTAGGCGTGGCCGGGTCGGGAGTCGAACCCGGGAGCCCGCGGCGGCGCGGCGGCTCAGCCCGGCGACCCCGTGAGCGCTCCGCGAATGGCTCGGCACGGCCGCCTCCTACACCTCACGTCGGCGCCTCTGCTAAAATTTTGAGCGGCCGCGCGCGTCGCCCGTGGATTTCTCCGGAGACATTTCCACACAATGGGAATCTCGGAATTTGTTGGCTCCGATCGCAGATAAGGCGGTCCTTCGGTTCCCTCACGAAATATGGCGCAGATCCGTTCCAGTCGTGTATCGCTGCCCGCCGGACACCTCGCCGCTGACGGGACAAAGCGTGAGATGAATCATACAGCTATGCGGAACCTCTTAAGGCGCGAGATTACCTTCCGTCCGTGGGACTTTCCCACGAGCTATCGACTGCGCGTGTTCTCCTACTGCATTATACACAGAAATTCAGATTTTTCTGCTGGTAGATGTGAGTGCTAAACCAAAAGCACACTCCGTTTATTCTTTGCCTCCATTTTTGCACTGAGGTGCCAAAAGTCGTGGGATACCTCCTTTCACCCGGCATAGCGCAGCAACTCGACGTAGCATGAACTCGAAATTCGTTGGAAGTCCCTTGGTTAATATTAAGCCATGCTGTCCCTATAACCGTCCATAATTGCGAAAGTATTGCTGGTGAAGCATTTCGTACACGAGCTAACCTCTCAACTACGTCCCATAAATGTTCGATGGGATTCATGTCGGGCGATCTGGGTGACCAAATCATCCGCTCGAACTGTCCAGAATGTTCTTCAAACCAATTGCAAACAATTGTGGCCCGGTCACATGGCGTAATGTCATCCATTAAAATTCCATCGTTGTCTGGAAACGAGAAGTTCATGAATGGCAGCAAATGGTTTCCAAGTATCCGAACATAACCATTTGCAGCCAATGATTAGTTAATTTGCACCAGAGGACCCACTCCATTCCATGTAAACACAGCCCACTTTATAATGGACCCAACACCAGTTTGCACAGTGTCTTCTTGACAACCTAAGTCCGTGACTTCGTGGGGTCTGCGCCACACTCGAACCCTACCATTACCTCTAACCAACTGAAATAGGGAATCATCTGACGACGGCACGGTTTTTCAGTCGTCTATGGTCCAACTGATATGACCACGAGCTCAGGAGGAGCTCTGCAGTTGATGGCGTGCTGTTATCGAAGGCACTCGCATAGGTCAACTGCTGCGTTTGCCCATTAACGCCAAACTTCACAGCATTGTCCCAACAGATACCTTCGTCATAAGTCCCACATTTATTTCTGCGGTTATGTCACACCTCGCCGTTTCTCATTTCGCTCTGACAACTCTATACAAACCCCACTGCTCTCGGTCATTAAGTGAAGACCGTCGGCGAATGAGTTTTCTGTGGTGAGAGGTCATACCTGAATTTTGGTGATCTCCGCGCACTTATGGCTCTATGGATCACGGAATCTTGAATTCCTTAACGATTTTCGAAGCTAAGTGTACCTTGTGTCTAGTTCCAATTACCATATTGTGATCAAAGTCTGTTGATTACAGTGGTGCGTGATTACAAAGCTACCGCCACATGTATATGTGCATATCGCTGTCCCATGATTTTCGACATTGTGCAGTTGTGCTCTGCCGTTCTGCCGTGTGGTATAATAACTGACAGGTCAGAGATAGTACACAGGTTCGGTCATCCGTCTCCAGTCGCACATATGATCTTTTTCTGGCATATATTGTGACTTCTTTCCCTCTGGGCAAAGCTTTCTGTATATGAAAAATACATGGTACCCATTTGACATTAAAAATGGATGGGTGAATCAGTTCACTGTGCAAGATCCTGTCACACTACTCTAACACCCCACCCGTCACTTATCTGGTTTTGGCGTGTGTTCACCCCAACTAATTGACTAACAGATCAACAGAGAGTGCATAACTGCCTCAATATCGGATAATGCAAAGAAAGTAATAAGGCCGTCTGACTCCTGATTGTACTGCAGTGGCATTGTTGACAGTAACTGATTCAGAATTGTTGCCTTTTAATTAAAAAGGGGTGCACTTGATGTTATATTCAGCTATTGCACACCAGATGCAAATATTGAACATAAAATTAATTAAGAAAGTGACTTGGGATTTACTACTTGATTGAAAACAGATGCAGCCGATTAGCACAGATTTATTTTAACTCCCAACCTTCAATCATCACATTACATGACTCTCCTATCAGGCAGTGTTAATAAATTGCGTTTTCGTGGAGTAAAGCGCGATGAATCAAAATTAATTCCTATCGACTGACCCAGGTGTAATGCAAAGCGCGAGAAGAATTCTCCAATACACGGCCCATGAAACCCTCATGGAAACTTCGCCGACGTGATCCAACAAATTAATCAGTGGCCTAATTCAAGCCAGAGTGGGTGCAATATCACCGAATTCAGCGTGGTGGGGCGGCGTCGTTGTGAGGATGTCGGCCGGCCTCGTGGTGCTGCAAGGCTGCACTCGTCCATTCACTCCTAGCTGTCTTGTTCAGTACATAGCTGAACCAAAACTTTCTATCTCCAAGCTCAATCGTTCCATTTGCTAAGCCCTAAACTGCAGAGATGCTCACTCTTTCTCAGGCAAGCTGAGTAAAGAACGCCACGTCCGCACTCTAGGCAAGCTGGGAACGGAAGACCCCTACAGAGCCTTCTGCCAGTCCGATCTTTGCCTCGGTTCCCCCCCCCCCCCCCCCAGCAAAATCACTTACGCCAATTGCAGCGCCAATCGCGTTAATTATACATCGCTTCAAAGTGCTGACCAATGCCTGCTCTGGGAAGTGAATAAATTCCCACAAAATTTCCCTTCCTCTCAACTTCTGCTATTTAGCTCCTCCCAGGCCACCCATCAAGGTTAGTGTCTGCACAAAACACCAATTTTTCCGGAATTCTGACTCCCAGGAGAGTACTTCAAATTCCTCGGTCCTACATTCCCATCGGAGGTCGACGTATTTCATTCTGTCGCTCTTCACCTGATTTACTTCAAACTCTGCAGACCGTGAATTCAGTGTGAAGCTGCTACAGTCACGAATACGCATATTTTGGCCTCTGTTGACTGCTCCACCGTAGCTTTGCGCGGCTTTCTCGCATGTTTCACTGAAAACAGGACGACGGACATTTATAAACATGTGTACAAGTTCTCCATCTGCTTCCCGGTACACCAGCATGGGGTCAACCACCCACTCACTGTCACTCATCTTAAGGCAGCTGGAGGCCGTGCTTCGTTACTGCTTTCTCAGAGCTTGAGCCGCCCTAAGCTGTCTATTGTCACTTCCCTTCACTGCTCCCCAGCCAGACACGGTCAACTCTGAATACTTCCCTGGGATAAACTAGCATCCAATAAATCGAGGCATTGCCACAAAGTTTTCATGTCGTGTGAATTACTTTGAAACTGTCACCCGTCACTAATTATTCCAATACGTCCATACTATACCCTCTAAAAGATGCATTGTGCTTTACCAGTCATTTTTGTTCAGCCCTACTGTTCGCTCAACGTTAGTTAGATGATCTTTAATGACTTCATGTAAGGGGCATAGTTCTTGCCATCTTACACTACCAAACCTTCATTATTCACCAGGTGCGTTCAGTAAGTAATGTAATATATTTTTTCGGAAAGTTTCGGTTCAAAAAATGCGGCGTCTATTGTGAGACATCATGGAGTCTTCCTACTTCATCCCCTATGGATTCATGAAGCTCGAATTGGTAGCGGTGCTATACGTAGCCTTCAAACTGCGTCTGTAATGGAGGTGCGTGCCATGGAGAGCTGTCTCTGAGTTTCTCTCAGCGGAAAACCAGAGCATCGCAGATATTCGTAAGGACTTACAGAATGTCTGCGGAAACCTGGCAGTAAACAAAAGCATGATGAGTCGTTAGGTGAGGCGTCTGTCACCATTGCAACAAGGTCGCGAAAACCCGTCCGACCTTCTGGGTGTTGGCTGGCGCCACTCCTCCTGCAGTGGTGAAAAATACCGACATTCTCATTCGAGGTGATGCAAAGGAACTTCTCCTTCTCCATGACAACGTATGGCCTCACATAAGTCTGCACATCCGAGATGAGCTTACAAGACTTCATTGAATTATTCTTCCTCATCCATCCTACAGCCCGGATCTCGTACCTTCCGACTTCCGTCTATTTTTCCTAATGAAGGACGTACTCCGCAGGAAACAGTACGTCGATGATGGCGAGGTTGTTGGCTCCAACGTCGAACAGCAGAGTGGTACCATGCATGCATATAGGCCCATCCAGTGAGGTGTCGTAAGACCGACACATTGAACGGAGATCATGTTGAAAAATAATGTTTTGTAGCCAAAAGCGTTAAGAATAATATAGCGTGCTGAAATCCTGAATGAAGCCAAGCCATTTTCAGAAAAAAAAAATGTGTTGCATTGCTTATTGAACGCCGCTCGTAGTTACAGGACCACAGCTGTTAGTGACGTGCATTATAACTAGTCATGCCCCCCATCCGGCGACGCTCTAATTAAGCTAACTAAACCTTTCCTCGATTATCGTAATCAATTGGCGCCTAGGATTTCCTTCCATCAGTTTTATTTGAGTTTCTCGGTGATATTGTCCCTCGAAGAACTTCTTGTAGCGCACTGAACACTTCAGAAGACGGAAGCGTACTACCTGTGAACGTAAGTCGACATGTGAGTAGCCGATTTACTTGAAGTAAGTCATGGATTGCCGTTACAATGCGTTTATTAGCAAACACCATGAAACAGTTACAGCTAAATAGTTTGAAGCGACTCCCCTCAAAAAGTTAATAAAATTCGGGAGCATGTTAAGACCGACTATCACGGAAGGACAAGCTAGCTCTGAGTACTGCTGCCTATCCCATCCGATCAGGCTACGAGTACATCCTGTCACTGACTGTCGTACATCGTCACAGCTTAACAATGTTCGTTGGTATATTTATTGAATTGGTTTGCTCCATAGTAGTATTGTATTATTGTATTAAAGCTCTGATAAGCCATAGGCTCCTCCTAGTATTTACTATGCCAAAAGTGGACTTTGATAAATAGTACTTAATAAAGAAAATTCTGTCTTATTCCAGAGCGCCTTTGGTTCCCCTACGTATGGACTGCAATGCAAAATTCGTTGTCAAGGCTGTCGTCGTGCCCCGCTCCAACGATTCGCTCTTGCGCCCTTTGGTCCATTCATCACCAATATCTTAGAGAGAACCAGCTTTTTACAGGGCGCTGTCATATTCTGCAGCTCTGCCTAAGGCGGTGAATTACTTCTGGTATCTTCAGATTCCCAGTAAAATGTAAAATTTAGAAAATGAAATGCAGTCCTAAACATGAGGAACCTCGTAATAGATTGAAAGATAGCATGTATGTACCACGCCCGGTAGGACCGGGCATAATAAATGACTCTTCTGTCCAAATTAACCTTCGGAAGGAAGTGTGAGGAGATGAAACTGCGTTCCCAGCTGTATGGCTTGGAAATGAACACCCATTACTTTACTTTATGCCCTGAATGTGCCTAAAACATCGAATTCATCTCGTACCACATGAGCAATTCGACCTTTTCTTCACAGTCACAGTAGATAGGTTACGAACAGAACACTACTTAAATAAGAGTCTATCACAGATTAAGTAAAATATGCAAAGCTCCATGAAGACAAAAAAACATATGCAGAGAGCAACGTACCGATCGCATAGGGTAAAAAGGCACTGAAACAGCTGAAAAAGGTAGCTGGGTACTAAAAAGTTACTACTAGACCGGTAGACAATACATAGACAATCAGAAAAACCACACACAAAAGTAATAAGAGGACACAAAACGAAGAAATAAAATACGTAATCAAGAGTGAGCGGGAGATATACTGATGACGGAACATGGCATTAGATGGAGGCAGATTACATCAGCAGCGGCATGAAGGCGTCAGTGATCGGCATGCAACCGTAATTACGAGTTGACATCGTAATTGCATATGATGTGACTTTCGCAACTAGCGAGCAAAAAGATAAAAAAAAAATGGTTCAAATGGCTCTGAGCACTATGGGACTCAACTGCTGTGGTCATAAGTCCCCTAGAACTTAGAACTACTGTGGGACCATGTGGTGTGGCGACTGTGCCAGCCACGAAAACGCGTCTTGAGGCAGAAGGAACCGAGTCCCGGGGAAACAGAGATCTCTCTGTGGGGGCTGTTTAACATCTCTGTTTCAAACAAAACGGTCAATTGCGTGGAGTGTTCTACTTTTCATAGCCTTTGCTCATTTGCACATTTTTGGGCAGATTGCTTAATTCAGTTAAGTTGTCAGACACTGACTTCTTCTAATAGCCCCAACCTCTTTTGGGGCACCATACTGACGAATTCATGCGCGAAGGACCATTCAAACAGCACAAAGGGATGCCTTAGTACGGAAAACGTCGTCTTGGCAAAAATGAGTAACTCTTGAACTAATTGCAATTACCACCAGAAAAAATTATGGACAGTACTTCTACACCAGGCTACCGTTACCGTGTTTTTAGTATCTCACTCTCGCCCACGCAATACACATACAAGGGTTAAGCAGATTATAGTTAGTACTAATATTGTCATTGATAGCATCAGTGTGTTGTTAATCTGTAATTATCCTAATTCTGATTCGGCGATAATCAAAAATGGTTCATATGGCTTAACTTCTGAGGTCATCAGTCCCCTAGAACTTAGAACTACTTAAACCTAACTAACCTCAGGACAATTACACATATCCATGCTCGAGGCAGGAATCGAACCTGCGGCCGTAGCGGTCGCGCGGTTCCAGACTGTAGTGCCTAGAACCGCTAGGCCACACCGGCCGG